>NC_137815.1:32387520-32415020 GCF_963921795.1 Nannobrachium achirus
AACAATTGCAGTTATACAAGCTCACAGCACTTGGTGCATGCTGCTATTTATAAAAAAAAAAACATTTTAATTCTTTTTACACAAATCTTCTCTTCTGGGGGTGTCCCTGGCACAAAACAAATTTCATTTGAAGGTCCACGGCCAAATATACGTACATTAATTTGGGGGTCCCTGGCATGAAAAGGTATCACTGATAGTAAATGGTGTGTTGTTGTGTTTCCAGAGTGGTCACACTGCAGGCAGAGAGCAGGAGAGACTGTGAGGAGGTGACAACACATTATTATTACATATCATTTATTTACATATCCACTGTCGTCACTGTCGAGTGGCTCAAAATGCTGTTTTCTACTGTTACTTGATTGTGTGTTTTTGTGTTCCAGTGGATCGCCACCATCAACAACATCTCCAAAAGAATCTACCTGAGTGAAAATGCAGAGGTCTGTATGCTTTTAACTGGTCTAAAACAGAGCTTCCCAAACACCGAAATAATAATCTAAATGTGATTAACTGAAGAATCAATTTGAAATCAAACCGATAAATTCTATGTGATTAGTTAAGTTGTCCATTGGGTTGGCTTTAAATGATTTGTCATCCAGAGAATGAATCCTGCGTTTCCATTGGCAGGAGCTAGCAGCCAGGGTGAACCAATCAGCTCTGGAGGCTGTGACTCCGTCACCATCCTTCCAACAGAGACACGAGAGCATGAGACCTGCTAGGTATGTATAGTACTGTGTGTGTGTGTGTGTGTGTGTGTGTGTGTGTGTGTGTGTGTGTGTGTGCGTGTGCGCGCGCGCGCGCGCTTATTTTAATGATCAATCAATCACTTCCGTTTTCTCTTCACAGTTGTGATAATTCTTCATCCTAGAATATATAGCTTGCGGCTTAGCAGAAATGGAAATAAAAACATTCAATGTAAAGGTTTTTTTAAATATATTTTTGTGAACGGAAATGCCAGCTTCCGTTAACTCAGATTTACTCAGGTGTAGTTTCAGACTGTATTGCATTCAGAAATTGTGGAATAGTTGTCTGGCTACGTGAGACTAAGTTATTATCATCCAATGAATTTTCTTTTAACTCATACAGTGCCTATCCCGAACTAGTTCGGGATAATTTGGGCCGTATTAACGTCCTGAGTGCCTATCCCGAACTAGTTCGGCTTTTAATTTTTTTATTTTTTTTTAGTTAGTTTTTTTTTTTAGCCCCACTATATTCTGTTTACACGGCCCGCGAGAGCGTTGCGCCGCCGATATTTACCATCCACTCCAATGCAATCCAGGATCTTTAGAGCTCATTTTCTCTGTTCCATGCATATCCATGAGGTGTGCAAGGTTAAATCATGGCTAAATCGCCGAAAATAGGGCTTCTAAAATGCTTGGTAGCCAATAGCTAACTTCAAGCTAACTTCATCCTGTTCCTGTAAATGAACAGAGGAAAGTGTTCATGTGCATCATGGCTGCGCAGGGCTTGTGCATGTACCAGTGTATCTTTATGGTGAATTCTTTGGCCACTGGGCGCCCTCTAGTGGTGAAAGCTGGCACTAATAGGGTTAAACTTTGTTATATTAATTTCATATTTTCTTTAAAATCTTAGTGTTTTTCCAATTATTTGGGGGATATTTGCAATATTGAGAATCGGTGCAATAACAATAACTAGTCTCTAATATCTCTGTCTCTCTCTCTCTCTCTCTCTCTCTCTCTCTCTCACTCTCTCAGTAAAGGGCGATCAGGCCGCACTAGCAGTGTGAGCTCTGGCTCGGAGCCCTCTCCCGCCCTCTCTGCTCTCTCATTGGAGGCCCTGGTGGCCTCGGACACGCCCATTCAGTTTGACTTCATCTCCCCTGTCAGCGAAGAGCTCACACCCAGCAAGAACACCAACACACAGAGGTACTGTATACACCACACACACACACACACACACACACATCCCCTGCCGCCCATCTTCCATACCAAGCGCCCCTCACCCTACTTACTGAGATGTACCTGACGCTAGTCCTTATAATTTCTGTTCTATTGTATTATTTTCTGTTTGTATTCCATTCTCTTCTAATCTGTTTTATCAGGAGGAGTAATCCGTTTGGAGAGTCTGGTGATACACCTCCAGAAGATAGTGAAGGTACCTGTCTGTCTGTCTGCCAGTCTTTCTATCAGAGCACATGAGGCTCAGAGCGGAGTGGAGCGCCGGGAAATTGCACTCCTCGCTCCAGGGGGCTGTTGTAACGCTCGCTATTCGCTCACTTTGATCAACCCCCCGCTCTGTCGCTCAACTTGATTTGCACATCTATTGCTCCCTGATCGCTCCGCTCAGGTTGGTCGATTAGTATTAAATAAAATAGTTTTGCTGCGTGTCCGAAACATTTTCTCCTTTGCCACAAGCATTCCCACTGTAAAGTGCCTTCTGCGGTAATGTGAGCCACAAGCCTCGATGGACAGCTAGTCTAGCCTACTGTTGAAAAAGACGCCATTCAAGTTGCCTTTTTATGTAGGCATTGTCTTTTTTAATTTATTAAATCCTGTTGGTTATTGATTAAATCCGTCTCACTTGTATTTCAAATTGTATCCTTTTACTGTCTGGTGATATAACTTAACTCACACAAGGTATTTATAAACATACTTACATGTGCTGCGCGGCCCCAACAGGAGCGGCTTTGAGCGGAGGACGGTCTTCGCTCCAAGGGTGACCCATTTCAAAACTCGCTCGCTTCACACTCTACACAAAAACATTGCACTCCGCTCATATGTTCTGCTTTCTGTCTACTAGTCTGTTGGTCCATTCAACTACCACAAGCCCTATATACATTGTCTTTTGATGAATTGCCAAAAATGCTGATCTACAAGCTCACAATGTTTTGTGAGGTTGTAGATCTGTTTTCAATATAAGAAATCGTGGAAGATATTGATAGTTTCTCAAGATGTCCGACTATAATGACATCATCATCTCTGTCCTACTGTCCTCTTCTCCAGACTCCATCCTACACCAGTTGTTCATCGTTCGTTTCCTGGGTTCTGTGGAGGTGAAGAGGACCTCTGAATGGCCAGAGGAGCCATCAATCATCTACGAGACGATGCGACAGATCCTGGCGGCCAGGGCCATTCACAACGTCTTCAAGATGACAGAGTCCCACCTGCTGGTCACCTGTGACTGTCTCAAGTCAGTGTGTGAGCCGTGGTGTGTGTTGTGATGTTTAACAGTGGCGTGTATTGCATGTCTTCATGATGTATTAATAATATTTATATGTTTTGGTGCTTTCAGACTTATTGATCCTCAGACGCAAGTCACCAGACTCAGGGTATGTTTCTCTCCTTCTCTCTCTCTCGTCAACTCTCTCCCTTTATATTACTCCCTCTCAATTTCTCAACATGTCCTTCTCTCTCATTGACCGATTGATTGAAGACTTTATTAGAAAGGAAAAGGTACAGTTTCATGACAGTACAGTTCACTGGTACATGGTCAACTAAAAGGATCAACACCTCAAAAAAGCTTTTGGGCTTGTTTAAATTGGGGTCCTTTTTTCATCTCTTCCATCTCTCCTTTTTTTCTGCCTGACATACACAAATGTGTGCACTTGCGTGTAAGCATTTACACACATGCACGCACACACATTACGAATACAGACAGTCTTTGTACTTCCTGACACATACTGTACATGTCGTCACATAACGTAACTATGCACACAGTGTTTAATCTCTCTCTCTCTCTCTCTCTCTCTCTCTCTCTCTCTGCAGTTCCCTCTCTCCTGCGTGCTGCTGTTTGCGTCCCATCAGGAGAACAAGCGTTTGTTTGGTTTCCTCCTGCAGCCTTCGGGGGGGCGGGGCGACCAGAAGGCCATCTGCTACGTCTTTGAGTCCAACGACGATGGAGAGAAGGTGGGGTTCCCTTGTCCTGTGAAACAGTCAAGTTTACATCAGTTCTCATCATCAAGTGACCAAATTACCTTTGGCAATGATTTTATTACCATTTGCTTTTCTTCTTTTTCTATTGCTTAATTGTATTTCTTGAACTAGCGTATATTAATGATTTGCTAGCAGATAAAATCACTGTGATGAAAATATTACAAAAAAGGCCTTTTTGATTACCTGCTTCGTTATAGCATTTTATGTTGTCAGTATTCATTTTACTCGTTAAATGTTTTGTGTCAGATCTGTGACAGTGTGGGGTTGGCCAAACAGATAGCCTTCCACTCTGAGATGGTAAGAATTCACAATCAAATCCAATATTTACAAAAATTACTATAATGTACTTGTGTGTACTATCTAGTCACTAAGTGTGTGTGTGTGTGTGTGTGTGTGTGTGTGTGTGTGTGTGTGTGTGTGTGTGTGCGTGTGTGCGTGTGTGTGTGTGTGTGTGTAGGATCGTAAGGCTGTTGAAAAGAGAAAAACTGAGGATTTAGCCATGGAGAGACAGCAGGAGGAACTCAACAAACAGAGACAGATTGAGAAGGTGACATTTTCCCCTTCAAAAGAACCCTAATTCCATTCCAAGTGAACTGAGCATTTATCCTGTTTTATGGTAAATGCTCAGTGTAAATTAGACTGTGTTTAGAGTAAGTCTTCTTTTAGGCTTTGAATTGTTGGTGGAATCTTCGAATAACAAACACACGTGTACGTGCTAGGGCTGACCTTCGATTACTTTTTTCATAATCGAAGCTTAATCGAAGCTTTCTTTCGAACTTCGAAGCTTCGATGACGGCGACCGGGGGGGGGGGGGGGGGGGGGGGGGTGGTAGGGAGCAAAAGTTTATCGGTTACATAAGTGATAACCGTTAAGGAAATGTGTTTAAAAATGCGCGATTTACACAATTTTAAAAGGGAAAACACACCAGTTTTTTCCTCATAATAATGCTCCTTATTTTCATTAAATAGTACAACAATACAACGAGGAAGAAGAAGATACGAATGTTTTCTACATTAAAGAAAGGTGTTTTTGCAGGACAAGTAGGATTGACATAATCACATCACGTCAGTAATGTAACAAAGCGCGGCTGCAACAGCAAACACTGCAGCGCGACTCGAGCCCTATATAACAAACAGATTAACTCCCAAGTCCCAAGGTGTTGTACACGCTAATGTAATAGTAGATTTTATAGTAAATAATTGCACTGCACTGTGTCTGAATTAAAGTTCCACACTCATCAACCGAAAGCTGATGGTCAGGCTCAGACAACGTAGCCTACTCTATGCGGGCGCGACTATTGAGCTTGCAGCAGATCCGATATAAACTTCATCAACACCACGACAACGTAACCCTAGCAAGTTGGGTTTTAAGCTATTTTTTCCTCTTTAAAACGGGATCGACGCTGACGGGGTCCGTTTTGTAAAATCCAATTTTCGCTGTTTGTTTCCTTGCGTTGAGTTGTATGTCTGTCAGCGAGTGGAAGACAGCAAACGCATGCATGGATCATGTTACACCGACAATGGTTTGATAACGAAATGTGTGACTGCATCGCATAGTTGCATTGGGTGATGTTACTCAGACATTGGTTTCACACATTTCGGTGCCAAACGAGAGGAGGAGGGGGTGACGCTATCACGCTAGAGTGGAGCGAGGCGCATGCAAGCTAAGGCACGCGGCCCCCCCAAAGGACAAACGGCCGCGGCCGATTATTCGAATTTATTTTTCAAATTCGAATACCGTGCCTTCGAACGAAGCTTCGAATATTCTAATTTTTTGGGTCAGCCCTAGTACGTGCACACACAAATCTTTTCTGTATCCTCTGTAAAAAAGGATGGGTAGAAAAGTAGCCATTTGAGTAGCCTTTTAACTCAACCTCTGCCAAAAAAATACCCCTTTGTAGGGCTTCTCTGCCATGCCTGAGGAACCCGAAGATTTAATAAGCTTTAATTAAAAAATTATAATTTATCGAAGCCGAACTAAAATAGGCCGGAAATAATGCTCCGGGATCGGTTTCTACACGGACACATTATTGAGCGGACCGATTAACATTGAGGCCGCAAACCGGAAGCGGATGGTCCGATATTCCGGCCCGTTAGCTTTCTGTGTAAACACCACGGCTTACAGATGGAGAACTTATTGATCAATTGAAAAAGTGTCAACGGATTTGAGAAACTGATGGAATACGCGAACGCCCGCGTTAACAGGTAGGAGAAGCCAGCAGTGAAAGACATAGAAAAATCTTCAAGCTCCTCGGCCGTAAACTACGAATGAGTTAATTAAACATCCGAACGTCAGTGTAAGTTGAGGGTTGTTTATTTTGTGTTCAAAAGGACCTGGAGGAACAGAGTCGTCTGATCGCCGCCTCCAGCCGAACACCTGCCAACCCCGCCCCCAGCGACGGACAGTTCCTGGTGCTTAGCAACAGCCAATCGGAGGACAGCGACCCCGGAGAGGAAGGGAAGAAGAAGGGCGAGTCAGAGGCTTAACGAAGGGAGAGAGGGAGAGGCATGCTCGTTTGCGTAATGACCACCTAATAGCTGGGTGGAGTTTAATTTGTTTTATTTTTTCTATGCCTTATTGTCAAAAAGAGTCGCGGAAAAAGATGCCGCTTCAGTAAGAGATTAAGCACTCTCTCTCTCTAAATGACTCTTGATGGGGAGAGAGAGATGTGCCAGCAAGATTCTTCCTTTGACCTGAAAATTTAGGAAATAACAAACGCACTTCCCTTGAAAATGGAGGAGAGGGAGACGCATGAACGGTTACAAAAAAAAAACATTAGTTCAACTTCCCCTGAAGGATCTGTTCTCTCTCTGCCTTTGCTGTAAATTCTGTATTTTATACTGACTCATGTCCTGCAGACACAAACGGCATTCTCTGTCCTAGAGGGACAAACGCAGAAGTCAAGCCTTTATCATTTAGTGACATACATTGTTGAATTACTGTAGATATCAAAGCCAGACTCAAGTCGTGACGAGTGACCTTTAAATAGTTCTCGCTGTTTGTCTTTGTAGGAGAGCGATATGTATCAGTTTTTATGTTTTGGTTTTATAAAAATGGTCTAACGTCAACAACACAGCACTAAATCTGGAATTACCGAACAGTATAGGAATAGTACACAATACACAGATTCAGATATATTGGGACACAGAGATATATACTGGGACACTTTGTAAGTAATTATTTCAAGCTTACACACGAAGGACGTTGGTACATTTGTTTGATGCTGTACTCTTATTTTCAATATTAGTGACAGCGAACGGACAGGACGGAAGGGAGCGGACAGATAAGGATAACATAAGTGAGGTAGGGGAAGAGAGAGTTTTTGAAATTGGCATTAGCGAATGGACGGGACAGCAAAGGTTCCCAAAATAATCATATTTTAACAGGGGACCCCCTCACCCTGACAAGCTCTTGAAATTGTAGGCACTACATTTAGTTTGACTAGTTTCTGCAGAAACATATTATGAAAATAGCCGAACTACAAGCTCACAACGCCTCACACTGCGAGGCGTTGCAAGCTGGTAGATCGGCTGTTTTCATTATGTTTGCCTCTTTCTTACGGTTTTCAGAAAGTTCTTAAGAATCATTAAATTGTAACTTAAGAAATGTGCAGATGCCCCATATACACTTATACTATATGTTGGTTTGTTTACTGTTGAGTGAGAAAACAATGTTGCACATTCATTCAGCTAATCATCTGGGGAGGGGATCTCCCCAAATTAATTGGGGGACCCCCAGTTTGGGAACCACTGGGATAGAGGAGGCAACATTAGTGTGTGGGGTAGGAAGAGAGGGCAGCAATATATCCATTATCCATAAGATGTCCATTACTTCACGAATCACAGTCACATCAACGGACGGTCATTCTCGCTATGTTACACATTTATTCACCAGTTAGCTGTAGCTGCTAGCGCACTCTGTTCATTCACCAGTAAACAATAAGTAACTATAATCAGATCAAAAGATTTAATTACTGTAGATTGGTTACAGTGTCGTAGGAGCAGGACAACCTGGGTCTCCGTTCTCTTTCCAGACCCCTACCGTCCACCCCCCACCCCCCCCCCCCTGCTAGAAGGTCTGAAGACAGGTTGCAGTAATCCAAAAGTATTCAGATTAGATTTAAAACATAATATATAATTGTAATCCAAGGGATTACCCTACTTAATTACTGAAATTGCCATGTCATTTGTAATTCAGTAACTGTCTACATTTCAAAATAGTCCGACTGAAACCTGCTGCTTTACTGAGCACTCAAGTTAGCTGTATTTGCTCGTGCTCTGTTCATTTAATGCCTAATTATAGATGCTAATGCTAACTAACCGCCCTATAGCGATAAACAGTACAGCTTGTCTGAGGAGTGAAACAGAAAGAATACTTAGCTCCTCTCACCAAAAAATATTGTTGGCACATAACAGCACATAATGTTTATTAACATTATTTTTGTTGAGATTAAATCTAGGTCATCATACATTACATAGCAATGACCGCTGACCTTTAAAACAAATAGGAAGCCGTTTCTGTTGTTTGTCTTTTGAAGGACACAATGCTGATCCTGACTCAGTTTCAGAGTGTTGCCACTAATATTTAAAGTTTTGTTTAATGTAGGACAGGATAACTGTTATCCTGACAGTTCTTCCAGAGCACTTGGTGAGTATTATTACTTACCAGGCTATTGGATTAACTAGACTCGAGCTATGATACATTTTTCATTGTTGATTCTCTTCATAATTTCTTATTCTTACATTTGATCCCAGGTTACTGTTATGTTTTGTTACAACAGAAACAAAGTACTCCCGTGTCTATTTGTCTTAACTTTTCACGTGCTGCTTTTAAAAGTATAAACTTGATGTACTTCGAAATTTAAATTTTGGATTTGTCTGAAAACATCCGTTGACCATGTCGTCATCTTCCCGCCACCTTTACACAACAAGTCCCCAGAAAGACTGGAAGGAAAATCAGGCATTTAATAGTTTTCTGAGAAAGATGTGATTGTGTGAGCAGCACAGCAGCAGCGGCTGGCTGTCACATGATCCCTAGATCCACTGGATCAGTTGGGGGCCGAGTGCCTCGTTAAACCCCCTGATGAGATGCCCTTGAGCAACAAATTCTACCCAGTGGAGCTGCTCTGTGGCTGATAGTAGATGACTGTGGTTGTACTGGGTAGCTCCCAAATAGCCAACTGTAAAGAAATGGGCAATTCCCAGTAGCAAACCGCATCGGTTTTATGGCAAACATGAGAATGGTAACTGGTCTGCATTTCATCTTTTATCCAAAATGCTTTAAAATGTGTGTTAAGTACACAAATTCCCGCTCACCGATGGCATAGACAAACCGTGCAAGGTGCCAATCTGCTCATCAGGAGGAGCAGTCAGGGTTCAGTGTCTTGCTCATGGAGCTGGGTGGTGATCGAACCGGGAACCTTCCCGACCCCCCAAACAGCCACTCCACATCCTGAGCCACTGCCGCCCAGTTGCATTGTGGTTGTACTGAGCAGCTCCCAGTGGCAGTCGGTAGAAGACCGTGTTTGTACTGGTCCTCTCATGCCGGGTGGCCAACTGTAAGACTGCATGTGAAATTGGCAATTTCACACAATTTCATACTAACTCCCATTGCAGTGACCAAATGATAGATTCCCTGACAGTGTGGGGAGGTAGTTGAAGACAGCTGCCTCCCATCACCATTATGCTGCCATTCTGTGAACCGTCAAACTGCAAAAGTTCCCCTATCTAGTATACATGAAGTCTCCTGGAGGGAAGTAACAACAATGCTGCTAACTGATATTAAACTATGTTCCAGTTGTTAGTAATGTATATTTCAAATGCTATTTCCTACTGAATGCGTAAGGCTTTGGGTTGTTATGTGATAAACAAATTACCACCCAACATTTAGCAGTACCCTCTTCATCCAGCCGAGGGCAGACGTAGGGCCGCTCTGATGAGTCACTGAGTGAAAGTGACTGCATGTGTGTGATTGATATTGTGCTTTGCAAACTAATGTCTGAGCTGTATGAAGCCACTGTCCATTTGAACGTTATCTGGTATTGATGCACACTTTACAGTAGCAAAAGTCCCCGGTTCAGTTCCCCACTGCATGAGTCCTGCCTAAAATGTCCATACATGAGTAAGGCACTGAAATTCTATACCTGCCCACTCATTGCAAGTCATCCTGGATATAGTCTCGCTTGGGTTAGACTCTTGCCTCTCGCGATTTTCACATGCTTCCGGTCATACAGTCTGGAGCAACAGAAGCTCTGGTCATGAGTAAAATATAGAGCGGATGTGAGGCCTCTTGGGAGCGTGTCGCTGTTACTACATGTCATCTTTTCGACACCCGTGACCCGACCCTAACCTCGCTAACCCTCCGGTCGAAATGATGGTCGTTCGAAAGAGCGCGATTTTGCCAGGCCTCTTCACCACTTCTGTTTCGTCTTTACAATCAACGCGAATTGCAGAAATCGAAATAAAATAAAAAGATTCAATGTACAGATATTTTAAAATATACTCTCGGGAATGGAAATGCCAGCTTCCGTTTTCCGTCCTGATTTCGGGAGGTGGTAGTTTCAGACTATATAGCACTCGGAGATTATGGAATAGTTGTCTGGCTATACGCAAGACTATCCTGGATAAGTCTGTTACATGCAGGTTCCTATTAGTTGTTACTGTAATTTTGATATTCGTTGGATGGTTCCCTTTTTGATGTCTTCTCTCAACATGTGCCACTCACTGAGGTCTCACCGATCACTTGGCGCTCTACGTATGTCCCCCCTTATTGCTGCAACACCATTGGTGCTACTAGAGACGACAAACCCCCACAGAGACACATTTAATGGTATAGTCATTAAAGAATGGACCATTATGGACAAACTCTAGTCATGTGGCCTGTGACCATGCATCAAAGTAGTTAGCGTTAGTCTTTCGTTGGGCAGCAGTGTTGCTGTTTGTATATACTGTCTGTTTACATTAAATAGAGATCACCCCTCTTATTAACTATTGGCGGTGAAATGTACCTGGTCAGAGGAGCCAAAATCAAGATACGGGTACACATTTTGTGTATTATTATTTTATGCTTTAACTATTGAAAAATAGCAGATATACAAGCTCACAGCGCGGCACCGAGTGCCACGCTGCGAGCTTGTAGATCTGCTATTTTTGAAAAATCGTGAAATTTAGAATTTTGACCCGATTCTATAAGTGTCTTTTAAAAAAGAAAAACTATGTTTCTATGTCAGCAATCTGGCCAGCCATCGTCAAAGAAAAGGTCCTTTTCACTTAACTGGAGCTCAGTTAGTCTGTTCTTGAGAGACTACTATGTCAGTGATTCTCACACTTTTGCATGTGAAGGACCCCAAGATGATATTTATTTGACCATGGACCCCCATCTCAAAATATTTAGTTCCAGGGACCACCCAGAAGCAACATTTGAGTTACAAACGTTCGCTTTGAAAATACATATATTCAAAGATTTGCACACATTTTCACGACTTTTTCAAAAATAGCAGATATACAAGCTCGCAGCGCGGCACCGCGCTGTGAGCTTGTATATCTGCTATTTTTCAATAGTTAAAGCATTCAATAATCCTAGGCCTAAATTTTATTTATACAATATGTTTTGGTTGATGGTTGAGGTGAAGGGGTACATTGACTGCAGGGTGATAGTGATGTAATGAGGGGAAGAGGTGAGTTGATTGGTTTATAGTGATGTAATGCGTTGCAGGGGTGAGCTGCAGGTGACTGATAAACGTGAACAATGATGTTAAGTTGTAAATATTTGCCAGTGATTCTCATAATGGTGTCATGAATAAAAAATAAACCCTGCTTTTCAATTATCAATAAAAACACATAACACAAAGGTGTCCGAAGGGTCTTTCTTTATTCAATATTAGCCTATGAGGTTAAAGTAGTGATGCTAGTTGTAGTAATAATAATATTGCACCCATGTTCTTAAGGAGGTCCATAGCACAAATATACCAACAGAAGGCATTAATAAACATAACAATACAACACATGCATGATGCATGCCAGGGGTCCATGCCAAGCTGGCTTGTGGACATTTTTGTCAATTACTATTGCCAGAAACGCATAAAGAGCTAGCCCTGAATGATCATAGTGTAGCAGGTCTGTTATTCTGAGTGAGAGTGTACAAATGGAAACAAATGGATCCGTAAGTTGGACTCCTAATCGCATTAAATCAAACATATTCTGAAGAAAACCTGACCTGACGATCAGTGTGTAAAACAAGACCAAGTCTTTTGCCACAGACACATTTTGTCCATGTATGGACATATTGATGACCCATGATGCATACATATATATGTTGAGGAGTAACTTGTAAGCATTATTAGTAGTACAGTACTGTTGTGTTAGGGTTGAGAGAGGAAGTTTATTGTTGTAAAGTATTCACCTCAACTCCATCAACATTCCATCCCTTTCAGAGCTGAATAAACAAGTGTGCTGTTGGTTTTAAGCCTTTCTATAGACCTTAAATTGGGTGTTAATCTGGTTTTAATGGGAACACACCGTCCCCTGCCGTTCTACCATTGTACCCCATCCTGTGGGTCCACCACTGGGCCTCCATTCCCTCCTGGTAGCTTTTGTTTCTGCCGCAACACAATCCACTGGCCTCCATATGCATGACAACGGTCAGTCGACTGGGGAAATTGGGAGATTAGTATTAGCCGACAGGATTTGAGTGGATTATTGCAATTATTGTTATTATTATTATTATAGGTTGTGAATGAGCAGAGGTAAATATCTAATTATCTGACTGACTGGCCCCATAAAAAATAGTTTTTTTTTCTCATTTATCTCATAATACACAAAACACAGCCCATAAATAAATCTGGATCTATTTTTCCACAATATATATATTTTAGATTCAAGAATGTATTTTCTCCCTTATTTTATTGAAACATTTCTTTCCTGTATTCAACAGACTGATTGATTTGTCTGTTCAAGTGTTTATTTTTATTTGTATTGATTGATTGATACTTTATTTGCAGTTTGCATAGGAAAAGCACAAGACATTTCAGATACAAGGTCTAGTAATAGGATTTAAAGCCCTATATGACTTGTTTCCTTTAAGTTTGTACTCATTTCATTGAGACATTAACTGACAGACAAATATATAACAATACTATACAATACATCACAGAAATCCGAAATAAAAGAATATGTGCAGTAAACAGGTAAGTAACAGGTCGTAGGGGTAGGCTTTGACTTTTTTACAGGTGTAACTTTAACATGACATGTTTGGTTGGAGTCAAACCTGCTTTTTTTCTTCTATGCTCTTAGTTTGGATTAAGAAATTATGAAAAGTGTTTTCTGAGCGGTTGTGTAACTGTGAGATATGGTTTTAAATATGTACACACACACACACACACACACACACACACACACACACACACACACACAGAGCCTCTCAGAGGTTTAGTCTATTATTTGTGTTAATTGACTCCTACCTGTTGTATTTTGTGTTTCACCGTGGGGAGTGTTCCTCCATTCAGATGGAAACTCTACTTCTCTCCTCTGGTCCTTATTTAAGAGAGACAGCCCAGAAAGACAGAGTACAGAGAGAGAGAGAGAGAAGGTGACAGAAGGATAGAGAAAAAACAAGTTAACTACAGTATAGTTAAAAAATGTCGTGTCATTTTATAGATTATGATTAGACCTGATATGATATTTAGTTAGACATTTAGGATTTATTACAGAGTAATCACTTTGCCAAAATTGTCTAGCCTACTTACTGCATTGAACTTATTCCAGAAGAAAGTAATTTAGCCTTTGCTTTTGACTACTTTTGGTTTTAAAATTACCTCTCTTTTTTTATTATGTTCTGGATTCAGGAACAAGACTTTTTATTTTATCTTAACTGATCTCAGATCTGTCAGTCTGTATTAGTGGACGGACAGTGGACAGAATGAGGACAGGAGGAGCAGGTGCGAGTGTTTTTTCCATTGAGAGAATTCTCCAGTTGGATTTGGACCAACCCGGAGATTCAGTGACCCTCTATCGACCATGGACAGGTAATAAACACTTCTAGTTCTATCATGCCACTACTATAATGAGGAAGTGAAATGTTCAACAACTCAACAACATCATATCTAAAATATATATTTAATATACAGACGTTTTTTTACCAGGACTCTCCTTTACAGCAGGTTCTCAACCTGTGGGTCAGATGATTAACTTAATGTGCAACATTGTTTTCTCACTCAACAGTAAACACAGTACACACCAACATAAGTGTATAGAGGGTATCTGCACATTTGTAAAGTGATAAGGACTTTTTTATACCTCTAAAATGACAAAGTAAACATTGGCCAGATTGTCAAATATTAGAGGCAGAAATTGTGAATATAGCGTGTATGTGAGCATGTAGATCTGCTATTTTCCCAGTGTTATACTAAATGTAATGCCTCGTCAGGGTGTGTGTGTGTGTGTGTGTGTGTGTGTGTGGGGGGGGGGGGGGGATCCCCAGTTAAAATATGATAAAATATGAGGGTTGTGGCCTGAAAAGGTTGAGAACCACTGCTTTACAGATACATCTATGACTCTTAATTATTAAGCACTTTATTTCTTGAATGCAATTTATTGTACTCCTATTTTCAATCTTTTAATTGATGGGCCTGCACAATTAAGAATTTCACCCATATTACTTGTAATGCGATGTGACAATGTGTGGGGTGACAGTGGCTCAGGGATAGAGTGGCCGTTTGGGAACTGCAAGGTTCCCAGTTCGCTCCTGGAGTTACTGCCGAAGTGTCCTTGAGCAAGACGCTGAAACCCTAATTGCTCCAGATGAGCAGGTTGGTGCCTAGCATGGTTTCCGCTGCCATTGGTGTGTGACTGTGAATGTGTGTGTGAATGGGTAAATGTAATGCACAGTAAAGGCGCTATATAAATGCACTTATACAATAAACATTTACAATAAAGTTTGATTCTTCTGATGACGCGTCTTTCAGAGGACAGACCAACATGGCCGCCATGTCCTGTTTCTGAGAGGACAGACGAGAATAATAACACCCTCTGCTGTGAACGGCAACAGCAGCTCAAACAGACGTACAGGCCCATGTTAAACTGGTACATCGGACGAAGGCCGAGGACTGCTTTCACCAGCACACAGGTACAGAAGTAGAACAGGTTGTAGATCTGCTATTTCCAAAATGTTTGCCTTTTAACCAATGTTTGAAGCAAACTTTTAACCACCTGTCCTTGGTTCTGGTGACTTATACTGTCCTCCTGATACGTGAGGGGGCCATGTTTTCATTATTTGAAAAAAATAAAAACTGAGACGCTGTTACTTATACCCATAGAGTACTGAGTGACATGCTTATTGTATCTTGAAGACATATGCCATGATTTTGTGAATGTAACCTTACTGCACCTCTATTGTGTGTCCTTGTATGCTCTCCTGTGTGTGGACATAAATACATACGGTAGTTAAAATGTGTGTGTGTGTGTGTGTGTGTGTGTGTGTGTGTGTGTGTGTGTGTGTGTGTGTGTGTGTGTGTGTGTGTGTGTGTGTGTGTGTGTGTGTGTGTGTGTGTGTGTGCGTGCGTGCGCGCGCGTGCGTGCGTGTGTGTGTATACTCCAGGTAGATGCACTAGAGTGTGTTTTTCAGGTTGACTCATATCCAGGCATCCAGCTGAGAGAGGAGCTGTCCTCTAGACTGCATCTGGATGAGGACAGGATCCAGGTGAGGTCATCATGTCCACCACTGTCCACTCTGTACAGTTCATATTGACTTTGAATGATACTGATTAAGGCTATGTTCCATTCTGGTCAAACAGAGCCAGGGTGCTAATATTCTGCCTGTTGGCTCATTGGAAACACTCTACCAAGCCACGGTTCCTTGAGGGGGTTCCAAATGCCATTTGGTTCCTTTTGTACACTCTAAGAATTACAGACGGTCCTTGAAATTAAAACGTTTGATAACCAAATGAACTAAATGGAACGGAGCCTTCAACAGTATCATTGGTAACACCTGTGTGAAGGATCCTTCCTTCACACAAGTAAGGAAGAGGCCCAATTTCTTGCCAATATGGCAGCTGTGCATAGAGCCTTGAGGGTCAGGACCTCGTTTTCAATGTAGCCGAGACAACAAGGGTGTATTTTTTTGCAGGTCTTTCAGTCCGAGTGTATCAAAAAAGCAACTGGGTTAAGGCAGCAGTACACCTAAACCTAACCTTAACCTTAACCCTCCCTAATCTCAGTAAAACTACCGCTGGTGAATGCTAACCTGGTGAATGTTAAACTGGTCGGACCAACTGTGCTTAACCCAGTTGCTTTTTTGATACACTCGGACTGAAAGACCTGCAAAAAACACTCTCCCGAGACAACAACACAGAACACACAACACTCAACAGGCAGAGTCACTCAATCAGAATCAGAAGACAGAAAACACACAAAATCAAATGATCCAAAGCTAAAAAAAAAACAACAACAGACAAAACAAAAAATGTTATAAAAGCAGTTACAATCTTGAACATTGGAAACCATTGCCCTGAATTGACCCAAGGAAGAAAAAGTGAACTGAATTTGATTCCAAGCAGATAGAGATAGAGAACGCTGCCATCTGCCTAGCTCTGTATGAGCATGAGGAACCGTGTTGGCATTAATCATTCTTATTGTCTAATTACTCAGAAAACTGTCTCTTTCTATCTGCTCCCTCCCTCCCTCCCTCCCTGTAGATCTGGTTTCAGAACCGCAGGGCCAAGCGGAAGCGCTCAGACAGAGAATCCAGGCTGCATCTGTTCCAGACAGCACTGGCGGACCTGGTAGGAGGGGTCACCGGGGTCGCCGGGGTCAACCCCGGGACCAGAGGTCAACCGTGGTTCGACCAGGAAGTCAGAACTACCGAAGGGAAGACTAACCGTGATGACGAGATTGGATAGTGAGTCAGTCAGTCAATAGCCTCGCGTAGCCAGACATTATCACTGCGTGGCCGAGGGAAATTTGTCTTTGCAATGACGGATTTGTCTGGCTACGCGAGGCTAGTCAGTCAATTGTTAAATCTGATGCTGTAAAACAGGGGTCTTCAACGTTTTCAGGCCAAGGACCCCTTAGTTGAGAGAGAGAGATGAAGCAGGGACCCCCAAAGCCTTTTCATAGATTCCATATCGTTTCATTGTTTGACAGCACAATCATCAGTGTATTTTGGATTCATGTCAATTTGTGTTTTCAGATATTTAACCACTTGAGCCGTCAATACTTAATAAACTTGACCTTTCACTCTGTACTTACTTAGTCTGCTCTTTTTCCCCTCTACACCAAACCTCTTTGCCGAAAATAGCCGATCTACAAGCTCACAACGCCTCGCAGGGCGAGGCGCTGTGAGCTTGTAGATCTGCTATTTTTGGCTACAGTTCTCAGAATATGGACACTAGGGTTCAAGTTGTTAATATAAAAAGGATTGGAAGATTTGGAGGACCCCCTGTTGTAACTCTGAGGACCCCATAGGGGTCCCGGACCCCCTGTTGAAGACCCCTGCTGTAAAATAAAATGCACAATAGGGACAACTTTATTTAAGCAACGTTTCGGTCACATAGACCAGTGGTTCTTCTCAACTTGTGGGTCGGGACCCCCTGGGGGGTCCCCAGATGACAGCGAAGAGACAGTTTAAAGGATTAGTTCTCTTCCAAAATGACCTTTTTCCTATGGATTACTCACCACATGGAGGCTCGAATTCATGGATATCTTTTTGTTTTTGTCGCATTCCTAAGCTAATAATTTGAGGAGATTATTTGTGTCTCCATAGGGAACAAAGCAGTCTCTAGTACTGTATGTGTCTCCATAGGGAACAAAGCAGTCTCTAGTACTGTATGTGTCTCCATAGGGAACAAAGCAGTCTCTAGTACTGTATGTGTCTCCATAGGGAACAAAGCAGTCTCTAGTACTGTATGTGTCTCCATAGGGAACAAAGCAGTCTCTAGTACTGTATGTGTCTCCATAGGGAACAACTGCTGGTCATCAAATTATTGTCTTAGGAGTGAGACAAAAACAAAAAGTTATCCATGAATTCAAGTGAGTAATCGATATATATATTTTGGGGGGTGAGCTATCCCTTTAAGGACTTTTAAGACCTTTTTAAAACATAAGAAAAAGACCATTACTGCATTAAAAGTTGTCAACAAACGATACTGTAAAGACTGGTCAAAGATTGGCCAAATTGTCAAATAATGTGTGAAAATAGCCTATTGACCAAAACGATGCTTAAACAAAGTTATCCCTATTGTGCGATTGTAGACATTGTTTACGGATCATTTTATTTTTATTCTATACATTTGATCCATTCCTATACGCACCTGTTACTGAGCTGATCAGGTGTGCATGAGACTTTGTTGTTTTCTTTAAATCTGATCATGTCAAATATGATATTTCTGTCTTGAAGTGTGCACATAAATGATGCATTTGAAACAAATATAAAACATGTGTACAACATATTTAGCCGGGGAAAATGTTTTTCGAGGCTTCAGACTAAAATAATAAGCTGGCTTAGTTGACAGGAGTCCCCGAAGGGATCTTTACTTTGGTATTTAGTATAGATTTCCACTGTAAATATCTGATCTACAAGCTATAAACCACGCATCGCAACGTGAGCTTTCAGTACAGCTAATTGTTGCTGAATGTTTTCCTCAGAATAGAGACGCTAGGGTACAAGTGGTTGAACATTTTAAATGAACGTCTCCCTGAACAAAACATATATTTCTTACTCTTACCATCCTATGTACCTGTAGGCTAGAGGTAACAATAAAGAACACCTTGATCTTTGTCTGTCACATATCCATTGTCTCTTTCTCTTTGTAGCCGTCCCCACACACACACGCGCACGCACGCACGCACGCACGCACGCACGCACACACACACACACACACACACACACACACACACAGCTGACAGTTCCCATGGTGACTTCAATAGTGCTGAAATAGGAGCAGGGTGGGGCACACACACACACACACACACACACACACACACACACGTGCACAATTTCTATTTAGGCCTAATGCTACAAACCAAAACCCTTTTTTTTATTAATTCAAGGAACTATAGTCAACTTTTTCTTGAAAAACTGATGCTAAAATAAAAATAATTTTTCGAAAATATTTTATAAAAAAAAATAAGCTCCATATATGTGTTTCATTCTAGTCTATTCTAGACCAGGATGTAAACAAAGTGTTGGCCCGACAATGGCCAAAATGATTATTTTATCATTATTTAACGCTTTTTGTGGTAATTTTTTAATTGAAACACATATACGAAGCTTATTTTTTTATAAAATATTTTCGAAACATTATTTTTATTTTAGCATCCGTTTTTCAAGAAAAAGTTGACTATAGCTCCTTTAACTACCAAACTGATGTCATTAAATCATCAACTTTCCCAATTGTGGTACAGCTCTATGGAATGTATGGAATGCATGTGCTAATTAAACGTATTTAAAAGTATTATTTCTTTGATGCTCATATTAAAGGGGTAGTTCACCACCAAAATGCAATTTTTCTATCGATTAGTCACCCTATGGAGACATGAATTCATGAATATATATATTTTTGTTTTTGTCGCATTCCTAAGCTAATAATTTGAGGAGGCTCTTTGTGTCTCCATAGGGAACAAAGCAGGCTCTTTGTGTCTCCATAGGGAACAAAGCAGGTTATTTGTGTCGCCATAGGGAACCACTGCTGGTCATCAAATCATTGGCTTAGGAATGCAACAAAAACATATCCATGAATTCAAGTCTCCACTGGATGAGTAATCAATTCTCTTAGTGAACTTTCCCATTAACCTTGTTTTTTAGTTAGCACATGCGTTCCATATTCCATAGGGCTGGACCAGACCCGTTGAAGAGAGAGTTACGTCACTAGCATAGACTCCCATTTTAAGAATGGAAATGCTCTGTCTATCTCATATGAGGTAGTTTCAATGTTTGCCAGTGAGAATATTACAAGTAAAACGCCTCAGGGCGACCACCCCAACCACCTTCCGGTTGGTTCTAGCGGAAGTGGCGCAAGTGCTGTGTTTAACGGAAGTTACGTCATGCGTTGTAGTCTGCCGGTGAAATTCTCGCGGCGGAAGTTGAACAGTCTCTGCCTGATATTGTCACCAGGCTTTTCTCTTCGCAGATGAGTAAGCCTGGCTACGCGAGGCTACAGGGCGACATGCAACCTCGCCCTGGTCGCGCCAATTCTTGGCCATCTGGCCAGTGATGTATATCGGACCAGTTACCCATATATAGAGACCCCTGGTACCTATATACATGGAGATCCATGTACTGTATATGGAGATATGCTGTGAGAACCCAAACATGCTTACTCAGTTATTCGTTATGTGAAACATCATATCCTGTTATGCCCATGGAGATCCCTGTCTGTAGAACCAGCCACACAGATATGGGCTGTCGTGGCCATCTGTCTTGGCCATATATGGATTCTGTTAGTGTGGTATGTAGCCGATGTGTCTTCCATATGGGCATTCCCATATGACGTCTGTTAGATATGGGCTTAACAACATCAGGGAACTCCATATATGGGCATGAAAGGTATTCTGTTACAGTGACATCAGAGCATGATGTCAGAGCGTCAAACCCATAGACCGTAAAGAAGTCTACACGGACTCATAGTAAACTGCAACCTTCAGTCGCAACTTGTATTGCTAGAACGTTCGGCCACTCACAACATAACGTTGCACGGTCAATCCAACTGGTACAGGCACATATGGATATCTCTGTATCTGTCAGGCCTCTCCCTAGGTCCCTATGATTAGTATGCATAGCACTTCCGATTTTTTTAAATCACTTTCTACAACAAGTGTCGGCAGGTTAGCTACTCACTCACCCGTGTCACGGTTACTGAGGTTAGGGTTACGGTTCGGGTTAGGTTTAGACATAGAGGTTAACATTCACCCGTGTTGGCAGGTTAGCTTTTCACCAGGTTAACATTCTCCCGTGTCGAAAGAATGAACCGTCGAACAGATGGTATGTCGCAATATGGATTGCCCTTAACACAGAGTCATGCAGTTATTATCCAATTCTCTTCCAACTTGCTACAAATATTGCTCATGGTTCTGGCAAGGCAACCAATCCATCCACTTTTCCACCTTCACATAAATCACAAAATGTTTGCCAATGTTCCCCTTCTCCAACCACCAAACTTTTCGTCGGAGTAACAACATCTGGAAGTACTTTCCGAAACTCAAATTCGGGATAAAGGCCTGTCCATACTTTGACTGAAACCGCCCTTTTCGGTTAAAAGGTCCGGTTCGACTACAAAATGATGTCACTCGTGAGTTCTGAAAAGCATTATAGGCCTAACCGAATGAGAGTTCGGAAATTTGCACGTAGGAAAGTCCAACTCACCGAACATTTCGGTCAAAGTATGGACAGGCTTTAATGCTTTTCAGAAGTTGCGAGTGACATCATTTTGTTCTAGAACCAGACCTTTCCGACGAAAGGTCATCAGAGACAGTATGGACTGCCCTTGCATTAGATACAGGCTTCAATTAAGGCGCAAGATTATTATGATTGAAAGTTGAAACAGTACCCTCTTGTGGTGTCCATGACGTGGTGTTGTACTGTGTAGTACAATTGAAAAGAAGAAGGGAAAAATATATATATATACATATTATATATTATATATACTTGTACATAAATATTGCAATGTTCAACTTGCGTGCGTGCGCTCAAGCACGCACACACACACACACACACACGCACACGCGCACACACACACTCACACACACACACACACACACACACAGTGCGACAGGAGAGACCGCCTCCCTAGCACACACCTTCTCTCTCAGCCCCCTCCTCTACTCTTCTCTCTGCTCTGTTCTCTCTCCTTCTCTCCCATTCCTCCTGGTTGATGTTTGGTCGGTAGGGACTAAAGCAAGAAGGAAAGGAGAGGAGGAGAGGTGAGAATGGCGTCGGTACGAGCACTTTTCTACCTTCTCTCCGCGTTGTTCCTGTTCTCATGTAGAGCAGCGACCCAGCAGGACAGATGCGGCCTAAAGGTAACAACACTGCACTGTGTTTATACTTTACTTTACTTCACCGTCCTTTGTCTGTGCTGCTGGGAAACTTTATTGTGTGTCGGTGCGCTGCTTGAAGTGTGCACGCCACGGTACGTTTGTGTGCGACTGTGCGTGTGTGTGTGTGTGTGTGTGTGTGTGTGTGTGTGTGTGTGGGGGGGGGGGGGGGGGGGGGGGGGGTGATAATAACACATTATTAGTTGTTTCCTTTCCTTTTAAAGCTTCTAGTTCACGTAGAATCGTGGGGTTTGTAAACTTGTAAAGCACCTTGCGGCGCATGTGTGTGTATTTGGGTATAATAAGCCCTTTTTTGCCCTGCCTGCGTATGGAACTTGCTGTTTTTACACTGTTTAGGATATTCTTCTGACATTTGCTAGAGAGAAAGAGAGAGAGAGAGAGAGAGAGAGAGAGAGCGCGCGCGCGCGCGCGTGCGTGTATGTTTACAACCTTCATGGTTAACATTGGCACCTTTTGGCCAGGTGGATGTGAAAGAGAATGTATCAAAGCCTATGAATAATAGCATACATAACACATAGGCTTACTTGAAGAAGACCTTGTTTTTGTGTGTGTGTGTGTGTGTGTGTGTGTGTGTGTGTGTGTGTGTGTGTGTGTGTGTGTGTGTGTGTGTGTGTTGTCTAACGGTTGTGTGTTGGTCCTGTTAAAAGATACATTTATACTTTACTTTTGTGTGAGAGACTCCTCAGTTTCAATTACCTTTTCAAGTGATTGTGTTTATATGAAGGCTGAGTTTTAAACCATATCAAAGGGACCCTACAAGTCAGGTTATTATTTATTAGCTATGCTTTGCTTAGTTGAGAGGCATAGGCAGTAGAGTACTAGGGTTGTTTGGGACATTTGTCCTTGTAATTTATACAGCAGTGATTTACGTATAGGATGCTTACTACCAAGTCGATCAGGCTACTTTTGTAAATTTAAGGTAGTCCTAATACTTAAAGAATATTTTCACATGCATTTAATCTTCATTATGAAGTTGCTGTAAAGTTGTCATTGATTAGCCTATTATAGTCATTGTATGTTGTATATTCAATATTATAATTCTCAATATTGTAAAATCCATTTGATTATACGTTTTATTTGCTGTGCATATTGAATATGAATTCTGCTGTGAATCTATGACCTCGTCCTGTAAACATTTTCGGCCTTGTTGTGTCCGTCCATCTTAGGCATGTCATTACTGTCAAAGATCATGAAAATAGATCTACAAGTTCACAATGCATCACAGTGTATTGTGAGCTTGTAGATTGGCTATTTTCATGAACGATTCATTTAGGGTTTATGTAGTTAAAACACAAATGTAGTCTCTGTCTGCTGTTGTTTTTCCTTGTAGGATAAAATTGTTATAAGTATGGATTCTCGTGTGTGTGTGTGTGTGTGTGTGTGTGTGTGTGTGTGTGTGTGTATGTGTGTGTGTGTGTGTGTGTGTGTGTGTGTGTGTGTGTGTGTGTGTGTGTGTGTGTGTGTGTGTGTGTGTGTGTGTGTGTGTGTGTGTGTGTGTGTGTGTGTGTGTGTGTGTGTGCGTGCGTGCGTGTGTGCGCGCGTGTGTGTGTGTGTTAACCTAGAGTTGTGTGAACCAGCTGCTGTGTTCATTCATACTGGGTGTCATAAAACATTCTTCTTGGCCTCTAGTTTGATGTAGAAAACAGGACCCATTAAAACTTTTCCTTCTCTTCTCCTCTTTTCTGTCGTTGTGTTGACTCTCAGACAGTGCCATAGTATGATACTTTTTACGGTGTGGGTCTGCAAGTGGCTATTGTATCTGTCTAATAACAGGCAAGTTGTGTTTGTGTGTGAGCAAATCAGAATCAACTTTATTGTCACATCAATGGTTTACAGGTGCATATTTTTACGCAAACAACATTTTTGTTGTTATCCTGAAAGGGAGAAGAAAAAGAGAGATGGGTGCAGGGCGATGGATATTAAATAAGCCATAAAAAAAACCAGGACATGTAAATACCCATTGAATACACATAGAACAAGACCAGCAGATAGCATGCATGGTGCGAATGTGGTAACAACACATTGGTAATATGTCCACATATAGCGACAGGTGTGTGCATGATTATTAGACATTGTCTGCAAAAAAAATGTAGGGCAGAACCTTTACAGGTAAAGAAATATCCATATGGCAGCAGGTCTACAGGGAAAGTAAAGTCTGCACAGAGGAACACGACTGCAGGATGAGTGCGGAAAAAAAGTCAGTTTCAACTCAGTAGAAAGTTCTAGTTGACACTGACAGGCCAGCCTGGTGAGATAGGCAGTGATCTGACCAGGCTTCCGGTTGGAAGCTGTTTGTTGTGGAAATTCAACATCTCCATGGTGAGAGAATGAAGTAAGTTTATCCTGTACAAAAGATGACGATGATATGACAATAATGATGTAATATAATGATTAGGAAATAGGAGTAAAGAATAAAAAGGGGAAAAAGGGATAGAAGAAGTGAAGGAGGAAAGGTGGACAGGGTCTGGCTGCCTTGTCGCAAGGCAACAGCAGTCTGACACCGATCTGGATGTTGGTGGGGCAGCTTAAATACACATTCTAATCCAAGGGTCTTCAACGTTTTCAGACCAGGGACCCCTTAGTTGAGAGATAAAGCAGGGACCCCCACAACCTTTTCATAGATTCCATAGTGTCATTGTTTGACAGCACAATCATCAGTGTATTTTGGATTCATGTCAATTTGTTTTCAGATATTTAACCACTTGAACCGTCAATACTTAATAAACTTGACCTTTCACTCTGTACTTAGTCTTCTCTTTTCCCCTCTACACCAAACATCTTAGTTAAATAGCTGAGGTGCAAGGCGTTGTGAACTTGTGAGCTTGTAGATCTGCTATTTTTGGCTACAGTTCTCAGAATATGGACACTAAGTTGTTAATATAAAAAGGTTTGGAAGATTAGGACCAGCTGTAGTAATTCTGAGGACCTCCTAGGGGTCCCGGACCCCCTGTTGAAGACCCCTGTTCTAATCATTCAAGGATACATACATACTGTTATGATACTTCTGATGACTGACATTCCTCTGTCTGAGCAAAAGATGTGTTCTAACTTCTCAGCACACGAGTATGGAAGGTCAATTCTTCCTGACTATGAAATGTGCTGCTCCACGCTGAGCGACTGCGAACGGCGACACTACCCTGACCCTTCCTTTCTCATTCACTGAGAATAGAAGACCTACTGCTGCTATACGCCGAGGCCATAGTCACTGCCTTAGCTAGAATACTGATGCCTGATATGAGAAATATAGTCTACTCCTTGTGTTCATAAAACCTTGTAACTTGTCGTCTTGCTGTCTTGGTCTGCTGCTTGACTTTGCTGTATGAACCTGCCTGCTGCCTGCTTACTGAGAGATAGCTGCTTAATAACTACTAAACTCACAAGACAAAATATTATCGGACTCATTAACTTCCCCTTGCTAGGACATTACATTCAGACTCATCAACATAGGGTCATAGGCATGTTTTCACTACAGTTCCGGAATTTTCCCTGTAAAATCACTCATTATAATTAGCATAACTTTACGGGAGTTTAGTTTTTTGGGTGTTTTCACATGCCCTCATTGACAGCAAAAGTTCCGGTATAGCACCGTTTTCATTATAGATCATTGTGGCGGAATGAACGTATATAGGAATATACTGTAACCGAAGTAAGATGGATATTAACTGAATAATTAATCAATAAATCAATAACCTAACAGAAATATAAATTGTGTTTCATTCCGTTGCACTGTTGAGAGATCTTTTGCTTATTCAGCTTCTTGTCATCCATGTGTGAGATGTCGGTGTGCAGAGAGCCATGGTGATTGCATCGCTGGTTGATCTGTTCTGACGATGTGCAAATCACCACAGATCTATTATAGTGAGTCAGGTAGCGTGGAGCAGATGCAGTCTCTCACCAGCCTCTCAAAGCATTTGCTGACTATTGGGGAGAGACAGACAGGTTTCCAATCATTCAGGCGTGTTGCCTGGCTTAACGTGTCTGTCTGCCTGCCTGCCTGTATGTCTGTCCGTCCGTCCTCAGCTATTCTCTCCATCCGCTGGAGCGATCAGTGACCTCCTGTCCTTTGTGTGGATGCTGACCTTAGGCCACATGTTTTATTCTTTTTGGAATTAGGCTGTGAATGTGATAGCAACTCTTAAATCTGCCCAAATTTGGAGTCCTACTCATTATGTTTTACATAAAAAATCACACCTAGTGTGAAGTGAGCGGTGCTATTTATGAGTTAATTTCGTTAAGCGTATCGCTTGGCCAATGTGACCCTAGGGGTACAACAAACATTGAGCGCCTTGTGCCAAGATGTAGTAGGCAAGAGATGTAGGCCACGCTTCAGAGCCTGGACAAAGCCAGATGTTAGCTCCTTTCAAGAGCACTGCTCAAAAATCATAGGCTGACATCATAGGTGACTGATGTCACAACAGTCTTGTCATATACAGCAGGGGTCTTCAACAGGGGGTCCGGGACCCCTAGGGGGTCCTCAGTGTTACTAAAGGGGGTCCTTCAAATCTTTGTTTGATAGAAACTTTTTTCTCCTTTTTTATATTAACCACTTGAACCCTAACGTTCATATTCGGAGAACTTTAGCCAAAAATAGCAGATCTACAAGGTCACAACACATCCCAGCACAAGGTGTTGTAAGCTTGTAGATCGGCTATTTTCGGCAAAGAGGTTTGGTCTAGAGTGGAAAAAAGAGCACACTAAGTACAGAGTGAAAGGTCAAGTTTATTAAGTATTGGCGGTTCAAGTGGTTACATATCTGATAACACAAATTGACATGAATCCAAAATACACTGACGATTGTGCTGTCAAACGATTAAACTATACTAGCCCTTACCCGTTCAAAGATATGAGCTCCAAAATGATGTGCAGTGTGTGGGTTATGGGATGTGCACTGTGCACACAGTATATGAGGGATGGAAAGTAACTTTAACTGGTGCTTGCATGATGTAGGAGCATCAATGTAAGAAACCCGTTTCGTTTAATGGCTACAGAGATACTGTCCCCCCCCCCCCCCCCCCCCAGCCCACCCGCCCACCCGCCTGCACACACACCCGCCTGCCTGCACACACACACACACACACACGCACACGCACACGCACACGCACACGCACACGCACACACACACACACACACACACACACACACACACACACAGAGCTGGTTAAACATTTTGCCTCAAGCTAGATGCAGAATAGATGTGCCTCATGCTAGATGCAGAATAGATAGTAGATACACCATAAAAATGCTAATATACAGCATACGATTTGTGAAAGTGACAAACGGGCTTCACAGTTATGTCAGGTATGTTCATATGCTTATGGTGATGCGATTTCAGATCAATTGCTCCAGCCACTGAGGAGAAACGCTGTTTCAGACAGACAGACAGACAGACAGACACTCACTCAGACAGACATTCGCAAAAACCCGTTCAAAGATATGAGCTCCAAAATGATGTGCAGTGTGTGGGTTATGGGATGTGCACTGTGCATACAGTATATGAGGGATGGAAAGTAACTTTAACTGGTGCTTGCATGATAATATGTAGGAGCATCAATGTAAGAAATACCCG
>NC_137815.1:32420020-32422520 GCF_963921795.1 Nannobrachium achirus
AAGTATAGTCAATAGAAATATAGTACAGTACAAGTACAGTTAACCCATTTAGGCCTAACCTATAGAATAGGGCTAAACTTAGTTACTTTACACCACTGACTACAGGCAGGGAGATTCTTGTTCTTGGAGACTCCTCAACAGTATGGATGGACATTTTTCATCCAATCGGAATATGAAAAATAGTCATCATGATTCATGAAGCAACATGAACATTGTATAAATTGCATGTGTTGCAATAAAATAATGTAAAATATGTAGGGCTGGGATGCGATTAAAAGTTTTAATCTAATTAATTACAGGCTCTGTGATTAATTAATTGCAATTAATCACATTTTAATCGCACATCGATATTTGACCTGAGAACACATTTTGTTGTACGAGTGAATCAACGAGTGACTTTTTTAAATCTAAATTTCGCATCCACTGGGCCAAGCAAAGTGCTTTGATCGGCTATTTCTCCCTTTGCGTTTGTTGTCTCTTCTTGGTTGGTGCATCGCTATGATCGGTATGCCCGAAACTGAAGGTTCTGTGGTGCAAAAACTAAGTGCGATTAAAATGAGTTAATATTTTTAATCGCGTTAATTTTCTGTAATTAATTAATCGCAATTAATCAGTTAAAGTCCCAGCCTTAAAAATATGTAAAGTCCAGTGTAAGAATGGAGAAGTGCTGAAAGAGGAAAGTGCAGAAAGGGCCAAGTGTGGAGGAGTGTAACTTGTGTCTGGGGGGTTTGTTGGAGGAGGATGGAGGTGCGTGCGTGCATGTGTGTGTGTGTGTGTGTGGGGGGTGCTTTTTGTCTCCTGTGGGAAAATCTATGGTTGGTTGGTCCTGAACAGACTCATACTGGGATGAATGATCACACACACGCTCGCGCGCACACAGAGTCACAGACACACGCACACCACTCACAGTGTATGTGTGTGTGTGTGTGTGTTTATCCTTCACTTGCTTATTCACAACACACACGCACGCACGCACGCACGCGCGCACGCGCGCACACGCACACGCACACTCACACACAATCTAAGCTACAAGTTCTGTGTCTTCTCATTCTTTTAAGTCCGTAATATACTTTCTCTCTACCGTGCGTGTGTGAGTTTGTGCGCATCATAGCTGAGTGGTTAGTGAGCTTGCCTGGGGAACCAGAGCTCCTGGTTGTCGCAGGTATGATTCCAGGCCAGGGCAGCAATGTGTCGATGTGTGTCCCTTAGCAAGACACCAAACCCCTGATTAGGGATGGGATGATATGAAAATGTCATATCACGATTATTGTGACCAAAGACATTGCGATTTACGATATTATCGTGATAATCAAAATATCCCCAATATCCATTTTCCTGGGGCGGAACATTTGCAAAAAAATAGCAGATCTACAACCTCACAACGCATTGCGACGTGCTGTGAGCTTGTAGATCTGCTATTTTTTTGCAAAGAGATTTGGTAGAGTGAAAAAGAGACTATCAAGTATGTATGTTTTAAGTACCTTTTACCAATTATAGAGGGTTTAAGTGGTACCGAATATGCAGCTTGGCAAATAAAAGGTGAATTGATCCCGGTGCATGATGGAGGACGATATCACAATGAATGAAATCTCCACCATACAATTATCATGACTGTTTTTTATCACGATAAATGTTAATATTGCGTATATCGTCCCATCCCTACCCCTAATTGCTCGACCCTCTGCACTCCTGTAGGCAACACTCAGTTGGGTTAAGCTGAAAACTGAATTTCCCCCTTGGGCTTGGGATGATCTAGGTGTGTAAAAAAAAATCATGCTTGCATGTGTGACGTGTTTGGGTCCTAACTTCCATCTTTATGCAAATCTACCTTTGTGCTGTCTCTGCTTATTGGCCGTGGTCTCTGCTACTGTGTGTTCATTGGCTGGCAGACAGAGTAGGTTTGTGTCTGAACACAACAGCAGTAACAGCTTGAGGGGAAGTTAACTCTGAACCCTGTTATGATTTATCTACCTTTTTTTATCTCTGAGGCCCGTTCTAAAAATGTCTTTTTAATGTTTCTATGTCAGTGGTGCTCAAACGTTTTATTGTCAAGGACCCCTAGAATTATATGTTTGACAGCAGACCCCCCATCTCAAAATATTTTGTTCCAAAGACCCAGAGAAAGAAAGACTTTCAGTTAAAAATATTTAGTGTGTACAAAATGTCATGATTTTTCAAAAATAGCAGATCTACAAGCTCATAGTGCGGCACAGATATACATAGTGCGGCACAGATATACAAGCAGATATTCAAAAATAACAGATATACAAGCTCATAGTGCTTTTATATCTGTTATTTTTGAAAAGCTAAAGTAAAAAAAAATGGTGAAAAGTGGTTAAAAAATTGCTAGAGTGTTTGTTCAGTGACAGGAGTCTCCATGTCTCTCCAGCTTTATTAAACAGATAATTTATTTTCAAAATTGAAACTGGAACACTATTCAAATTAAACGAATACATTTACTCTCTCCTCCTGATTGGCTGAAATTTGTCACTTACCTGAT
>NC_137815.1:32427520-32747509 GCF_963921795.1 Nannobrachium achirus
TGTGTGAGTCTCATGTGGTCTATCACATAAGACATCTATGATGTCTGTATGTCTGTCATATCCCATACTTAGGAAAATATTTTGTCTACATTTTGTCCAACTTAAACAACCAACCGCAACTCGAATCACAGTTGCAAATAAATTCTGTCCTGTGCGAATTCCGTCCTGTGCGACCTCGCCCCTAACATGCATCTGGTGCTTCTTCTTGAGTCTGAATGGTACACAGGGTATACTGTGGGGCTGTATGCTTGTAACATGTTTTGTTTTGACCAGGCTGCATGTGGTCGTGAGCTGGTCATCATGGTCTAGAGATTTATACAAAATGTATGTGACCGACCGGCGTAACGTACTTCATATTATAAACTGTGTGTGCATGTGGACGCGTTGTGCTTATTAGCAAGCGCTTACTCTTGACTCGCCTCTCTCTCTCTCAGACACACACACACACACACACACACACACACACACACACACACACACACACACCCTCCAGCTTTGTTTCAGAGGTGTGAGCCACACTGCCATAAAACTCTCTCTGTCTCTCTCCCACACACGCACGCAGGAAATGCATGCATGCGCGCGCACACACACACACACACACACACACACACACACACACACACACACACACACACACACACACACACACACACACACACACACACACACACACACCACAACATGAAAACATGCTCACACACACCAGGACCATAAATGCAGACCTTTGGGGCCCCTGACACATGCAGGACAACAACCACAGCACACACATTACACACACACACACACACACACACACACACACACACACACACACACACACACACATTTACCGTTTGTTCTGTTGATTGGTTTCAGGTGTGTGTGTGTGTGTGTGTGTGTGTGTGTGTGTGTGTGTGTGTGTGTACGTGCTTGCGCACCTAAACTAAGAGAACAACTCTTTGATCGTAGACTAGTGGGTCGTTCGGTCAGTAAGTCCTGTTCAGACATATTTTGTGTCCAGCTTGTGTGTAGATCCAGTTAGGACAGGACAATATTGTTATTACTCAATAGTAGTACTTGTAAATAAGTATCATTCATATTTTGAAGAAAACCTGGATCCTGACATTCAGTAATTGGGTCTCATGATCAAAATAAGAACATGATACTGTTGTGTAAAACTGAAAATCTAAACTATTCCACGTCTTTGACCAAGTCTTTGCCATACACACATTTGTCTGTGTACGGACATATTGATGACCCCTGGGTCCTTGGCAAAGGGAAAAGCTTGGGGAACCCCTGTTAATGTAGGCTACTGGCATTTACTGACAAGCTACGACTAGAGAGGAATGGGATGGAGCAATAACCCCTGGATGCATACAGTAAATGGTACAACATTACGGCAACTGGAGAAGACACTTTGGACATCAAATGAAACATTTCATGCTTACCGAAATGAAGAATATGAACATTCCTCATCTCCAAGAGCTGTGAAAATGTAAAAAAAAAAGTACATTTGAAAGAAATTTAACAGAAAATGGAATTATTAATATTTCATACATTTAATTATTGTCATAACCTGATTATTCCCAGTTGCAGTTAAGATGTTTTTTTCTGTTCAATTAAACCTCTAGCCCCTCTCGGGACCCTAGTTACCTTTTTAGTCTTGGGGAAGACAGTAACCAGGGTCCCTTGCCGGTCCGTTCACTCTCCCTGATACGCATGGCTACCGCTGTCTGTTCTCAGACATATTATATATAACATCATTCAAGTGTTGCTGAGATTCTTCAAAGATGCCAAGAACTGCAGTAGGCTACCCCGGAAACGTGTGAATCGACGATTCGACGGTAATCGGTGTTGCAGTTAAATATTTTTTAATCTATTTTTGAAAATGTTGTGCTTTTCCCCTCTTCCCATATCCCGTGTTAGGGAGTGTTCGAATTATGTTCACTGGGAGGCGGGAGCGCACTGAGCGCTCTGGTTAGTGGTTACCAATATACAACACATGAGTGCGCTCCCGCTTTGCAGTGTACATATCCAAACGCTCCCTAACGCCGGACATGGGAAGTGAGGAACGTTAATACTGCTTAACGACAACGCCGATTAGCGCTGATTCACACACGTTTCCGCGGTAGCCTACTGCTGTTCTTGGCATCTTTGAAGAATCTCAGCAACACTTGAATGACGTTGTATATGTCTGAGAACAGACAGTGGTACCCGTGCGTATCAGGGAGAGTGAACGGACCGGCAAGGGACCCTGGTTACCGTCTTCCCCAAGACTAAAAAAGGTAATTAGGGTCCCGAGAGGGGCTAGTAAACCTCATTCAGTCAACTGATCAGTGAGTCAGTCGCAGAGTAAACAGAACATTTAAGTCAGTCAATTACATTTTCAATTCAAAGGGCTTTATTGACATGAGAAAACTTTTACATTGCCAAAGCAGACGTGTACACAGTACAATACAATCAATCAATATAATATAATCAAAATAAAATATGTACAATTGAAAGGGTGTGAAACGGTTTTCATGTATCAAGATTACTGGATGCAGACAGTGCAGGAAAGTATACACCATGATCAGTAGTCCTTAACCCATTGCCGAGTGCCGCGCTGTGAGCTTGTAGATCTGCTATTTTTTGAAAAAGTCGTGAAAATGTGTGCAAAACTTTGAATATATGTATTTTCAAAGCGAACGATTGTAACTCAAATGTTGCTTCTGGGGGGGTCCCTGGAACTAAATATTTTGAGATGGGGGTCCGTGGCCAAATAAATATCAGTGTGGGGGTCCTTCACATGAAAAGATTTGAGAACCACTGACACGGTAGTCTCTCAAGAACAGACTAACTGAGCTCCAGTTAAGTGAAAAGGACCTTTTCTTTGACGACGGCTGGCCAGATTGCTGACATAGAAACATAGGTTTTTCAAAAAAATCTTAGAAGGATTCAAAAGACACTTATAGAATCGGGTCAAAATTCACGATAAAATCATGATACACAATAATGTGTACCAGTTCTGATTAAGGTGGTTGTATTCCATTTGATATCCTTCTCCATTCACAGCAGCTCACATGCTGTATCTTGCTGCTGTGTCAGTCTCTCTCTCTCATTCTCTCTCTCTCTCTCTCTCTCTCTCTCTCTCTCTCTCTCTCTCTCTCTCTCTCTCTCTCTCTCTCCCACCCAGGTGGTCCAGTCCAGTGTAGACGAAGCAGGACGGAGGTTAGGAGTCGCCTTCAGAACTGATAGTGAGTTACATCATGTGTCTGTCTGTCTGTCTGTCTGTCTGCCTGTCTGTCTGTCTGACATTTATTCATTAATCCACCAGGTCAGCTTCCAGTGAGTCCGAAAGAAGAAGAATGTTTAGCAATAACAATGTCAGACCTGTTAGACCACCCCCCCATATGCATGCGTGCGCGCACACACACACACACACACACACACACACACACACACACACACACACACACACACACACACACGGACACACGGACACACACACACACACGGAGACACACACGCACAGCCCTTCCTCTCTTTTGTGTTCTTTGTTGTGTAGAAGTCAAGTTCCTCATCCTGTCTCTCTCGCTAACCTTTGTCTGTGACCATGACACGCTCTGAGCCCCCCTGTGTGTGTGTGTGTGTGTGTGTGTGTGTGTGTGTGTGTGTGTGTGTGTGTGTGTGTGTGTGTGTGTGTGTGTGTGTGTGTGTGTGTGTGTGTGTGTGTGTGTGTGTGTGTGTGTGTGTGGTGTGTGTGTGTGTGCTGTGTAGGGGATGACACAGCTCACTGCCTCTCCTCCCTTCCTAGGCCAGAGAGAGGATGGAGGGAGGGGTGAGAGTCAGTGACTTGAAAAAGAGAAGAATAGAAGGAGGTGTAAGGAGAGGACATGCATGAACCTCCTCTCCTCTCCTTTCTCCTCTGTTCTCTTCTCTTCTTCCTCTCTTCATCTCCTCTCTATCGCTCTCTCCTCTCCTCTGTTAGTGTCTTCCTTTCTCCTCTCCTCTCCTCTCCTCTCCTCTCCTCTCCTCTCCTCTCCTCTCCTCTCCTCTCCTCGCTTCCTCCTCCTACCTCCTCAGTTGTCCTCCATCTTACCTCTTCATCTCTCCTCTTCTGTTAAAGGACAACTTTAGTTTTTTACAACAAGGGTTCATATTTTAGATTGTAATTAAAGAATATAAAAGATGAGTGTTAAAATTATTTCATTTACTTCTTTCTATTGTTTTAGAGATTCTTATTTCAGTGGTTGGGGGCTTGCGTACAAAGTGGCTAAATATGTCATTTTACACAGAATAAGCCCATTCCCGAGATACAACGCAACCTTTCATGGTTGGATGTGACTTATGGGGGCTAGAAGTGTTACTGTAAATAGCAATAAAGAAACTGCTGGCTTATTGTGTCTAAAAAGACATATTCTGCCACTTGTACGCATGCCCCCATGCGTACGCATGCCCCACATTTTAGCACGGTAAACGTGATAAAACAATAGAACGAAGCAAATGAAAACATTTTAACACTCACTTTTTCTTTTCTCTAATTACAATCTAAAATATGAACCCTTGTTGTAAAAAAAACAAAGTTGTCCTTTAAAGGACAACTTCACCACTTTTCAACCTATCTTCATATAATTGGTCCTCACTCATGTTCAAGATAAAATAGTACTTTTTTTCCTTACGTGGTCTGTGTCTCATAATAGGAAGGCTGTGGGCAGTTCAGAAACCTGTCTGCCTGTGACATCGTCGATGGGGAATCCAAGCAAATAGAAACCGAAGGCTTTCTATTCCTGAAAAGTTGCAATTTTATAATGGAAGCCGTTGTTCTCGTGATAATAAAAATCTAAATATTCTCTTAAAAAAAGATGATGTCACTGGCAGACATTCTTTTTAACTTCCCTAGGCTTTCCTAGACTGAGTAGAAAGAAATGGTGCTATTTTTATTTATCTTCAACATTAGTGAGGACCAATTACATGAAGATAGGTTGAAAAGTGGTGAAGTCGTCCTTTTTAAGCACTTTGTTTTTGCTCTGTAAAGCACCTTGGGCTGCATTTCATGTCATGAAAGCTGCTGTACAAATAAAGTTTATTATTTTTATTTTCTTCCTCTCTCTTCTCTTTTCCCCTTCTCACCTGCTCCTCCTTTCTCCTTGTTTCCCTCCAGCTTTCATCTGCTTCTCTCCTCTTCTCTCTTCTCCTCTGTTCCACTCTCCTCTCCTCTCCCTTCTTCCTCTTCTCCCCCTTTTCCTCTCATCTTCTTTCTTTCCTCTGGCTTCTTCTCCTCTGTTCTCTGCTTCCCAGGCACGTGCACACCTAGACATCAAAGGGGGCTTGAGCCCCATGCCCTTTAATCCATCTGTAAAAAGTGCCCTCTCCAGACCATGAATGTAGTTTTTATTATGGTGAACGAAATGCAAATGCCCTTTTTCCATGCCGTACCTGAAGGCAGCATTCAAGAGAATTGCCTTGTCCAAACTCTCCTGAACTTGAATGCAGCATCTTATGTTGAAAAAACTGTCCTCTCTGTGTAGAAATCCATGCCGTACGCCTCATCTCCAGTATTGGCTTGATTATGCTTAGATCAAGCTACCAAAAATAGCCGATCTCCTAGCTGACAGACACGTTGTGAGCTTGGAGGTCTGCTATTTTTGATATTTTCACCAAAAGGCCCTTTTAGAGATTTCAGCCCCTGCCTCTCTAACATTCTCTGCACGTCCCTGTTGCATCCTCTCATTCTCTCTCCTCTTTTCCCTCACACACACATCAGCAGTGATGTAAAGTACATTTACTCAAGTACTGTACTTAACTCTTATTGTGCCTATCCCGAACTAGTTCCGGATAATTATTAACGTCCTGGGTGCCTATCCCGAACTAGTTAGGCTTTTTTTTTTAAATGTTTTTTTTTTTTCTTTTTTTTTTTTTGAGCCGCGCCGCCGGCCGTCATCTGTTTACACGGCCCGCGAGAGCGTCGTGCCGCCGATATTTACCATCCACTCCAATGCAATCAGGATCTTTAGAGCTCATTTTCTCTGTTCCACGCATATCCATGAGGTGTGCAAGGTTTAATCATGGCTAAATCGTGTTGAGTTGTGGAGTAGAAGTAAAAGTATTGGAAATTGGAAATACTGGGGTAAAGTATAAATACCTCAAAAGTGTACTTGAGTACAGTACTTAAGTAAAAGTACTTAGTTATTTTACACCACTGGTAAAAAGTAAGTAAGTAAAAACATTGAGTACTTTTTCCACCACTGTCCATCAGTCATTTGAAGAAAGAGTTTTCCCTCCCTTGTGACATTTCTTCCTCTCTCTCCGGGAGAGGAAGAGGAGGAGAGGAAGAGAGAGAGAAAGGGATGCAGCCAGCCATGAACAGAGGAGGGAGGGAGGAGAAGGGAAAAGAAGAGAAAAGGGGGATTTACAGAGAGAAAGAGAAGGGGGCGGGGTTAACGACACGACTGACTGCTTCTATCTTCTTCTTCCACTGAACGGAGAGAGAGAGGGATGGATAGAGGGATGGAGTAGAGGAAGGATGGAGAGGAGGAGGGGGGGGGCGTGTGATAGGACACGAGTCAGTGCTTCTCTTCATCTCATCTTCTCTCCTCTTCCTCAATATGAGAGAGAGGGAGAGAGAGAGAGGTCAGGCTCATGGCTGATTGTCTCTGATTGTTTCGTCAACTAAAAACTATGACGAAAAATGTTCGTCGACTACCTTTTTTCACTGACGAAAACTAAATGAAAGAAACTAATACAAATTTAAGCTATGAAGACTAAAACTATGAGTACCGTAATTGCTGGACTATAAGCCGCACCTGAATATAAGCCGCACCAGCTAAATTTAGAACAAAAAACTAATGTTTACATATATAAGCCGCAGGTGTCCTTCCTGCTTCCTGCTAGAGCGCCCTTGGTGGCAGTTAGCTGTACAAATCTATATATAAATCCTTGTTAAAGACCATTGTAAAACAAACTAACTGGCCGTTAGCTGTAAAAATCTCTATATAAGCCGCACCTTTGTATAAGCCGCAGGGTTCAAAACATGGGAAAAAAGCCGCGGCTTATAGTCCAGCAATTACGGGTAAATATACTGTCAATTTCGTCAATTGGGCTACTTGTGCGCCAGCAGAGCCACTGGCTTCACCAGTGAAGTGGATGGGGAAAAACATTTTTGGGATGATGTCATTTTCCGGTTGTATCCGTCTCCTAGCAACCTAGCACCATTCATACGTTGGCGAAGAGATTTGAGTTACAACAGTTTGCTTTGAAAATACATATAGGCCTATTCAAAGATTTGCAAACATTTTCAAGATTAAAAAAAAATAGCTGATCTACAAGCTCACAGTGCGCTGTGAGTTTGCAGATCTGCTAATTTTCAATAGCTAAAGTATAAAATAATTCCAGGCCTCCAGGTAATTCCAGTAAATACGTACAGTATACATCCTGCCTGTGATAGTAAATCATTCTCTCTCTCCACCCCCCTCTCTCTCTCTCTCTCTCCCTCTATCTCAGATTGTTCAGTCATCTCTCCAGCGGGTAAACATGCCATCCATGAGGTCTCCAACATGTCTTTCTCACATCTGTCCTGTTCCAGTCAGGCTGCTGTCATCGTCCACTGGTATCCCAGTCCACTAGGTATGTGTCTGTCTGTCTGTCTGTCTGTCTGTCTGTCTGTCCACTGGTATCCCAGTCCACTAGGTATGTGTCTGTATGTCTGTCCACTGGTATCTAGTCCAGTGCGACTCACAAAATAATCATATTTTAACTGGGGATCCCCCCACCCGGACATTTTGCATAACACGGCTCACAACGCCTCGCAACACGGGGACCCCCCCCTGGGGGTCCCAAACCCACAGGTTGAGAACCACTGTCCTAGTCAACTAGGTATGTGTCTGTCTGTCTGTCTGTCTGTCTGTCTGTCTGTCTGTCTGACTGTTTAAAGCAGTGGTTTTCAAACCTTTTCACATCAAGGTCCATTATTTATTTGTTATTTGAGCCACAGACCACCATTTGATGAGATTTAGCCTCTCAGACCCAAGACTTCGATATTTTGCTATTGTTGGATACGATTTTGTCCACAATTCCATGCTAAGGGTCCAATGCTACCAATTCTCCATCATTTAGCCGGGGACCACCTCAAGGACCACTGGTAGTCCCCGGACCACTGGTTGAAAACCACTGGTCTATATGTATGTCATCCATAGAGTCAAAGTTTTGCAGATCAGTGGGAGTACCCTGAAGGCTGTTTCTCTCTCTCTCTCTCTCTCTCTCTCTCTCTCTCTCTCTCTCTCTCTCTCTCTCTCTCTCTCTCTCTCTCTCTCTTTCTGTGTAAAGTATAAAGTGTCACATGTTTTTTGGATCCTTCCTTCCTGCTCTTTTACTAAACTGTAAGATGAACCTCCCCCCAGTCGGTATAATACAAGCTGTTGTGCTCTATGTCAGTGGTTCTCAACCTGTCGCTTCGGACCCCCAGGGGGGTCCCCAAATTATTTTGGGGGGTCCCCAGATTATTAACTTAATGTGCACCATTGCGTTCTCTCTCAACAGTAAACAAACCAACATAAAGTTTAAGTGTATAGAGGGCATATGCACATTTCTAAAGTGACAATTTAAGGACCTTTTAATACCTCTAAAATGACAAATTAAACATTGGCCAAATTGTCAAATATTGGAGGCAGAAATTGTGAGAATAGAACCATTTTATACAACGTAATGCCTCAACTCTTAGAGCTCGTAGGGTGGGGGCTCCCCAGTTAAACTATGATAAAATATGACAAAGTAACTAGTAACTAGTTTTCAAATAAATGTAAAAGTACAATATTTGCCTCTGAGATGTAGTGGTGTAGTAAAAGTTCTGAACATTGGAAATACTCCAGTAAAGAAAAAAGAAATGCCTCAAAATCATACTTCTGTACTTAGTTACTTTATACCACTGTTAATACCGTTATACGTATATCTATGAGAGAGAGAGAGAGAGAGAGAGAGAGAGAGAGAGAGAGAGAGACCAAGGAGGAGAAGAGGGCAACAGATGAAGAGAGGAAAAAAAGTTAGTGAATGAAAGAGAGGGGCAGAGAAACACAGAAAGAGACTGTTCTGTGGCATTAGAGAGAGAGAGAGAGAGAGAGAGAGAGACTGTTCTGTTCTGTGGTATTTGATCAATCTGCCTCCCATACACACAGAAAAACTCGTTCTACGGCTTTCCCTCCCTCCTCTCCCTGTCGTTCCTTCTCTCTCTCTCTCTCTCTCTCTCTCTCTCTCTCTCTCTCTCTCTTCTCTCTTCTCTCTCCTCCTCCCCCCTCACCTCTTTATCTCTCATGCTTTCTTTCCCTCTTCTCTTCCTCACCTTCTCTCTCTCTGTGATGTAGTGATGTTAGTAGAGGTATAGGATTTCATATATCCTTCATCTTCCCTCACTAGTCCCCGCACAAATAATAGGAAACATTCCTGTGTGTGTGTGTGTGTGTGTGTGTGTGTGTGTGTGTGTGTGTGTGTGTGTGTGTGTGTGTGTGTGTGTGTGTGTGTGTGTGTGTGTGTGTGTGTGTGTGTGTGTGTGTGTGTGTGTGTGTGTGTGTGTGTGTGTGTGTGTGTGTGTGCGTGCGTGCGTGTGCGGTAATGTGTGCACGCATGCACTATAATTATAAGGTAGAGATGAGTTTGAACTCTTTCAGGGAAATGGAAGAGCAGAGAATAGATCTGCCATAGGTTTGCCAAATGTTCACCTAGTTTTGCACAATGTTCATGCATTTTTCTGAAATGATAGCCTATTATGAATGGGCATGTTTAGCCTAGTAAACGACCAACTTCCGTTATCCAGGAGGATTCCAAATGAAATGGTTTCCGGAAGAGGGCGGGTACGAGGCTAGGGGATGTTGGGGTTTATGTCGTTAACTAGTTCGATGTGGCCCATATTATGGGTGCCAGTTGAACACAGCATTTGCAACCGATAAATACTTCTCAATATAGCAACGAATGAATACATGTAAAATATTGAAGGTCTGATGTTACACCAAAAGAACTATAGAGCACAGCCTATATCAGTGTTTCTCAAATGGGGGTACGCGTACCCCTAGGGGTACGTGGAGGTACTGCAGGGGGTACTCAGAAAATGCCCTCAAAAAGGAAAACTATAAATCATGCTTGTTCATAGTTAAAGAATCAACTACAATTGAATTAGGAGGGCAAAAAACATTTACTTTTATGTTTAATGAAGACACATGGAGAAACTTGATATGAGCCTGAGTTGTTAAGCCAATGTACATAGTACCAGGCAACTGGGATGTGTTTTAAAGTTGTTTGGAAGTTATTGACATGAAAACCTGACTGAAATGTTAGGACCACAGTGTTGAAAATGAAAAAGGAGGCACCGTTTGAAACTCTTTCACCCCATTTCTTATTTGTTATTTTATATTCTTGAAATGGGGGGTTCATATACCACTATTTATTTATATTTTAATTGCAGTTTTATAAGCAAAATGTTGTTGTCGGGTAAAGGGGGTACTTGGATTCAGAAATCATGGAAAGGGGGTACTCAAGCCAAAAAAGATTGAGAAACACTGGCCTATATGAATGAAACCTCTCCCTTTTTGTCTCTCAGGTATAGAGCACGTGAAAGGTTTCAGAGTCTATTTGGAAGATAAGAATCCAGAAGGTAAACAGTGTCAACACCTCGTCCTCAAAGACCCACGACAACTCAACTTTTCCCACAGAAACACTGTAAGTACATACATGGCTAATGTATCTTACATACTAAAACCATAGATTTAATATCAGTAAAGACTACGGACACAGTAAGACCATAGAGTTGATATCAATACAGTTACGCTAATGCCATAGACTAGTTAATGTCAGTACAAGATGTTTGTGTGTCTGTTTGGATTAGTAGCTGAGCAGTGCTCTTCTGCTGTTTGAGTCACGCACATGCAGTTTGCACTGACATAACTTGCAAACGACGCCCAGATCATTTTCATTGGCTTATTGTGATGTTTTATCTGCTTATTGTAAGTCGCTTTGGATTAAAAGCGTCTGCTAAATGCCTAAACTGTAAACTGTAAACTACTGTCCTCCCTTTGGCTGGGTGGAGGTGATGTGCGTCTTTTTTTGCCGAAGGCGTGGCAGAGGCTGTGTTTTGCACCATGTCCGTCCATCCGTCCGTCTGTCCATCCGTCCGTCTGTTTGTGGACAGCTAATCTCCGACACCGTTGGTGCCGATCGACGTGAAACTCAGCCATTGAGAGAGTGGTTTGCCTCATTTGTCAGTGCGAAAAGATTTAGATGGACAGCTGAAACATACTACTTGACATTATGTAAGCAATTTACCCCGAGTGAGAGGACATTATGCTCTGATAATGTCCTGTGTGAGGGGGTGATCGGCGAAGCCGAGTCCGATAACACCCTCACACAGGACATTATCAGAGCATAATGTCCGACCCCGAGTGGTAAATAGCTTTTCTACCACTTTTTTCCGTATACATGAAAGAAAACACATAGTTGTAACTTGCAAGGATATTAAGTTACAATCATTATTGCCTATAAAACTTCCGCGACGACAGCAAATAGTTCCACAAACAACATCTTCTACTCACCACCAGATGACGCCAACTCCATGCAGAGAAAGATGTCTAGCATACAGCTAAGCTAACGTCAGTTAGAAGGACCGTTCCGGCCGTAAATAGAGGCTGTTCGCTTCCAGAAAGGCATAGGTTCAGAGAAAAGGGGCTTTAAAGTTGGCGGATTGCATTGGATCCAAATAAATCGGCGACGTCGTACGCACGTTAGTAAACATAGGACCGCTACGACCGTCATATGTTGGTTGGGGGAAAGGTGTTCCGACTACCTCCTGAAGTCCCCGGATGTACACTGAGGCGCATTGATCTCGTCCTCACACAACTGCGGCGGTTGTTCTGCCATAACCTCCGGAATTTAGCCAATCAGAATCCAGTATTTGAACATGTGACTAGAAAAAGTGGTAGAAGTATGTTTGTTTGTTTAGAAGCGAAGAAACCTCGCTCATATGTTCAAAACTGTTACTTTTCAGGATTCAAATTCTAAAAGTAGCAGATCTACAAGCTCAAGCTTTCGAGCTTGTGGATCTGCTACTTTTGCTGCTGCTGGGTGACACTGTAGTACGATCAAGTAGGGAGTTAATTTACTAGGAAAAACACAAAAAGTTAAAATATGGAGATAAGAGGTTTCTGCCCGACGACAACGATATACATTGTTTTTGTCCAACATTAAATGGTAAAACGCAGTGTTACGTGATACGTTGTTGGCTTATAGATCTGTTCTTTTTGTCATGTGACACCTTTGCTCGAGTCTGTCTTGGTGCATTGATAAGCACACTGGTTTAAGGGTCTCATATTGCACCGTGTATTTGCTACAGGCCTTGAAATTATAGGTCAAATACTTTGGAAAAGTTTTGAAAACTCATGGTTAAAAATGTGTGGGAACCCTGTATTCAGGGATGTCGCACCAAATTCTGGGTCCTGGGTACAAGGATTCACTGCGGGCCCCCCATGAATGTTCTTCATAGGGGGGGTTTCCCATATGCAAAATTTGAGTTACAAATATTCGCTTAAAAATACACATATTCAAAGATTTGCACACATTTTCACGACATTTCAAAAATAGCAGATCTACAAGCTCGCAGCGCGGCACTGAGTGCAGCGCTGTGAGCTTGTATACTGTATATCTGCTATTTTTCAATAGCTAAAGTATAAAATAATTAAGGCCCCTCCACCACCTTGGGCCCTAGTAACTCAGTCCCACTTTTCTCCCCCTTGTGACGCCCCTGCCTGTATTTCTATGTTTGTTTGTTTGTTTAGAAGCTGAGCAGTCAGCTGTTCTCAGGCCTGCTCTTTGACACGGACTACATGGTCCGCGTGGTTCCTTTTCCAACCTTCATGAACGACAGCTTCTTTCCTCCGTCCTTCCTCAGAACAAACTGTAAGTCTAAAGATACACGACGACTGAATGCTTAGTTTACTGACTGGAGATGGACTGATTGAGCCCAGCTAAACTTAGCCTTGAACATTTTTTTACCCAAATGAATCTCACTGCTGGTCCACAAAATAATGTTCTAACCGTGTGTGTGTGTGTGTGTGTGTGTGTGTGTGTGTGTGTGTGTGTGTGTGTGTGTGTGTGTGTGTGTGTGTGTGTGTGTGTGTGTGTGTGTGTGTGTGTGTGTGTGTGTGTGTGTGTGTGTGTGTGTGTGTGTGTGTGTGTGTGTGTGTGTGTGTGTGTGTGCTACTACAGCTTGTGAGGTGCTGCTGGGGCCAGACAACGTTGTGTGTAAACCATGTAAGAAATTAAACAAACCATGAACCACAAACGCAACAAAACCATGAATACATGAATGAAATAGCTGTGCTGACAAACAAACAATCCCTCTGTGTGTGTGTGTAGTTTGGAGGCCCAGGAGTCTGAATGTGTCTCAGTTGGGTTCCAGCTTACACGTGATGTTTGACCACGCCCCCATCACCTTTGGCGTTTCAATCTACTTCCTGTTCTACAAACTCAGACAGGAAGCGGTTTTCAGAGCCCAGCCCTGTAAACCGGTCAGTCACTTTTTTATATACCTTAGCTCTCCTTATTCTTTCTCTAGCTCTCTCCTTTATTTTGTATTCTTTCCATTTTATTCTATTTGTTGTGTGTTTGTTTAGTTCCACTCCTCTGCCTGTCTCAGGAGAGGAGTTGACACTAACGGCGGTTCCCCGACTGTCCGTGGCGAGTAATAAACGCTTGGGCAAGTTGAGTTTGCTTTCAGGTTGCCTGACTGGCAAGAGCATTCTGTCTTCATGAAGAATAATGCTACCTTTTTACAACTAGCAGTCATTCTGGTTTCTCAAAGTGGACTGTCACCACTCTGCATTAAAATAAATAAATAAACGGCCCACACAATATGCAACGGCCCTCTAAATAAGCAGCATTGTTTTTGTTGCAATTGTCACATGATAGAATCAACTGAAAGCACTCCACTCTTGTTGCTGAATCCCATAGGGTCCTGTTAATCTAATTAAAATATAAATGCTGTTTGCGAATTTGCCCTCACAATCAAAGTATTTCTGGTTGTTTTTAATGTGAATATGTCCTCACCATGTATTTCTGTTTTATTTATTTTTGAGCGGTGGTCACAACGCTCCTATACGTGGCCGTGTGTGTGGGTCTGTCTGTCTGTCTGTCTGTCTGTCTCCGTGTCTCTCTGTCTGTCTGTCTGTCTGTAGCCTGCAGTAACCTTTTCTGACCACACATGTTAAGGGAGGGGCGCTGTTGCACACACACACACACACACACACACACACACACACACACACACACACACACACACCACCGCTCAGTTCACACGAGTGTGATTTTTTGTTTCATGTCCAGGAGTTGAACCTGTACAGAACCACCTGTGTTCTACAGGACGTGTCTCCAGGGACCTACGCTATTGAGGTACAAATAACACTAACCCCCCCCCCCCCCCCACTACTCATGACTGAAACGCTGCTCTTAACTCTTATTGTGCCGATCCCGAACAAGTTCAGCTTTATTTCAATCCAATACAATTTTTTTATTTTATTTTACTTACCCTGAGCTGCTTGTAGAGCCGTGGGTGGTCCTGGCTCGTCCTACGCTTTCCAGCGAGCCATTTTACATGGTCCGACGATATATTCCATTAAAAATGGTTTAAAATACATTTTTGAGCCCCCCAATGTTCACTGAATGTTCGGCGCCGCCGGCGGTACGGCGTCCAGTGTGCCGATCCCGAATTAATGCAGCTTTTTTAATGAAATGAATAAAATGATCTGAGGCCTACTGAAGCCCCGGCCTAAATTTTCCATCCAGTGACCGAGATCCGGCCGCCCCCCGCCCGGCCGTAAACTAGTAACGCCGCCGCGAATCGCCGCCGAATCCAATGCAAACCCACATCTTTGAAGGTCATTTTCTCTGGATTGTGTTTTTAGGGAAGCGGCGCGAGGTTTATTTACGGCGAAATCGCCGAAAAATTATCTTTTAAATGAGAAAAAGCGAATAGCTATTTTGTAGCCATTTTCATCCGGGACCTTTTCATGACGTGCACGAACGTGAGCACGCGCGTCACTGCAACGTGAGTCCCCGGATGCTAATGCGCTCGCCTATGGGAGATACCCTGGCATTCTTTGGCGCCCTCTAGGGGCTGGCACTGGAAGGGTTAAATGAATTATTCTCTTGAACTTGCAGGTCTGTGCAGGTCTAATGTTTTAAGATGCATCTGCTTATTAAGTTCCTGAAGGGAACTTGAACGGTGCTGAGTCGGCTGAAGCAGACTTTGCAATGCTCGACGCGGCTAATGGGGCTTTTAAGCCGTGACATCATTTTGTAGGCAGAGGAGAATCTGCCCCCAGAGCATTTTCTGTCCCTCGCTATTTTCAACAGATCCGAGACAAAAATAACGACTAAAGTATAATTCTAACACTTTCCTTTCAACAACAAAGAGAAGAAAAATGTGTAAATAGTAAAATAGTAAAAAGATTCATGGAAACTGGGGGCAGAAATTGTCCTCTGCCTACAAAATGATGTCATACTTAACAGCCCCATTGCCACATTCAGACGGCGTGCCTCTGTCATTGTAACAGTGTTTTTTGCCTTACTACTTCCAAACTTCATATTAGGGGCTGTAGTCTGTACCAACCAAGCGGGCAGAGTGTTCTGCGGGACAAAATGGGGGCGGCTAGGTTTTGGGGAGACCATTACAGTTACCCTGCTTGTTGACTATTTAGTCTTAGACGCTAGATGCTATTAGGTGTGTTGTTGACTTGGCGCTTACTCCAACCTTGCATTTTGTAAGTCATTCTGGTAAAAGGTTTCATGTCAACCCTAGCAGTGTAGATAACAAACCTATTTAACTCCCCCCTCTCTCTCTCTCACTCTCTCTCTCTTTCTCTCTTACTCACTCACTCTCAGCTGAGAGATGACAATAACATCACCAGGAGACAAACCCAGTACCATGTCAGCCAAGGTGAGACACACATACACGCTCAGACACACATGCATATATGTGTGTGCAGGTCTATCTCATTACTGGGTATGTCATTTTTAAGTGTGTTCTATCGTCAAACCATGTGTCCTTTTACTCATTTATACCACAGTTAGTTTTGTACTCCGATATATATCCCTTGACTTTGTAAGTTATTCAAATGTGTGTGTTAGTCTAACCCATTTAGACCTAGACACCTCGGGCGTTGCGCTCTGAAAATAGCAGATCTACAAGTGGTTTTCAGAGCTCAGCCCTGTAAACTGGCTTGTAGATCGACTATTTTCAGCATGCAACAAAGTATAAATCAGGCATTACGACAGCATCAAGGCCCGCCAAAATACATTTGACGACAAAATCAACTGTAGATTTAGTCAACTAAAATGTTTAGTCGACCAAAACTAGACTAAAACTAAAACCTTTTCAGATTAATTTTATTCAAGAGACTATGGTATGGACTAAACTAAATACAATAAAATGTGTTGTTGTGTTCCAGTCCACTCCCCCTGGGCGGGGCCCATCAGGGCCATGGCCATCACCGTCCCTCTGGTCATCATGTCTGCCTTCGCCACGCTCTTTACCGTCATGTGTCGCAAGAAGCAACAAGGTAACATCAATTGATGGCTGGAGACTTTATATCAGTGGTTCTCAACCAGTGGTCTGTGAGGGGGGGGGGGGGGGGGGTTCCAGGTGGTCTACAACTAAATGATGGAGAGTTGGTAACCAAATGGACCCTCATTACACCGAATGAGAGTTCGGAAATTTGCACGTCGGAAATCGCAACTCACCGAACATTGCGGAGATATGGACAGGCCTTTACGGGTCCGTTTAGTTTCATTTTACACTCTCTTCTACAAAAAAATCATTGTTTAAAACATCTGAATTACTTGATTTACAAGAAGTTACACAATTAGAGAATGTAGAAGGATTGATTTTTTTGATCAACGTTTGCCTGTTATCTCTATATGGTACCACATCAGTAAAACATGGAATTGTGGACAAAATCTTGTCCAACAACAACAAAATATTTGGAAATATTTTGGGTCTGAGAGGCTAAATCTCATCAAATGGTGGTCCGTGGCTCAAATGCAGAATAAAAAATGAACCATGATGTGAAAAAAGGTTGAAAACCACTGCTTTGGTTCATGTTCGCTTTTCTCGTTTTACGCTCCTCTTTTAGAAAACATCTACAGCCAATTGGATGAGGAGAGCAGTGAGTCGTCCAGTCACAGCGCGGCGTTGGGGGCGGAGCGTCCCTGGCCCCGCCCCAAGGTGATGGTGTGTTACTCCAACAGAGACGGACCCAAACACACGGCCGTCATCCAGAGCTTCGCCTACTTCCTTCAAGACTTCTGTGGCTGTGAGGTCAGAGCAGTGTGTGTGTGTTCTAAACCAGTGTTTCTCAAATGGGGGTACGTGTACCCCTAGGGGTACGCGGAGGTACTGCAGGGGGTACTCAGAAAATGCCCCCCAAAAAGAAGAATAGAAGTATAAATCATAATATTATTCATAGTTAAATAATTAACTACAATTTTTAAATGGAGAAAAGGCAACTGGGAGGTGCTTGGATGATTGAATGTAAGTTATTGACATGAAAAGTGCTGAAAATAAATCTGTTCAGGAGGCACCGTTTTAAACTCTCACTCCCTTTCTTATTTGTGATGTTATATTCTTGAAATGAGGGGTTATCATAGCATCATCATACCACTAGTTATGTTTTTAATTGCAGTTTTATAAGGAAAAAGTTGTTGTCGGGTAAAGGGGGTACTTGGATTCAAAAATCAGGGAAAGGGGATACTCAAGCCAAAAAAGATTGAGAAACACTGTTGTAAACGACAACGACGCGACCGGTCGCTTCGGTATAAGAAATAGCTTCAGGTTTGAACACAGCATAAGAGGTGTGTCATTCAAAAGACTAAGACTAAAAGAAAGATTTTGATATTTATTTATATTTATAGACTAAGCAAGACTATTGACAATGTGACATGTTGGACAATTGAAATGTGACTCTCTGACACCATCTGGTGGTCCAGGGGTGCAGTAGAATTGATAATATTAGGAATTAATCAACATCACTTCAGCCAAACCACTTATATTTTAGTAAAACGGACCTGAGCTGCATTGCACTTGGTGCGATCTTTTTCAGCCTAAAGTAAACAAAGTCTCTTCACCAAAAAATAGCAGATCTACAAGCTCACAATGAGAGCTTGTACTGTAGATCAACTATTTTTGATGAATGTTCCCCCCAGAATAGGACTGCTGGGGTTTAAGTGGTTAAATGCCAAGTATAAAAGTTATTTTCAATCTGTCCAAATGGAACTAGTTTTCCTCATGACATATTGTATCTTAGGGTGAAATATTTATATATTTGACATATACAGTATGTAAGGTACTGTAAGGTAACAATTAATTCAGGGGTGCTGTGGACAAAACGGTTATTTACAGGGATGACCTGAGACAAAAATGCTGTAGATGGATGTAATAATCAATAGATTTGGAGAGGGATGGATGGATGATTGATTGAGTGATTGATTTATTAGAAGTTTTGCATAGGAAAAGGTACAGTTTCATGACGTACAGTTCAAGGTACAAGATCAACTAAAAGGATACGCTCAGGAAAGCCGAGGCTTATTTACATCGAGATCCTTTTTTTAAACTCATGTAACATTGAATGACAGACATCTAGAACACAGAAAAAATGGATGGATGGATCATGGAAGGATGGATGGAAGGATGCAGGGGCCTCACAAGGGGGGGGGGGAGTGGGACTGAGTTACTAGGGCCCAAGGTGAAGGGGCCTTAATAATTTTGCTATTGAAAAATAGCATATAAGCTCACAGCCGCGCTGCGAGCTTGTAGATCTGCTATTTTCAAATCTTTGAATATATGTATTTTTTAAGCGAACATTTGTAACTCAAATTCTGCTTCTGGTGGTCCCTGGAACTAAATATTTTGAGATGGGGGTCTGTGGCCAAATACATATCAATTTGGGGATCCTTCACATGATAAAGTTTGCGCACCATTGACATAGAAACATATTAAACATATATGAAATATTCAAAATATTCAAAGACTTGCACACATTTTCAAGATTTTTCAAAAATAGCAGATCTACAAGCTTGCAGCGCGCGAGCTTGTATATCTGCTATTTTTCAAAAGTTAAAGCACAAAATAATGGGTTCATGGGGGGCCCGCAGTGAATCCTTGTACCCAGGGCCCAGGATTTGGTGCGACACCCCTGGAAGGATGTACTGCATGTGTTTCTAACTGTGTTCTATGATCAGGTTGTGCTGGACCTGTGGGAACATCTGGAGATGTGTAAAGAAGGCCAGATGTCTTGGCTCAGCAGAAGACTGGATGAGTCCAACTACATCATCACTGTCTGCTCTAAAGGACTACGGTATGTGTGCAGCTCTATCCTTGCAGCTCTCTTTCTTTTCTTTGCATCAGACGGGATGATTGTATAAAGCAGTGGTCTTCAACGTTTTTTTAAGGCCAAGGACCCTTTAGCTCAGTGGTTTTCAAACCTTTTCATATCCATTTCAAGGTCCATTATTTATTGGGCATTTGAGCCATTTGCTGAGATTTAGCCTTTCAGAACCAAAACCTAGAATATTTTGTTATCGTTGGATAAAGATTTTGTCAACTTGACTGTTGGCTCTGTACTTGATCTGCTCCTTTTCCCCCTGGGGGAAAAGCTGAAGAGTTTGTAGATCGGCTATTTTTTCAGGCCAAGGACCCCTTAGTTGAGAGAGAGATGAAGCAGGGACCACCACAACCTGTTAATAGATTGAATATAGTTTCATTGTTTGACAGCACAATCATCAGTGTATTTTGGATTCCTGTCAATTTGTGTTTTCAGATATTTATCCACTTGAACCGTCAATACTTAACTCATTCAGAGCCCCAGACATTAACGGATTATAATGTCCAAAGTGCCTCCTTCAGGTCCCATTCACTTGCGTTGTCTTATTTTGAAGGCCAGAAGTCCACCGCGCAGTCACTTCCGGTCTGACGTCATCGGATCGTGCGCCGGAACCGATCCGTGTCCACGTGGAGTTGTGTAATGGCCGACCGGAGCTTTTATCATTGTGTAACATAAGCGAGCATCTGCCTCCATCCTAGCTTCTAAAGTGTAGTTTTGAGATAATGGACATTAAAGATGAGATCCCCCGTCCACCTCAATGTTATGGATGGGACTATTTTGTGCTCGTGGAGCCGTGATGATGCAAAATCAGCGACGGATTTCGTCTCCGGACCGCCGGCGATTCTTCTCGGTAATGTACTCGCCGTTACAGTAATCTATTACTTTTCCCGAGATATCCCGTGAATGGCACTACATATACTCGAGTACATTTCGCGAGACATCTCGCGAATGGCACTAGATGAGTTAATAAACTTGACCTTTCACTCTGTACTTAGTCTGCTCTTTTTCCCCTCTACACCAAACCTCTTTGCCGCTGCTAAAGTTCTCCGAATATGGACGCTAGGGTTCAAGTGGTTAATATAAAAAAGGAGAAAAAAAAGGTCATAAAGTTTGGAGGACCCCCTGTAGTAACTCTGTTTGAAGACCCTTGCTCTGCAGCTTCAGATGAACAGGTTCTCTTCTTTATGACTTCATGAGTGTTTGTGTGTTGTTCTCCGACTCCTCCAGTTACTACGTGGAGAAGAAGAATCGTCGCGGGAAGACACCAGTCAGCCGCCGCAGCGCCGCCAGCAGCAGCAGCAGCAGCGTCTCTCCCAGCGCCGGGCCGGGAAGCGACCTGTTCATCGTCGCCGTGGCGATGATCGCAGAGAAGCTGCGATTGGCCAGGCAAAGTGAAGGGAGCGGGGCCCACGAACTGAGTCGCTACATGGCGGTTTACTTCGATTACTCCACAGAGAACGACGTTCCTACAGTACTCAGCCTGGCAACCAGGTACTTATTAACTAATAATGATTCATGCTTAGGCCTGTCACAATTATTACAGGATTGTCTAATCGCAATTGTTTAAGATAATCACAATTATTTTGCATAATCGTCATAATCATAATGTTGAAAGCTTTTCATTCATAAAAATGCAGAAATAGCTGCCGTTTCTACCTTTTTTCTTTTTTTTTCATAAATGGCAGTCATTTCTTTGTATATTTCAGTTATTTTTGTTATTGGACTTCCCTGTGCGATTTTTTATTTATTTATTACAAAGCCTAAAGGGCTTTGTAATAAATTATGTCCCAATTATGTCCCAATGTTCAATGCCGAAAACACAATGAAATTGTTAATTGCAATTCTTATTGTGACAATTAATCGTCAACTTAAATTTGTAATCACACTAATCGTAATCATGGCTCTATTAATGCTACTACTAATGCTATTATTATTGAAGTCGATTGGTCACTAGAACTAGTATTATTAACTACTATTACTAGTACAGCTTCTACTATTACTAATACTACCACCACTTGTCCTGTACTACTATCACTAGTGATATTACTTCTCCTAAGAATGCCTTGTTTTGGTCTCTTTTAGGTTTAAGTTAATGGACCAGCTGCCCCAGCTGTTCAGCCGTCTCCACTCCAGCCAGAGCAGCCTGTCGGACAGGGAGTCCCAGCCAGTCAACGTCTCCAGGAGGAACTACTTCCGGAGCCGCTCGGGACGCTCCCTGTACGTCTCCATATGCAACATGCACCAGCACATCGCACACAACCCCGACTCCTGGTTCAACAAGCACACTCCTCCTCAAGGTTGTAATAGTTTGGGATTTTTCATTATGGGTTAGTTTTAGTTCGTTTTTACAAAAAAATATAATAATCTAATTCAGTTAGTTTGTTGTTTTGTAGTAAGTTTGTAACGCGGGTTTGCTAGTTTTTATTCGTTTCGTAACGAGAAAAAAACTAAGGGCATTGTGTCTATGATTTCAGTTCGTTTTGTAAACCCAAAACACTGTTTCTGTTTTCTTTCCTCCAATTTTAGTTTTCTTTCTTTGGTTAGTTTCTGTTAACTAAAAGAACCTTGTGTCCTCTTGCAGAGGGAGGAGGACCCTCTACCTCCTGCTCATCTTCCTTACCTCCTTCACCACAACAACAAACCCCAGGCACTCCTTCCCCCCCAAAACCCTCCACCTCCTCCTCCTCCTCCTCCTCCTCTTCGTCTCCTGCTAAGGAGAGGTTGGTGCAGTCCAGGGGTCTGGTGTTGAACGAGGTGGTGGTGAGGAGCGCGTCGCTGGGACGAGACGGAGGAGGAGCGTTGAGGAAAAACGCTCTCCTCCTGAGCCTGAGCCCCGGCTCCAGCAGCAGCCCTGGTGGTGTGGGTCTGGCTAGCGGTCTGAGCTGTGGCGCTGAATGTTCCAGTCCCAGCATGCCGCACTGCTCTACGTCTGCACCTGCAGCCAGTTCACGGTAATCGTGTTTTTAGTTAATTGTATATTATTATTATTATTTAGGGCTTATACTGATCCATCTCTAAAGATTTGACTATTGTGTAAATGTTTATTTTCTTCTGTAATATAATAAAAATAAACCTTTTCATATATATGTATATGTATATGTATATGTATATGTATATATATATATATATATATATATATATATATATAGAGCACATTGATACATTTTCAAGATTTTTCATAGCAGCTAAGCTATACAAGCTCATTGCGCGTCACTTGGTGCTGCGCCATGAACTTGTAGAACTGCTATTTTTGAAAAATCTTGAAAATGTGTGCAAATCTTTGAATATACCGTATTTTCCGGACTATAAGGCGCACTTAAAAGCCTTTAATTTTCTCAAAAAACTACAGTGCGCCTTATAGTCCAGTGCGCCTTATATATGGATCATTCATTGACATTGACATTACCTTTAGCACAGCTCCATCTGTTGGATGCATAACGCAACGGTAGCGTCTATTATGTGCGCCTTATAGTCAGGTGCGCCTTATATATGAAAACAGTTTGAAAATAGACCATTCATTGACAGTGCGCCTTATAGTCAGATGCGCCTTATAGTCCAGAAAATACTGTATATATATATATTTAAAGTGATTTAAAAAAAAAATTAAATTTGTTTTTTGTTTGAGCAAATTTTTTTATATTATAGTTTTCCCCAAATGTTTCCAATATAAATATCTCTTCCTTGTTGTCCTGATTCAATTGCAGGTCCGGTCCTGGGTTCGCCTTCAGAGAATCCTCCTCCTCGGCTCCTTCCATCCAGAACGCAGTTTGTGGCTCCTCCCTCCGCCTCTCCCCACCTCCGCCCCTCCTCCAATCGGAAGGAGACCCCTCCTCCCCCCACATAGAGGCCCCGCCCCCCAGGGACTCGGGGATATATGATTCGTCGGTGCCGTCCTCCGAGTTGTCCATTCCCCTGATGGAGGGGCTGTCGCACGACCAGGCCGACTCCTCCTCCTTGGCCGACAGCGAATCGTCTTCCTCGGGCCTGGGTAAGGCTGGATCAAAGCTATTTAATATAGGAAGATACACGTTCTCAGTTGGAGCCACTAGAGGCGACATAGTTACACAAATACTACAAATGGTACAAAAAGTCAGTGGTTCTCAACCTGTGGGTCAGTACCCCCAAAATATTGGGAATATTGTGTTGCTTGTGACGATCGGGTCCAATAATTAGTCCAGTGACCAGTGGTTCAGACAGTGCTGTGTTCTACCTGTCACGTCGTGGGTATACGGAGTATGCTTTGAAGACATTTTTCTGAAAAAGCTTATGCCCTCGTGAACCTTTCAAAGTAGTGTATCTGATAGGCATTATGCACTGGCGTATGCCCTGGCCACAGGAATAGCCGCGGATCATAGATTATAGTGCCCTCAAAAAAAGTCTAGAACACACCACTGGGTTCAGAAGATGTGTTCACGTTCACTCTCCCATTAGAATGAATAGACTCCAACCTGCTTCCCGTCTCCTAAAAAGGCGTCGACCACCCTCTTCAAACTGATACGGGAAGTAAACCGGAGATGGCATGTCTTGCTATTTCCGTCTTGGGCTGAATGCATAGGCGGCGCTAGGGAGGTGCTTGCAGGTGCTTTAGCACCTCCAAAGAAGCCCATAGCACCCCCTTAGCACCCCCAAGAAATGCTCAGCCAAATCATATTTTTTTCACTGTCATCAAATAAAATGATCCTTGTTCAAATCTGTGACATTGGTGAAAGAAAGGTTCCTGCCCACCACTGTAGAAACTAGAAGTCCTTCATGATAAGTTAGGAGAAAAATACAATGTGCCAGAAATTGTCAGTATCTGTTTGCAGCCTATAGCCACATCACTCCTTTTGTTGATGGTATTGCCATTTATTTAATGTGACTTAACACTTGTGATGCTGATGCAATACCTGAATGTTACTACTGCATGAACAGTGATTTGCTGTTTCATAATGTGCAAGGTTTTGTGTTTTGGTAGGCTATATCCACAACTACTTAGCACCTCAATTAATAGCCAAGCTCCCTTCCAGCACCCCCATTAAAAATTGCCTGGAGCCGCCACTGGCTGAATGCATTGCTATTTGGTTGTATAATGCTTCTAAAACGTAACACGATGTACAGTGTGTAAAAGAGTTACATATAAACCAATGGAGTGAAGCTAAAACTGAGTGTGCGTTTCTGTTTGTCTGTTAGGAGACGAGGAGCCCCCTGCTGTTGGTTCACTGCACTGCGGTGCGGCCACTGTGTGTAAAGCTGAACTGCATCACCAGCTCCCCCTACAGCACGGAGACAGACTTACACCTGTGGCACCACTGTAACACACACACACACACACACACACACACGCACACACACACACACACACACACACACACACACACACACACACACATTACATAACATCATGAAGAGACATTGATATCTCTGGACGATTGGATGGGAAACCCGTGTCTGGGAACTGGAATCGTTGTTTTGGAGTGGTTGTTATTCAGTCGTCAAGGAAACGCTACACGAAGACTAATAAAATGTGCTCTGCAAAAAGCACGTGGCAAGTGTGTCTGCTGCGCTACTGTCACGCCCTCTTTTGGCCAACGGGCGTGGAAAGTTGATCAGTACACTTTCTTGGCCCAGGACCAACCTTCCCACCCAGGCATGACTGCTCGAGATATCCTGCTAACGGTCAAGACAGACAAGACATTATTACCTCCTTGGTGGGGGTAACGAGTGTGGTGTGTATGGGACACAGTTACTGACTGTGAGATCACTGTGTTCTAGAGTGCTTAGTTCCATATAATGTTTTCTTTTTTTGTTTTTGAAGCGGTGATGATGTCCTCAAACTAACCATAAAGAAACTGGTCTTCTATGCTCTGCAGGAGGATGCCACCTTGTGGATCACGAAGGAAAGGCAGACACAAAACACACACACCAAAGACTGACTGACGGTGTGGGTTATATGGTACAGGATTCTGTAACTATTTCCTTCTATCCATATATACTCCCTTCCTCCTTTCCTTTGTCCCTACATACTAAAGTGTATTAGGTGGGAATAGTTATTTTCTTTCTTTTTCACTCCTGTAAGTTAATTTATTACTGATGAAACATGATGTACTGAAACATGAAGCATAGCAACAGTAGTGAAAACCACAGTGCGGTGAAGCACTTTGATTGTCAGCATGGTCAACGTAGCTGGGCAATGGGCAACACAACATAGAACTATGGTTCTAGAACTGGTTCTGTTCTAATCTAGATTCTTGGAACCTTGGTGCTTTCACGGAACCGGTGGACATTTTTTGGTTCCAGTTCTGAACCAACTTTTAGGGTTTCATTTTAAGCTGAAACACTGAACTGGTTCAATATTAGGCGGGGGAAAAAAAGAACTGAACTGGTTCAACCCTGGTGGAAAACTGGCCAGTGAGTGAGACATAAAAAGGTGATACTGTGGGATTAAAGCAATGCCCAGGGAACTCGTTGGGCAATGAGCATCAGAGTTGACCAACACGCTTCCCAGTAAGACCAGAGAGAGACACTGGTAACAGACCGATTAACTGATATTTTCTTGTTAAAATAAGTTAACTAAATGGCTCTATATTCCGATAGCATTCTAACAGCAATTATTGCTATCGTGTGTTGGTTCAGTAACAGGGCTCCAGCTTTTTAGTAAACAGAAAATATATTTTCAGGTCGGGATACTAATTTGTGGAATGGAATTTTTTTTAGAGCTTGGAATACTATTACAATCGAAGCTGATACATTATTTGAGTTGTGTTCTTTCAACCCTGATTATAACATTGGCATCCTGACCAAAAAATGTATTTTATGTTTCCAAAACATTTGGAGAGATCGGGGACAAACACCATGGCATATAGCAATGGAATATATTGGAATATAGCGCGTTTAACTAAAAGATAATTATAACAAATACAGAAGAAGCTTACTGTCCTTCAAGCTACCGTTATGTGCAGTAATCTTAGCTTTGATACTGGTTTATTAATTTATCATACAGTTTGACCACTAATGTTTGAATAAATAACATTAATAGTCGAATTTCCTGAAAGGGCAAATCCACTAAAAACTGAATTCCCATGATTACAATAACCTTGGACACTTTATACTTAGTTTATGAACTTAAACAAGTCGCTTTCCAAAGTTATAGTAGTTGTAGTAAAACATATGTATAGAAAAATACTAGCTGTATGACAGAGCTTTTTTAGCTGTAGTGCAGTGTTTTCTAGCTATAGTAGGGGTGGGGAGCCATGATCAAAGAGGGACATTCTACAAGCCTAGACTGATAGTGAGGTGAGGCCAGTAATATTTCATTGTTTGTGGGCTAGTGCAAAAGAGGTTTTCCTTCATTGACAAGCGTGAATGGAAGAGAAATGCTGACATAAAAATACACTTGTAGTTATTTTTTTAAAAGACTATTTTTCTACTTTAATAGATGGTACAGTGGAGGGAGACAGTAGACCACCGAAGTCTGATGTCACTTCCGCTACCCGGTTCCCATTGTAATTTTTTTTTGTTGGAATCATCATAGGGGAATCTTAGCTCACGTCATATAAGAGAACTGTGTTCACTTCCAACAATAAATAAGTCACCTGGGAATTTCTATCGGGGGGTGGCTCTATAGATATAGCCTGTTTTCTGGCTATGGGTTTTCTGGAGAAAATGGATGTAATTTTAAAGTAGGAAACTACTCTTCTGGGTTTGAAATCACTGTACTTACTAGCCACGTTCACGGGAAATGTAGTCATTGGGTTTTGTTTGACTCGTTTCTAATGTTTATGGTGTTACCCTTTGGGTAAATTTCCACCTTCAGTCGATGCTGCATATCATATGAGTGAAATCGCTGGGGTGTTTTCGAAACACAGTTCTTATATGAGGCGATCTAAGATTCCCCTATGGGGATTTCGACACAAAAAATAACAATGGGAACCAGGGGGACAGCGCCTTCTAGCGGCAGTGACGGTGTGGAGAGGTGTGACACATCATGAGTGGGATTAGTACCCAACACTCCATGATTATACAGTATGGTACGCAAGCTAACAGCATCCCACAACGTTTCAATATTAAACGTTTATTCCAAAACGCTCAACATACGTTTTTTCTATTTATGAGCTCTTAAGGGTGCATAGCTGACACATCAACATACATAACCATTGTCCATTATAAAGTAATGCCATATTGAGGTTGTTTTTATTGCTTTTCTTTTATTTTTTAAGGGAGTTTACACATTTTATATTTGTACATTTGGCTTATCTCTTATTTTTCAGTTTTGTAAAGTTAGATGATTTATTTTTCTGTATAATGATTCTTGTTTCTATATTTGATATAAATGTACTGTTTTACAGTATCATAAAGAAGGAGAGTTAAATAAACATCCTGCAATGACAAACTGTTTCATTTCTTACTTGACTTATTGGTGCATTTTTTTCTAAACCAAATAAAATGTATCACCTTTCAAAATATTAGAAATAAATTACCCAAAAATAAAGAGAAAATATAGCTGCAAGCAGCGATACAGGGGCCAAGGAATGCAACAGGAAATGTGGAAGATACAAAATTATGCAACAAGCCATGGAAACAGAATGGATTGGACTTCAAATTGGATTTCAAACTTGTGTCACAAATTCGGTTATCTTGTCAAAGGTTTGCAAATGTTTGTATGCGTCGACAACACAGATGGATTATGAGATTCTAATTAGGCTTTTGCATTTCATCACCATAGCGATAATTTGTGATTTGTGGACTTCATATTCCGACAGTGGATGTCAGGGGTGCCCATCGAGATGAAGCCCTGTCTGGGTGAAACATTGTTTGGTTAAAATAATAAGAAAAGATGGGAGAGCAACCTATATCGTGTGCGGACATTTCCTTTTTCTTCATCAGAGGTCATAGGTCAAAGTAGGTAATTTGTTTCTCATGAGGAGATGCATTGAAGTTTTATTACTGTCGGTCAAACAGTTCAAGAGCAAAGTTAGCGCCACACAATCCTTGATTACGTGTACACACTATGTGCCTGTCTCTCTTTCTCTCCATCATCTCTCTGTGACTTAAGGTCTTTACACACCAGGGGTGTGACAAATAAACAGGGTCAGCTTTACCTTCCCTCAGCTCTGTGTTCCCTCAGGAATGCAAGTATCCTAGCCTGGTTCCAGACCCTGAATCGCTAGCCACACCCCTTTAAAAATAAATGGCGATTCAGTGGTCTGGAAGTGCTCCCATTGAAGAGGTTTTCCTTGTTTGGAAATCCGTAAGGCGAATTGGCGTCGCTTCAACTCGATGACATCGGGCCTTGTGAGCAGTGTGGGTGGGGATTTCCCAGAACTCATGTGCGATTTATAGGTACCTAGTGCCGCCGCCGCACCGTACCGCACATTCCCAAACAAACATTGCGTCGCCCGTTGTGGTAATATGCGATAGTATCGAACTAGCTATGAAACATCAGTAGCAGACATATTATGTTGTTTGATTACTAGTTCATAGCGCTCCTATTCTGCCTGTTTCTTTGGTTAGCAATTAGCAAGCAACAGGCTAGCCACTAGCCAGCCACATAACAACGAGAGAGTGTTTTTTACTGGTGATTCAGTCAGAGTGTATGAAAGGGTGCGCTCGTTTTATTGTCCACGACATTGCAAGCGGCGCGAAGGCCAGCGGACCTTGGTCCTGCTCTTCGCCCCCGAGCGCCGCAGGCGCGAGTGGCCGCGAAGAGCGGGCCAGGGCCGCGCGGCCGGCGGAGCGCCGCGCGAGTTACGAAGCCGTGGTGAATGCAATCGTTATATTTATGCCCAGGCCGTAAGGCCTGGGCAAGCCCACGATAAACGCCCGCGCAGTCCGGTGCGCATTTCCGAACGCACCCTTTCCCCACACTCAGACTGAAACACCAGTAAAAAACACCATCCCACATAACAACACTACTTCATCTGCTTTGCTACTGATTGGTCAGGCGGTGAACCAATCGCAGAAGACTGCCTCTTTGGCAACGCCCATCCCAGAAACTGTTGTGTATGAAAGCATGTTCAGACTGAATAAGGCGCTCTACAGACGGTGAGACACAAACACACTCGCTGCACGAATAAACGCTGCGCGGTATTTCACAATGATGAACACAATCCATCTCTCACCGCCCGTGTAAGCATGCACAAATGAGCAGGCTCGCAGGGATTTCACTGGACCGCGGCGGCGCCCATTAGCCTCGCCGCCTCTAAACTTCGCTGCGTGGCCAAAATAGCCGCCCGCCTCTCATTGAAAATGAATTACTAGGACGCGGTGACCGCGTATCATCTGGAACCCCCTTAATGGAGTGAGTATCCCTCACTGAGGGGCATCTGCTTCTCGAATATGATATGCACACATTACTCCGCCCCCTCGCCTCACAACAACAGATAACCACGCCTACATTTTAGATTTCTTTTCATAATCTGAATTCTGAAAATGAAAATGAATATAGAGGCGGGGTTTCAGGCAGGTTCCTTTGAGTAGGCCTACATTTTGATACCAATACTTTTGTTTTACTCAATTGAATTGAGGACTTCTACTTGTAACAGAGTTCTACATAAAAAAACTAAAACATTTTAGTAGTCTACTCCATTGGACTTTTCCACCACTGAACACACACACACACACGCACACGCACACGCACACACACACGCACACGCACACACACACAAATCCTCCTCCATTCGGGCGGTGCTATGCAGTCTTCAGTGTGTAGAATGTGTGCTGTGGAGCGTCATGACGCGTTGGAACAACATTACATGAACGAGGAGGAGGTTGACGGAGTTCAAACGGATCAACCCAAACACAACACAGCTTTTACTCTGGTTGTCCAAAGCACGTTATTATTGAGTGTATAGAAACTACCGTATACCGACTTTTACTGTGGAATTGTGGACATTATTAATCCGTCGTTAATAGGCCTATACATGTGAGAGGAGGAGCGAATGCACCACTTTCGGTTTAAGTAAAAGTGACTTACTTGACGATATTATTGGCCTATTATAACTGCTGGAATTCAGCTGGTTTTGTGCTGCTGCACATATGCTATAACAACAGGTGATGACGGAGACGGAGAGACAGTTTCAGGGTAAGACTCTTTTTCTCTCTCTCTTTTTAAATCTAGGAAATGGTGTTTCCTGGAGATATCATTGATTGGTTGGTTCATTGATTGATTTATTGATTGATTGATTGAATAGCAGTTCGCATAGGAAAAGCACAGAACAGCACACCATAGTTCAGATACAATGTCCACTAAATAATTATTTAAAGTAGCCTACCCAGGAAAGCACAATGGCTTGTTTACATCATTACATTCGGGGTCCTCTTTCTACTCAATTCATAGAGAAACCTCGTGGGTTTTTTCGTTGATGAATATGGATGATAGTCATATGAGACTAGAGAGACAGACAGACAGACAGACAGACAGACAGACAGACAGACAGAGACTACATACATCGCCTAATTCCAACGGTTAAAGAGTTTGAAAGTTTGAAAACGTATGACTAATGAGGAAAGACTCCCATATCTGCTGGGTGAAGTAGCCTACAGAAATATGCAAACAAAACAGCAAAGCAATACAACTACCCGGTAGACTACACCTTGGCTACTACTGTAATACTGAGTTGACTTCAGCAAATAGGCTACTGTATGTCCAAACTGTGTGTGTGTGTGTGTGTGTGTGTGTGTGTGTGTGTGTGTGTGTGTGTGTGTGCCAAATAAATATATTTGAATAACTGCTGCTATTCGTTGCCTTCCAAGTTACTGCTAGCTAAACCCTTTTATATATACTCTATGGCTAAACCCCCCAAAAGTGCCCTCTGCTTCGAATGCTCTACCAAGGTAGACTACCCTTTGCCTGTATCAAACTATTCCTTCCTAACATCATTCAAACATTTTCTTGGTTTAGCATTTGCCTAAAGGTAGTCTTTCCTAAGTTGCACTGTGACAAAGCCCTGTTCACACACTTAGGCTATTTATTCCCTTTTTTAATTCGACATAATATCTACATTTGTATTGTTTCTATTTGGCACTTGCTTTTGGCTACCGTATGTAAACATGATTTATCATGCCAGGAGAGAGAGAGAGAGAGAGAGAGAGAGAGAGAGAGAGAGAGAGAGAGAGAGAGAGAGAGAGAGTGAAATGACAAAGGAGAAATGGAGAGAGAATGAGGGAGGAAGAGAAACCAGTCAGTGTTTTATGAGCCATTGGACTGACTGAAAGCACACACACACACACACACACACACACACACACACACACACACACACACACACACACACACACACACACACACACACACAGTGTCATAACACTGAGGTGAGGAATGCCGCTCTTGTTCTACTGGAATACTACAGACAATAATGAGATGTGGTGTGAATAGGATTTCTCCAGTTTCTCCAGTATAGGCTAGAACAGGATCATCCTAAAGTTATAGTGCTCAGTGTGAATGGCCCTCTTAATACTGCTGCTGATCTAAGTGTGTATTTTAGCCTACTAGTAATGAAGCGTTAATTAGTTGCTCCATTTAATTGTCATTTCACAGTGTATAACAACTAGGAGCAGTGAGCAGCCATTGGATTCTACGGCGCTCTGGGAGCAATTAGGGGTTAAAGTCTTGCTCAGGGACACACATCGACACATTGCTGGCCTGGAATCGTACCAGGGACCATCAGTGGGCTCTGGCTCCCCATGCGGGCTCACTAACCACTCAGATATGGCCGCCCCAGACTGTGACTGCATGTGAAACACCCGATTTATTGATTTGTTGCACGACATGATACGCAACAAATCATATCAAGCCCAGGCATTATTTAACTGAAATACTGTATGAGAGTGGTCCAGACCAGAGCTCAAGAAAAGGTTGAGAACCACCGATCTATTCCTAATACTATCCGGTTACCCTTATTCCATTCTCTTACTTTATCCAACATTCCATTAAACTCAATGTTAACTGATACTGTACGTACTGATCTGTATCTTATGTATGATTATATGGGCACATTTCCTAATAATGACGACTGATGTCTGTGGAATTTCTTGACCGCAGACTTCCCAGCAGCTGACAACATTGACACCGTCATCATAGGTCACTATAGGTCCTTTAGTGCACTGTTCCCTGGAAGAAAATATTCACTTTCACTTTCCTACATTACTAAATGCATGGTGAGGGACCACATGCAAACCGTTCACAGACCACCAGTGGTCCACGGACCACCTGTTGAAATTCCCTGCTAGACCACAGAACAGAAGCAGTGCTATAGGCCAGGGGTTCCCAAACTTTTTTGTCTCAGGGCACCCCGTAAATATTTTTTTAATCCGAGGCACCCCTACATTATAATTTTCACTCCCAGCACCTTATATTTATAGCATATTGTCGTTCTCGGGTGGAAACCTTGTATGTCCAAAACCGTTTGTTTATTTATCATCTATAAAATGTACTAAACTAGTGAAAACCGCAGATCTACAAGCATGTGCTTGTAGATCGGCTGTTTTCACTAGTTTTGTGCGACAGTCTTGTATGATGAAGCAGGGCTTTGCTTTACCAAAAGACGTACACATTTGAAACTTGGAGATACGAGGTTTCTGGCCGACAGTGACGATATGTTAGTGATTATGTTGCGAGGAAAACGTTGAGATAATAGCCATTTTGGTTAGAACTGACTGAAAATAACATTGTACTTCAAGTTTAAAATTATACTAAATATTTTTTCAAGTGTCCAAATAAATTCCAAATATTATCAAATTATCCCGGGGCACCCCTGGACTGCCGTCGCGGCACCCCAGAGTGCCCCGTCACCCACTTTGAAAACCCCTGCTATAGGCATACGTAAGGATTCGGAATGGCCTGAATAAATGTGTCATCATGGTCATGCTATATAGGCCTACAGGAATGAAATGAAATCAGTGAATGGTTTGCCTTGTCATGTCAATATTGTGCTTAGAGTCGTAGCTGAGAGAGAGGCATAGTGGATATTATAGGGCAACTATTCCTGACAGCATATGCACAATTTGTTTGGTTTTGTAAGTTAGATTTGCCTCAGTTACAGCTCTGGGAACACATCATTTCTATTCCCTTCAGTTGTACATACTGTACATTATTTTGTTTTGATTGTATTGTTCCACTTTTACTTAGGCCAATAAAGCCCTTTTAATTGAATTGAATTGAAAGAGAGAGAGAGAGAGAGAGTAGATTATATGGCTTGACAGAAGCGGTGGAACCAAGAGTGTGAGATTTTCCAGTTTTTCTTTTGCGATTGGAGAGTGGATCTAGAGGAGAAGAATGGAGTTCAGCTCATTAATGAATTAACGGAGTGGGAAAGGATCAAGTATAAATTGAGGTGGAACAGATGGGATGGATGGGTGAGTCCAAATCGGTCAGTCTTCATTGCCGTACTTGAGGTTGAAGATGAGGTGTCGAGCTGTGAACTAAAATGTATGTATTGGGTCACGGGTAAATATCCTCCCCCCCTTCTTTAATTGGAAGTCAATATGACATCATCACAGGAATATGACGTCACATTGACTATAGTGCTCAACAGTGACCTTCTCCTTCCACATTTTGAATGGCGAAAGAGCATTTCTCTTTATATAAGGAGGAAATCCTTATATAAAGAGTTTTAAGGGTGGAATCAAGCCACCCAGCGACCTGATGAATCATCACCATGAATCCATTTGATTCTGTTCATAAAAAATAGGGAAATGCCAAAAAAGGCAAAGACTACATATTTTCAAAGTGGACGTAACACGTAATTACTCATCCCCTATAAACGAGTGCATCATGCATTTTCCATTTTTCCTATGGAACAACCTTGGGAGTAGCCTAATTTAATGCCTCTTGACTTGTGTAAAAAATGTTTTTTTTTTAATGATTATATAAGATTGTAATCTGACCGACGTACTCTATCTAGTCCACTGAGGCTAGGTGGGACGATATTTCTCTCCATGGAACAACTCATTTCACCCTAGGGATCTGGGCATAGCGTTGATGATGTCATGATGAGTCATGGTCATAGACAGGACACCAGTGAATGGTTTGCCTTGTCGATATGAGAGAGAGAGAGAGAGAGATTGTAGTTGAGATGCATGTAGAGAGGGATGACTGGCTCATATGACCGCTTGACAAGAACATGACACAATACTTGCTCATCAAACGTATTTAATTAGTTAGTGTGGTTGCTATAGGCAACCAGACTGTTGTTCTTGTCAAAAAATAAACAAGACGAACCTCGGTTCGAAGTGAAGCGGTGGACAGATAAAACCTCCAATAGCACATGAAACCAAGTCATTTGATGAGACGATCAAATTGTACATGTTCCTCTCCATGCTGACTATAGCAAAGTTAATAATTATTTAGTATATAAACCATGCTATTACCTATAGGGTTGAATTGTCATGTGAAGCTTCACCAATCCAATGCAATAGGTGAGACCTATGCAATAAGTGAGACCTATTGCATATTTGAAAAAGCCTATTCATTCTGGACTGATATTTTACACGTACGGGACAGGAAAAACCTGTTCATTCTGGCCTGGAGTGACCATATATGGACATAAGGTAACGGACATTGTGTTTTTGAAAAAACCTGTTCATTCTGGACTGAAATGACCATATATGGGCGTGGTACACAGAAAAATTGGAGGTAACGGACATTCTGTTTTTGAAAAAACCTGTTCATTCTGGACTGAAATGACCATATATGGGCGTGATACACACAAAGCCATTCATTGGAAGCGGTTTCCACCGCTTCAAAAAATCAGTAAACTTTTATTTCAGCTAGAGCCTAGAGAAACCTTGTTTCTGTTCACTTTTCTGTAACCCCAAAAGTCCATTGGGTTCAATGAACGTTTTTTTGTAACCTTTTCTGTAACGCTGCCACGCTTTTTTGTTTTTCTTAACTTTTAAAAGTAGTCACAGCATATCCATCTCAAGTAAGATCCAGTAGATCAGGGGTCTTCAACGTTTACAGGCCAGGGAACACTAAATTGATGGGGAGATGGAGCAGGGACCCCCTACCTCGGGGGTCCCTGCTCCATCCAACATGCATGTACAAGTGGCCGTACTACTGCCATTTATAAACATACCTTATTAACTGAGAACCAATGTCAATACTATCAATCTATCACCATCTCACAGGGATCTCTATATGGCAATGAAGGGGATTTGGTTCCCCTGACATTGCAGGGATCTCCATATATCCATAGGGCATAAAGAGGATTTGGTTCCCCTGGCATCACTGAGATCTCCATATATGGCAATAAAAGGGATTTGGTTCCCATGACCTCACAGTGAGGACAGAGCGTGATGTCAGAGCAACCTTTCAGGCAACTTTGCAAGCAACGGAGAAGCTCAAGAGACAACTAGAAAGGTGCACTCGGGGCACAAATCTCCAAGAGGCAGAGGCACGCCCTAACAATATTAGCGATGTACTGTATATACAGTCACATTTCTGCTACAGCAATGAAAGTAGTGCAGCATGTGATTAAATAATCTCCACTATTTTCCTCCCCCTCTCGTACACATTGTCTACCTCTCTCCATCTTTCCCTACTTGTGATGTCATGTGATGACATGTCTTGAGGTTGTGCACATACTTCAACACAATATATATATGTGTGTGTGTGTGTGTGTGTGTGTGTGTGTGTGTGTGTGTGTGTGTGTGTGTGTGTGTGTGTGTGTGTGTGTGTGTGTGTGTGTGTGTGTGTGTGTGTGAAACACTGCTACTGGTGCTTTAGGATCAAATTGCATCATACGCACATTTTGTGAATGAGGCCCATTGAGAGAGCTCATGCCAAGCCGATTGCAGAGGGACATATGGATAAGATCGGTTGTTTTCACAGACATTGAATAGAGCTGTGCTGGCCTGGAGTGGGTGGAGAAACCCTTTCCTCTTGCCAGAGGCCAGCATACCGTACATAAACTTCCTGCAAGCATTTAAGAAGAACATTCAGAGCGTATAGCCGGCAGATACGTTTTGAAAAAGCATAATGTCTCACAGTTTTGTTGCTTTGTTCAAAACCCAAACTGATAACTAAAATCCTCTCCTTAAAGCTATACTGTGTAAGATGCTCAACTAGTGGTCAGTAGCCCTATAGCAAACCGCGGTCGCGTCCGCGTCTTTCGGCCGTTTTTCGTACCTTCACACCCCCGCGTCTGCCTCCACAACGCCAAGAGCTATCTTTAGAGGGGTCCCTGGTTCCTGTGCGTTCAGGCATTCCGGAGAAACGGACTTCTTCACCCTGCCTGGTAGGCGAGATTACCTTTTGAGTAAAGAGACACACGGGTGACTACAAATATGGCCGCCATAGCAACCCCACTTCAAGATGCGCTGTGATTGGCCGGCAGTGTATAACGCTCGCTGTGATTGGCCGGTAGTGTGATGACGCAATTTTTCCGCGAAAACCGGTCCCCGGTAGGGATCATAGAAAACATATAAAGAGAAGGCTTTAGAAGCTGAAAATAACGGAGTGGGGGTTCTAAAACTTTAGCGATTTAACAGTTAGGACAATTTTAAGATTTGTTTTATAAAAAAAGTTACATGGTATAACTTTAACATTTATCCTTCTTTAATTTCTCCTTTGAGAAATGAAATTCCACCGTATTGCTCTTCCACTTGAATGGACATCACTTTCTTTCTTTCTTTCTTTCTTTCTTTTTGTTGCCCATACTCCTGTCGTGATGCGATGTGTTGTAAAGCTTGTAAATCGTCTATTTTCAAATAGCTTCTGTATAAAATAGGGCTAAAGTGGTTCATGTATGTTTTATAATATTATAATGTATATCTGCAAAGTAACTAGTAACTAAAGTAAAAGTACAACATTTGAATCTGAGATGTAGTGGAGTAGAAGTAAAAGTATTGGAAATTGGAAATACTCAAGTAAAGTAAAAATACCTCAAAATGTTACTTTTGAGTATATATTACCAAGCAATGTATATTTACCATTACTTGGTAAATGTACTTAGTTAGTAGTTACTTTACACCACTGACAAACATCCTCTTGTGCTGCTGTCATTTCAATGTACTGACCATTACTGACCACTAGATGGGGCTGCGTGCTCTTAGCACTGTGGTCCTTAAATGTTTTAATTTCAAGGACCCCCAGTGTGACCCTATGGGCCCTATTATGATCCAGGTCTTATGCCTTATGCCTTAACTTCTTTGCCTTTTTTTACTTTTTTTTTTTTTTTTTTATATTTCAAATAGCTGATCTGCAAGTTCACAACGTGCAGATGTAGATCAGCATTTGAAGTATTTAAAAATGTTTTTCAAAAAAGTGAAAAAAAGGTAAAGAAGTTAAGGCATAAGACCTGGATCTAACTCTGAGAGTGGACAAATGGTATTGTTGTTAACATACTCCATCATTTAGATTGGTTAAAGTAGCTACACGTACACGCCATCTGGATTTCAGCTTAAATTTGTTTTGTCTCTCTCTCTCTCTCTCTCTCTCAGGCCGCCAGTCGAAAAGAAGACATCTTTCTCTCTCCTCTCCTCCCCTGGCTGATGGGAACTCAGAGGGGTAAGAGATCCGGGACCCCTAGGGGTTCCTCATGTGCACTTTTATAGTGCACACAGGCTTTGATATTTTTGATATTAAGAAAATAGGAAGTAGATATTTCAGTATGTTTTATGCACGGATCCCTGGAATGGATGTGTCTTTGTCAGAAAAACATTTGAGACAGACTTGCAAGGTGAAGTGTTTACATGTGCGTATGAATTAAAGGTTTTTGCATTTTGGTTATGTCTGAGGCCTGAGCACTCAGCTGATGAGAGCACAGGCTTTTATGATGTGTTTCATGAACCATTAGTTGAGCGCTCTACTGTCTTTCAGACCAGACCGGATCTGGTGAACGGATGAAAGAAACATATTGTGTACAGTGCACTGCAGATGGAGAATTATTTCTTTGATGTAATGGACAACATCCTCTCAAAATTCAGAAATAGTTGCTATAAATGGAGATGGCATGTGATGAACAGACTACATTCAAAACTCACCTGTTGCTGTACAGAAGTAGTAATATTGATGAATTCCAAATGTTATGAGATTATTCTGCCGCATCCCTGGACTTATGACTGTCACGATTATGACATTTTACATGACGATTAATTGTCACTCAAATAATTGCGATTAACGATTGGATTTACTGTAATTGTGTAGGCCTATATGTCGTTGACAATTACATTTCTGTTTGGCTTTTAGGCTTTGAAGTTGCATCTGGCAATTATGACACACAGCTTAAATATACAACGCGTTGCATTGCGACGCGTTGTGAGCTTGTAGATCTGCTATTTCCACTATTTATTACTTTAAAAAAATATATGAACGATTATGACGATTATGAAAAATAATCGCGATTATGTCAAATAATTGCGATTAGACGATTATGTAATAATTGTGACAGCCCTGACAGTGATGATAACAGTGAATACATCTACTCACGTTTCAGATCTCGTCTGACTCACGTGCAGTCTTTTCTTTTTTATTTCACTTTATTTATATTTTCCATGTGTAACAAACAGACAATATACATACATATGCATTGTACTGTATTCGGCATGTTATTTTCCCATGCCCACACCCTACGGCCTCCCACCAAGGTCATAACAAAACCAAAAGACAAAGACAAAACAAGTCATCGCAAAAATATGTATATGAACAAATAGGATCAAACTGTTGTGCTCCGAGATGAGGTCCTACCGGGGTATCCCCGGGCTGGGGTAGAACGCCTCCACGGTGAGGTAGAAAACACTTTTCCCGGAATTGTATCCAAAAAGTAAAGGTAGTTCCACGCTCCCAGACTATGGTTTTCCATCCCACGGTACATAAAACATGCACTACGGCCAGGTGCCAGTACTGCTCCTTTCCCATTGTAGCAGAATAAGGAGCAGTACTGGCAACTCCCGCGGGGGGAGTTCCGGTTGAATGGCAAAACTAGCAATGTAAGCGGTTGTTTCATGCCGTAGTGCATGTTTTATGTACCATCCATGGGATGGAAAACCATAGTCTGGGAGCGTGGAACTACCTTTACTTTTTGGATACAATTTCGGGAAAAGTGTTTTCTACCTCACCGTGGAGGCATTCTACCCCAGCCTGGGGATACCCCGGTAGGACCTCATCTTGGAGCACAACAGTATGCAGTGGAGGGTGAGGTTCTATATGGGGCTAACTTTAAACTAGAGATTACCATATCACCAACTTTAAACTAGAGATTACCATATCACCAACTTTAAACTAGAGAATAACACATCACCAACTTTAAACTAGAGAATAACATATCACCAACTTTAAACTAGAGATTACCATATCACCAACTTTAAACTAGAGATTACCATATCAACTTTAAACTAGAGATTACCATATCACCAATTTTAAACTAGAGAATAACATATCACCAACTTTAAACTAGAGATTACCATATCACCAACTTTAAACTAGAGATTACCATATCATCAACTTTAAACTAGAGACTACCATATCACTAACTTTAAACTAGAGATTACTATAGCACCAACTATAGCTACTATTCCTTCATCCCCAAACACTGCAGATTGCTGCTATAGTTTTGCTGTTAAAATAATCTATCATAAAGGTTCGTTAACATGACAATTTACCCCCCCAAAAAAGTATTCAATCACATCTCAGATTTACTAAGCTTTAACTCTCTCTCTCTCTCTCTCTCTCTCTCTCTCTCTCTCTCTCTCTCTCTCTCTCTCTCTCTCTCAGGCCGTCTGTCAAAAAGAAGACGTCTTTCCCTCTCCTCCCCTCCCCTGACAGATGGAGGCTCAGAGGGGTAAGATGCTCTACCGGTATATGCTCAAAGTACAAAAACAACACAGAGCTACAACTCTATGTGTGTGCGTGTGCGTGTGCGTGTGCGTGTGTGTGTGTGTGTGTGTGTGTGCGCGCGTGTATGCGTGTGTGTCCATTAGCAGTGTCTTGAAGTCTCCTTTACTTACTTCCTAATTATAGCTACGGCTTGTTTCCTCCGGCAACTGTCATTTCCTGTTTATTAAGCGGGAACAGGTTGACCACACACAAAGGAGAGCAAAATACAACGCACGCACACGCGCGTGCGCGTGCACGCGCATGCGCACACACACACACACACGCACAACGGTCTGGAGTTGAGTTCCTGTTGTGTGAACGGTTCCCAGGTCTCTCCTGCCTCACTGAGAAGACTCTGGTCCAGAGGAGAGAAGGCAGAGAGACTCAGAATGTAGGGAGGGAGAGAGAGAGAGAGAGAGAGAGAGCGAGAGAGAGAGAGAGAGAGAGGTGAGGAAGAACAAAGAAGCTGAATTGACTCGGGACGAGAGAGCGAGAGAAGAGCGGACAGGAGGAACGGAGAGAAGAAGGGAAGAACGCAGATCAGAGAGAGGACGATAGAAGAGAAGAACAGAGAAGGAGGAGAGGAAAAGAGGAGTGAAAGGAGAAAAGGAGAGGAGCCGATGATGGGATGCTGTCTGTTCGTTCACCACCGCCGGGTCAGTGTGTGTGTGTGTGTGTGTGTGTGTGTGTGTGTGTGTGTGTGTGTGTGTGTGTGGTTAGCAGATTAGTGAGCAGATATTTAGGCCTGTCACAATAATTACATAATCGTCTAATCGCAATTATTTTGTCATAATCGTCATCATCGTTTACATGTTGAAAAATGTTATATATTCAAATGTTTGTATATTTTCAAACATTTTCAAAAATAGTGGAAATAGCAGATCTACAAGCTCACAACGCGTCGCGAGCTTGTAGATATCTATTTCCACTGTCTTTTTTCTAAATATAAAGTTGTCAAATACTTTCTTATATTTAGGTTATAGGCCTACTATATGTCATATCTGCCATATGCAACTTCAAAGCCTACAAGCCAAACAGAAATGTAATTGTCAACGCCAAAAACTAAAATTAAATCGTCAATCACAATTATTTGAGTGACAATTCATCATCATGTAAAATGTCATAATCGTGACAGCCCTACAGATATTGTCATGTGTGTGTAAAGCCTCTATCATGTCCAGGGTGAAGAGCTATCACCTCACCGTGGTGTAGTTTTCTAGCTATCACCGGCTTTGTTATACATTTTTAGGTGATAGCTAGAAAACTACACCGCTGTGAGGTGATAGCTCTTCACCTTGGACTATGATAGAGGCTTTAATGCCATGTTTGCTTAATTCTCTTTACTATATTTGGTTGATTCATTGCACGGATTAAAGTTCTCAAACTGATTTTAGTCATTTTGATTCCATAGAAGCCATGCGTGTCTAGGCCTGTTACAATCATTACATAATCGTCTGATCGCAATTATTTTTGCACAATCGTCATAATCGTTTCCATGTTGAAAAATGTGGAAAAATTGCGGAAACAGCATATATACGCGGCTATTTACGCTATTTTCAAAAAAGAATGAAGTATAAAATGATTAAATATGTCAGTCATCTGCCCTGAGGCTGTGCAGTTTGTGATTATGAAGCCTAAGTGGCAAACAGAAATTAAGCTTGTATTCATAGGTTCCAGTCTTCAATGCCAAAAACATAATTAAATCGTTAATTGCAATTATTTGTGTGACAATTAATCGTCAATTAAACATTTTAATCGTGACAGCTCTATTTCCGCCGGTTAACTTTCAAATGTCAAGGTCTCCCCTTAACTCTTACAGACTTGTAAGGGTCAATTTAGACCCTCGGCCTAATGGAACCCACAGAGTCCCTGGAATCGACTTTGAGAACCACTGGCTAGGAGTATTTGGAACGGTCAAACTAGCAATACAGTATGTTCAGAAGCATCTTTCATAGAATCATAGTGTGGGATATTTCTTATAAAATCAAAGGTTAAAGCGTTCAAATCTTTGATTTGATGGCAGTATGTAGAACAGCAATGTTACTAAAACTAAAACATCATACTTTTTACATATTGTGTTGATTGTTCAGGAATCATTGCTAATCTGTGTGTGTGTGTGTGGGGGGGGGGGGCTCACAACACCTTGCGCGAAGAGGCGTTGTAAAGCTTATAGATCTGCTATTTTTGGCTGAAGTTCTCCTCAGAATAGATGCTAGGGTTCAAGTGGTTCGTGTAGAAAAAACAAATAAAGTTCATCACTCAAAGGTTTGGCGGCCCCCCCGTAGTAACTCTGAGGACCTCCCCTGTTGAAGACCCCCTGCTTTAAGGTGTTTGTGCGTTGGTAGTAGTATGTTAAAGGTAACGTGGAGGAGGTAATATCCGGCAGACCGAACACAATGCATCGACAAAACATCAAACTTCCTTCTATTGTTAAACGCAGCTAGACCGAGCTGTGTGACTCTAAACGTTCTCTACCCGCACTCTTCTCTACAGTTTTTATCTAGGTTTAGTTTACATGCTATAGTCAAAATGATAACACAAAGACATGAAAACATAGATATCTGATAAGCCTAAACAATAACATAAAAACATAGATATCTGATAAGCCTAAACAATCACACACACACACACACACACACACACACACACACACACACACACACACACACACACACACACACACACACACACACACACACACAGACACACACACACACACGTATAATGGCCTCTTTCTATAGGACTCAGACATGCTGGCTAGAATCACGTCCCTTTTAGCTGCTACTACATACTTACGGGTTACTGCTATTGTGTGTATTGTGTGTGCGCGTGTGTGCAAAACTGTGCATGTGTGTGTGTGTGTGTGTGTGTGTGTGTGTGTGTGCGTGTGTGTGCGTGTGTGTGTGTGTGTGTGTGTGTGTTTGTGTGTGTGTGTGTTGAACCCTCCAGCCAATCAGAATGGAGTATCCTCCACGCTCTGAATGTAATTATAAATTGGTTGTGGTTGTTGTAAACCGACACACTATTGTAGAAACTATCTATATATGTGTGAGTGTGTGTGTGTGTGTGTGTGTGTGTGTGTGTGTGTGTGTGTGTGTGTGTGTGTGTGTGTGTGTGTGTGTGTGTGTGTGTGTGTGTGTGTGTGTTTGTACGTGCATGCGTGCGTGCGTGTGTGTGTGTGGCCTGCAATTGAGACGATCGCAAAAGACAAATGCAAAAAAGTTGGCAAATTCTGTTCTGTCTCAGCTACTGTAGCATGGGCAGTCTGTCTATCGGGAGAAGACCATGTTTCATCTATCCTTGAGTAGCTATAAGGGGGGAGGAGAAGTGGAGAAAAAAATCAACTGTCAAATTGCTGTATAGTAGTATGTCATCATATTCCTCTGTGTGTTGATATACCTACATGTGCATCAGTTGTATCCGGTTTAACCGCATAATGTAGCCTTCTTCTGACCAGTGTTTGGATGATCTATCATGTACTGTATGCGCTTTTTTTGTTACAGAAGAAGAGGAAACAGGAGCAGAGAGAAGCAGAGTCTCTGAGCCTCTGCAGTCTGGACATCAATGTAAGCCCAGTTCTTTATGTTTGATAAAGGATGTTATATGTTCTGGATCATATATGCATGTGACTAATGCTGTCCACTTTAATTTACCGTGGGAAGGTTGCCGTTTTATTTCCTAGCTGTCTCTTTATCTTATGTACGTTTCAGAGCAATGCCAATGGCTTATATTTTCAAAGACAGTGTTTGTTCCAAAGACCAATTGCCCCGCCTGCCTGCATGCCTCTTCTCCCCTCTGTCATTAGGGAGTTTAAGCAAAGATGGTTTTCAGGACGGCTCAGATAGGCTGCTATGACGCAATCGCCGTAGCAGTCAAAATAAAAAAAACAGACATCGGCGACGGGTTCCCACCCCTTTTACTGAACTCTGGTTCCCATGGTGACGCGTCCATGCAGCAGACACTGCGTGGAAAGCTAGTTTCTGCCGGTGTAGGATGGGCTGTGACGGCAAGCATGTTTATCTATAAAGCACTGATCCATTTCCGGTTACCGTAGCAGACTGCCGTAGCCGTCCTTGCTTAAAGTCCCAATTCACTCAGCACTCTGCAGCAGGCTGAACGGAGCCATTGTGATCTCAGTCAGTCAGCAGAAACACAGCGCGGACTGTGTGTTGCTCGCTCGTTAATACATTTGCTCCAGGTGGTGTGTAAGCTAGCTCAATAAATTGGGCATTGGACAAAAGCAGTGCCTCCGTGACCGCTGGGGAGTTGGCTATAGTTGTTACACTTGTTGCTACAGAGCATGCTAATCAGTGCTAGTGCTGTGTGTAGTGTAGGCTATGCTACAGAACCGATGCCACTGCTCACTGGATAGGCTACAATGTGGAATAGGAACGAGGGACGCTTCCCCCTCAGCTGGCATCACGCAACAAAGTTGCAAGTGAAAGGAAACATTTTTGACTGTTCAGAAGTAAATAAACTTTGCTGTTGTGCTTTCTCACTCTCCCTCTTACACACACACGCGCGCACGCACACACACACACACACACACACACACACACACACACACACACACACACACACACACACACACACACACACACACACACACACACACACACACACACACAGACATAGAGTGTGTAGGACAGCGGTCCGGGGACACCAAGGGGTCCTTGAGGGAGTTCCAGGGGGTCCCCAGCTAAATGATAGGAACCAAATAGTCTGTAATTCAGAACCAAATGTACCCTAATCGGTCCATTTGTACACTCTCAGAGTTAAATTAACATTGATTTTACAATATAATTTGTTTTCCCAGAGATAGAAATTACATGAAATGGGATTCTTGAGTTAATAAAAAGGAGAATTTGGTACCCATGGAACCACAGTGTTAGGCATGACAGAGATACATACATATACATACGGACATGCTGTGACCGTTCACATACTAAACTTGCGACCTATGGTCGCAATATAATATAGGCTATTCATATGCATCATACTCATACTATACTAGTTAGTCATTAAGCTACTAATATAGAAGTAATTAAAGTGGGTCATGTTTGCATGTTTGTAATTGTAACACAGTTGAAATCAATAATATATTGGTAATCCAATATTAACCAGCGGTCCGCCAGTTGCCTGTGTGTGCCATGCCATGGAGGATACTGTTGTAATAGTCAAGGATGAGTGTTTCTACTACAGTATGAAGGAGTGTTGTCACAGCGACTACATTGTGCACAGGATAGTTGTCATGGACAGAGGGTGTGCACCAACCAGGCAACGGGGCGATGGCTATCCTGCTTGTTCTTATCTGGGTTGCTTTTATAAGCTATTGTTGTTGTAATTGTTGCCACTCTTACCCACACAGTCACACAGTAGTGCGGGTCTTCTGGGATCCACTCGGGTATTATTACGCATAATGATAGACGGACCTGAGTTCCGAGATACTACGTCCGATTCCGACCCAGCCCAAAGTGATTATGATAAAACACGGACGGTCGGGTATTTTCGGAATCGGGGGAGGGGGAGGGGGGCCCGTGGTTCCTTCCATTCAATATGAATTGAAAAATGTCACTCACATAAGTTATTATCCTCTGTCTGGCTCCAACAGGACAGAACACTCCTTCACAGTGGAGAGGGAGGGGACAGACCTCACCCACAACCATTTAATGAGTCAGACAATGAGTTCATATTGGAGACTATTTTGTTGGTATTATTACTCACAGGTCTTTGAGAGTAAGTGGAGTGTGTGTGTGTGTGTGTGTGTGTGTGTGTGTGTGTGTGTGTGTGTGTGTGTGTGTGTGTGTGTGTGTGTCTTCTCTCTTCTTTTTTTTTTTTTTGTGTGTACAATAACAGACACGTGCCAGCCTGACATGTGTCTGTTACTGTAAACACAAACACAGCTCTCTCTCTCTCTCTCTCTCTCTCTCTCTCTCTCTCTCTCTCTCTCTGTGTGTGTGATTTGGTTTGTGATTGCTATTGATCGCTGCTGTAGCTCAGGGCGACCAACAGCAACAACAACACACAAACAACTGTTACTTTCCTGCTAGGAAGAAAACAGGGAAATCCTTCACTTCACACTTCAACACAGTCAACAAGAGAGACAAACAGACGTGAACGAACTCATTACAGATTTAAAGGTCGGAAATCGTACGGCATAGCACACAGTAAAGTCTGCATTACTTCATCCATTTGTAACTCAGAGAGTATCACATTTTTGCCTTTTAGTGTTTAGATTTCACATCTACAATAATTCTCATGGATTAAAGCAAAATAGAATTTTGTTAGGCTAAAAATCCTAATCTACAATTTGTGAAACAGCTGCAAGCTTACAGTACAACTTGTCGCACTGTCTGCGACGTGTTGTAAGCTTGTAGATAGCCTGTTTTTGGTTCATGACACGCTTCCATAGAAAACATGCTGACTTCTACTGAACAGGGATGTGCAGAGCATTTTAGAGAAAATATTTTGGTGAAAATATCGAAAATAGCCGACCTCCAAGCTCACAACGCGTCACAGTGCTTGATCCCACACTGAACTAAGCATAATCAAGTCAATACTGGAGATATGGCGTATGGCATGGATTTCTATACAGAGAGGGCAATTCTTTCAATATAAGATGCTGCATTCAAGTTCTGGAGAGTTTGGACAAGGCAATTCCCTTGAATTCTGCCTTCAGTTATGGCATGGAAAGGGGGTGTTTACATTTCTTTCACCATACGTAGTAAAAACTGCATTCATGGTCTGGAGAGGGCAATTTTTACAGACGGATAAAAGGGCAGGAGCTCAAGCCCCCTTTGATGTCTATGTGTGCAGTCTGTGCACGTGCCTGCTACAGAATCCAAATGACTGAAATCAGTCGTGTGGCGTCTGAGAACTTTAATCCATGAGTTTTTATACCATAAATGTAATGATATGACAATCTATCTTCTGTAACAGTTGCGGGAGATAAACCGTTAAGATACACTTCTCAAGCGACAGGCGGTGATTGAAGTTCCGTAGTGTGAACTTGAACATCACCCTGATGATGAGACACTTTCTCGTGGGTGTTGTCAGCCATGTTGTCCTGACAATGTGACAAGTATGACAAAAGACAGCCATATCTAACCAGCAAACACGATATCATATCAGCCTTGACTTGCCCCTTAATTTGGAGAACCATGTGGACTGGATTTGGTGTACGTACCGAAAATAAAAAGGCAAAAAAAATTACAATATAATTCAATGAAAGCCATGTGTTCTTTTGGTGGGTTGTAGCTTTTCACCAGACCCACCTGTTCGGTCGCTTAGCAACAGGCCAGCTGGACGATTGTGTGCTGCCGATAAACATTGTTACCACCGGCAAACTAGTGGTCAGAGTGGGTGTGTGTGTGTGTGTGTGTGTGTGTGTGTGTGTGTGTGTGTGTGTGTGTGTGTGTGTGTGTGTGTGTGTGTGTGTGTGTGTGTGTGTGTGTGTGTGTGTGTGTGTGTGTGTGTGTGTGTGTGTGTGTGTGTGTGTGTGTGTGCCCCCGCGCAGGCGTGCACATGTGTTAAAGAGTTTCTCTCTACTGTTCTATGATTGGCAGCTCTCTATGATTCTTTATAGGACACACACACACACACACACACACACACACACACACACACACACACACACACACACACACACACACACACACACACTTACTGATTTCCAACTTTCCATGGTCACACAAACGCAGGAAGTTGTGAGGTGTACGGTACATAACAATGGAGGAAGGTAGGATCTGGGACACATTTCCTGTGTGTGTGTGTGTGTGTGTGTGTGTGTGTGTGTGTGTGTGTGTGTGTGTGTGTGTGCGTGCGTGCGTGCGTGCGTGCGTGCGTGCGTGCGTGCGTGCGTGCGTGCGTGCGTGCGTGCGTGCGTGCGTGCGTGCGTGCGTGCGTGCATGAGGACTGGACTGGACTCAAACTCCAGGGGAAACTAGCATCTTCCCTATGCAGATCTCTCTGTTTCCCATTAATTTCTCAGGAACACTGCTCTCAATGAGGACATTATCACCTTTACAGTAAAAGCCAGGTTACAGGTCCCCTCCACCCATGCACCTTATTGTTTGCATCACACCACAGGGCTTGTTACAGAAACCATGTCACACATTCTGAATGGCTGCTATGCCTATAAAGGACTTTACATAGCACGCCACAACACAATAGTTGATCTCATAACAAAGGACATATCTAAACATGTTGCACTGTCTGTGAGAATGTACAAACATTCCTGTGTCAAACCTTCCATGTTTCATCTCTGTACAGAAAATCCAGAAATATTTGCACATCTCTCTGCTAATACACCAAATGTTGTTGTTGTCAATGAAGGAGACAAATCAGTTTCCATTCTTGAAGTGGCCTGTACCTTTGATTCTAGCTAAGAGGAAGCCTTTATGACTAAAGTCATTAAATACCAGCCGCTCCTACGAACCATCACAGAGTTAGGCTATAGGTGCAATCTATTTGTGTTCATCTTTGGTAGCCTTGGACATGTACATAGGTTGGTTGTAAAAGGTTTCCAACAACTTGGGATGCCAAAAAAGCAGCTAAACAGCTTGCAAAATTCTGTGCAATCTCTTCTACTATCGGTAGTCGCCAAAAATGGCAAAGGCGTGGTTACTTGTACCCTTGAATGGTGTGTGGGTATTGGATACTAGTCCAAGATTATTTTGACGACTGTACATTATTTAAAGCACCTTGTAATATTTGTGTCCTTGTATTGTATCTCTTATGTGGACATAAATAAATGATTGAAATGTGTGTGTGCGTGCGTGTGCGTGCGTTCGCGTGCGTGTGTGTGTGTGTGTGTACACATGATAATCAAATGTGAGACAGACAGGGCTGTCATTTTTGTTTGAGATACACACACTCATATACTATGTATATTATCACTTTAATTCATCTTTTGAATTACTTCACTTCCATTTTTTTGTTCTTGTGTTGTATTGTACTAGCCCTTACCCGTTCAAAGATATGAGCTCCGAAATGATGTGCAGTGTGTGGATTATGGGATGTGCACTGTGCACACAGTATATGAGGGATGGAAAGTAACTTTAACTGGTGCTTGCATGCTAATATGTAGGAGCATCAATGTAAGAAATACCCTTTCCATTTAACGGCTACAGAGATACTGTGTACCGATCTGCATGATTTTGGACAACATATGTAACAGGGCCAGAACCCAGGGCCAGCGATTTCAGATCAATTGCTCCAGCCACTGATGAGAAACGCGGTTTCAGACAGACAGACAGACACTCAGACAGACAGACAGACATTCGGAAAATTATATGTTAGATTGTGGTTTATTAATCTTACTTTTTAAATTAGAATTCTACTTATCATGCCAATACATCATGTTGATGGTTATAGAGAATAAAATAGAAAATAGAGAGCGGGGGGGGGGGGGGGTGATAAGGAGAGAGGGAGGTAGAGTGAAAGCGAGGGAGAGAGGAAGGGAGAGGGAGAGAGATCTGTGTATAAAGGAGGTTATGTGTTGGATTTAAACCAACCATTATGTTCACTGGATGCAGTCTGGTATTGATCCCACAGCCGACAGGCTCCCGTAGTGTTAAAACATCAGTGAGTATACTATAGGCAAGCAGGGGGACCGACTGTGTTTAAACAGCAGCCTACTAACCCAGGACGGCATGGTTGCTACCAGGGACACACTGCTCTACATGTACCAGGACAAGTGTCGGACTAAACCGGGTTGTTCCGTGGAGCCTTTTAGTAAAGAAAAGAGCCACAACATGGGGAAGCAAGTGCAGGTATGGTAGTTGGTCTGAGTAATGTAGACAGGCATGTACAGTATGTGTGAGTGGTGTAGAGTTTCTCAAAGTGAGTGCCGTGGCCCGTGGCACCCTAGGGTTGCCTTGACACAAGTCCAGGGGTGCCTCAGGATACTTTGATTTTCTTTTTTTTTAATCTGCTATTTATAGTGAATGTCTCTCCAGAACAGGGATGATGCGTCTCAAGTGGTTAAATGTCGTTGTAAAGTTACTTCAATCTGTCCTAATGGAAACAGACACTCTCTCACGTTTTCATCGTGACACATGCTGTATCTCACGGGGAAAGATTTACATATTTACGTACCGTAATATATAAGGTGCTAGTATCAATGTAATTCAGGGGTGCAGTGGATGACAGTTATTCACAGGGGTGACCTGAGACAAAGACGTTTGAGAACCTTTGCTTAGTGTTGATTTTGGCAGCAAATTATCAATTTTGTTTTAGTCCTAGTCTTTTTAATAAGACTTTAATCATATTTTAGTCATCTGAAATGATTTAGTTTTAGTCGACTAAATCTACAGATTGATTTTGTTGACGAAAATGTATTTTGGCGGGCCTTGATGGTGTCGTAATGGCTGATTTTATACTTTGAAAATAGCAAGCTCACAATGCATCATGCTGCGACGCGTTGTGAGCTTGTAGATCTGCTATTTTCAGAGCAGATGAAATTGTCAATATATTTAATCTTAGTTTAAGTCATAATAGCTTAGTTTTTATTTAGTTTCCATTTAGTTTTCGTCAGTGAAAAAAGGTAGTCGACGAACATCTTTCGTCATAGTTTTAGTCGACGGAATCAAACACTACCTTTGCTGTAGACTAGAGTAACCATGTACATACAGTATGTGTGGTGAAGTTGGTCTGGTACAGACAAAGTGATTGCTAATCTACAAGCTACGGGGAGTGAAGGGGCTTGAAAAGGAGTGACAGATACCAAGGTGTGTCAGTGGTTGCCTGGCTATGTCAAGACAAGGCGGTGTGGGATACGGGGAGGGGCCTGAAAGTGATTAACAGGTGCATCACTGGTTCATGGGACAGAATGTGTTTTGATTGATTGATTGAATAATTTATTAGAAGTTTGCAATAGAAAAGAAGTACAGTTTCATAACAGTACAAATCACTGGTACAAGGTCAACTAAAAGGAGATCCTAGAAAGCACTGTGGCTTATTTCCACAGGAACCACACTTTAAGTATCTCATATAACATTGAAAGACAGACGGATAGAACATAGTACTTTATCTAGGATAATATCAATTCAAAAGCAGAAAAAGCGTAACATCGAATACAAAGGCAGAAAAAAGGGTGGGGGGGAGCATGGGGGCTTAGTCTATTTACAAGTTACGGGTAGCAGCTGTCTGAAGGTGACTTTTCATACCGATTTTGAAGGAGGCTAGGGATTTGCTCTCCTTTGAGGCTTGCGGAAGGGCGTTCCACATGTTGGTGGTATAGCAGGAGAACAAATTAGAGAGAGAAGAGAATATGGTCCCGCGCCTTCGGGACTGTTTTTGTCGCGTACATTTGCACATACGTGAGATTTATCTCTGCATTTAACCCATCCTATAACAACTAGGAGCAGTGAGCAGCCATACATAGGCGCTCGGGGAGCAATTTTGGGTTAAGGTCTTGCTCAGGGACACATTGACACATTGCTGCCTGACCGGGAATCGAACCAGGGACAACCAGGGGAACTGGTTCCCCAGGCAGACTCCCTAACCACTCAGCTATGGTCACCCATATTAGAGCCTTGTTTAGTGTTAAATCTACGTTGATGATGATTAGTGGAGCTGCCTCTGGTGTTGTGATCGTGAACATCCTTGACCTTTAGGAAGTGTTGCAAGCGTTTCTTTTAGAATCCGCACAACCTTTTTAGTTTTATCAGAGTTTATCGGCCGGCAGGCATAGTTTGGTGTGAGCTCAGCGTGCCCTAACAGAGTATTAACACTCAGAGTATATCCCACCACTCTGTCTGTGTGATGAAGTTGGTCTTTTATTCACACTGATGTTTCCCAGGGCACAGAAAAGACCTGCTGACCCCAATCACACACACACACACACACACACACACACACACACACACACACACACACACACACACACACACACACACACACACACACACACATCATAGATTTTCTATAGGTCTATATATCCAGGGCAACATGTTCACACATGCACTTATTGATGACTGTGTGTGTGTGTGTGTGTGTGTGTGTGTGTGTGTGTGTGTGTGTGTGTGTGTGTGTGTGTGTGTGTGTGTGTGCGTGCGTGCGTGTTTGTGTGTGCACGTGTGTGCACGTGTGTGTGTGTGTGTGTGTGTGTGTGTGTGTGTGTGTGTGTGTGTGTGTGTGTGTGTGTGCACGTGCGTGTGTGTGTGGGTTGAGTGGGTGTGAGTGACCTGTTTATTTTAAAACTAGACGGCTCATCTAGATATCAGGTTGTTTGTGGTCAGTGGTGAAAAAATCACACTCGTGTGAACTGAGCGGTGGTGTGTGTGTGTGTGTGTGTGTGTGTGTGTGTGTGTGTGTGTGTGTGTGTGTGTGTATGTGTGTGTGCAACAGCGCCCCTCCCTTAACATGTGTGGTCAGAAAAGGTTACTGCAGGCTACAGACACGGAGACAGACATACAGACAGACAGACAGACAGACAGACCCACACACACGGCCACGTATAGGAGCGTTGTGACCACCGCTCAAAAAGTACTTGCATGTTTCACTTACTGTATGTAGAAAAATACTGTTAAGTAAAAGTCTGGAATTAAAAAGGTACTAGAGTAAAAGTGCAAAAGTATTGGCATCAAAATGTACTTAAAGTACCAAAAGTATGAAGTACTCATTATGCAGAATGTCCAAGTTTTCAAATGTATACAAATATTTTGAAAATAGACAATCTACAAGCTCACAATTCATCGCAACGCATTGTGAGCTTTTAGATCGGCTATTTTAAAATGGTCGAAATGTATACAGTATTGGGCTGTAGTGTTTACTGTATGTTTTGTAATAATAATCAAAACTAGAAAAGAAAATTTCTAAGAAATTTTAAGTGTGCCTGCAGCTCGCTAAGTGTGTGCAACCTTGTATGTGTTAACATTAGCATCTTTGTTAGCATTAGCATTTGTTAGCATTAGCATGTGTTAGCATTAGCAATATGGTTTCTTGTTTTTAAGAAATAGGCTCCTCCCACAAGTTCCGCAAGGCGATTACGTTGTCCCGTCGCTCCCGAGATCGTTTGTGTTTCGTTTTGAGAGGGTCGTTCCCCCTGAAAAACAGGTTTTGGCATGAAACGGTTAAGTTTTGAGCGTTTGTGGTGCCCCCTATGGGTCGAAGTGGAAATGCTTTTGGGTATATGTTCAGTATAGCGCCCCCCACTTGTGGTTAAAATGTGGTGTTGACTGGATGTTTCGTTTGTGATTTATGGCTACTTCTTACAAAACGGGCTCCTCCCGCTAACTTTGGAACCCTGTTACGTAAGAACGGTATGGACTATCAAAATATCGTTTAAATATGTTTATCGCATGAGTCCATAGATCGTGTGTATCGATTTTTGTGACATTTGGAGAAAATATGTAGGAAAAGGAGCAAAAAGTGTGTTTTGAAGAATATTCAAAATGGCGGAAAATCTATCCTGACGCAAATGGGCGTGGCCTATATGAGGAGATGCGTCATGACCCAAGGAATCCAGGGAAAAGGGAATTTTAATTTTCCGACCCACGGTTCAAGAGTTACAGGCCGAAAGGTAAAGTGGACTGTTATAGCGCCACCATGAGGCCAACTGACGAAATTATTTTTTATTTAATCCTTGATATCATTATAAATCTCCTCTCCAAGTTTTGAAACTGTAGCCCCTATGGTTTGCGAGAAAAAAAATATTGAATGTGAGTTTTTGCGATTCCCATTATAAGTCAATGGGTAAAATTAATTCACTAATAAATTAATATCAATTAAACGATACAACTTTTCTCTTAGAAAAGTAATAGCACACCATTCCCGGCCGAGCCGCACATTTTGATGTATATATTGCGGCGGTGGCGTAAATTGTGCGGCAGTTATTAGCGCACCAAATTTGCAAGGAACTTAATTAATTAATTAATTAATTAAGTATGGCGGATTACAATAAGTGTTTTGCCATTGCATGGCAGGCACACTTAACTAGTAAAAAAAGGAACAAGTAACTAACATTTTCAAATAATTGCAATGAGGTAAAAGAATACAATATCGTTACTTTCGGGCAGAAACCTCGTATCTCCAAGTTTCAAATTTGTATGTTTTTCGCAAAGTAAAGCCCAAGGCAGTCGCCCAAGGCAGTCGCACAAAAGTAGTGAAAACAGCAGATCTACAAGCACACAACGCCTCGCGGTGCGAGGCGTTGTGTGCTTGTAGATCGGCTGTTTTCACTAGTTTAAATCATTTTAAAAATGATAAATACAAAACCAACAGTTTTTGACATACAAGGTTTCCACCCGGCAACGACGATATAAAATATTGAAAATTGTAAATACCTCAAAATTGTACTCAAGTACAGTTGGTTTGTGGTGAGCATAGTAAGCCCTCTGGGTCACTCCAACACCACAGACACACAACTAAATCCCTGGCACTGTTTCTCTCTCTCTCTGTACCCCTGTATGTATTCACTGTACTGTAATAATAACTCCACTCACCATGTTGTTGTTACTGTACCACCACAACCCACAACACTCTCTCTCTGGTAGCTCTCATAACTGCCGTGTTGGTCACAAGACACAACCACAGCTATGTTATCTCTCTGTCCTAGACACACACAGAGGCACACAAACACGCACATGCACACACGCACGCGCGCACACGCACGCGCACACACACACACACACACACACACACACACACACACACACACACACACACACACACACACACACACACACACACACACAAAAGACATAGATATATTGTACATGCAACCTCTTGCACTGTGAGGCGTTGTAATTTTAAGCTTGTAGATTAGCTATTCTTCACAGTGTTTGCCTCTTTCTTATGTAATATTTGACAATTTGGACAATTTGGTATTCAAGAGGTCTCAAAAGTCATTAAATTGTAACTTCAGAAATGTGCAGATACCCTGTATACAGTACACTTACTACAGTATGTTGGTTTCTTTACTGTTGAGATCCACTGCTTTAATTTACTTTGTGTAGAACAGTGTTTGACTGACTGTTTGTGTCCGCAGGAGCCCAGTACGAAGCGAGTCAAGCCTCTGTTCAGGGTGACCTCACTGGCCAGTCTCCTCCCACCTGTTAAAACCACGCCCCTCAAAAGGATCGGTCAGACCCTGCAGGTACAAAGGTCAATCAGGGGACAGAGTCATATCGGACACTGGAAGAGAGACCAAGATAGTAGACTTTAGCAAAAATTAAACTAAACTAAACTAGAAGTTGGGGAACCACTGTTTTAACACATTACAGTTATCATCCTGGGCCCCAGACACACATTTAAAGCATGTGCTTTATGCTTTACCTGGGGGGAGGCAGGGGGTAAAGCAGCGTCCAATTCATTCCCTATTGAAGTCACATGTTTTGAAGAGGCAAACTTGCTCTAAGCTTTTCCTAAGGCTGTCCTTAAGCCACAAGCAAGCAAGCTTGCCTCTTCAAAACATGTGACTTCCATAGGGAATGAATTGGACGCTCCCCCCAGGTATAGCATAAAGCACATGCTTTAAATGTGTGTCCGGGGCCTAAGGGTTGTGAGGAACAATCCTCTCAGCTGGAGGGTATCGACACAGAGACAAGGATGTTGTGTGTTATGTTTGATTTCTGTCCTCTCCTCAGCGCTCCATCAGTTTTCATCCGGACAGCCGGGCGGAGACCGTGGTCTTGCCCCGCCCCTGGACACGCCCCTCCTCGGCCACGGGGCCCCGTTCCTCGGCAACGGTCCCCGTGGTGACCAAGCGCCGCGACAGCAAGCTGTGGAGCGACACCTTCGACGTCCAGCCGCTGTCAGCGAGAGAGATAAAACGACAAGAGGTTAGGCCCAGAGAGAGAGAGAGAGAGAGAGAGAGAGAGAGAGAGAGAGAGAGTGAGAGAGAGAGAGAGAGTGTGTGTGTGTATCATTATATAATAATAATAGTTTCAGGGTGTTAAAAGTCATTATTTTTTCAGCCGGGGCGCCTGATGGAGGGGAAAGGAACTGGTTGGAATAACGTGTTCCTTCCACGCGCTACGTCCAAACCAGGGAAATCTCCACTGTCAGGTGAAAAGAAGCAACTTGGGCTCCTCATGCATAGAAGGAAGCATGAGGTCAGTCCGTTGTCTCCCCAGGCGCTGCAGAGGGAGAGCAGAGCCCAGGATTACGTAGGCAATTGGCACTGGGTGAAAAATGGGTTACAAAATCGTGGGATAAAAATTATAAAGTAAAAAAAAAAAAAAGTCATTATTTTACTAATTTAATCTTTAAATCAATTAAAGTAAACATTTTACATTTATAAAAGATATTGAGACTCTCTCTCTCTCTCTCTCTCTCTCTCTCTCTCTTTCTCTCTCTTTAGGCGATATTTGAGTTAACTCAGGGAGAACAAGACTTAGTGGATGATCTGAAGTTGGCAAAGAAGGTAAATACCAGTCTGTTTTTATTTTAAAGCACAGGTTAAGGTGTACTTTCAGATCATTCGTCATCATTCGTTAGTGCGTCGTCAAAATATGATAGCATAAAAAATCTTTGACTGAGATGCATGTTCCGTTGATATGAGACAACGTCCCCTTACACATCATGTTACATTTACAATCTGCTCATAAACAACCAACCAAAGTATACATGTACGTGGTCTACCTATGTACCTATGTTATTATTATTTTTTCTTCTATATTGATATTCCTATGCATTTGTTGTATTGTTGTTGATGTACTGACATAGTATCTTGCTTATTATATTGATAATAATACCTGCTTATTGTATGTCGCTTTGGATTAAAAGCGTCTGCTAAATGCCTAAACAGTAAACTGTGTGTGTGTGTGTGTGTGTGTGTGTGTGTGTGTGTGTGTGTGTGTGTGTGTGTGTGTGTGTGTGTGTGTGTGTGTGTGTGTGTGTGTGTGTGTGTGTGTGTGTGTGTTTAGGCTTATCATGACCCAATGTTGAAGCTGTCAATCATGACAGAACAGGAACTGACGCAGATCTTTGGAACGCTGGACTCATTGGTACCTCTACATGAAGGTACACACACACACGCACACGCACACACACACACACACACACACACACACACACACACACACACACACACACACAAACACATTTTGTTTTCCGGGTCAAAGAAGAAAAGAGCGCCGGATGTTACTGACAGATCCGTGGCTCTGCAAAATACGGTAAAAACACAGAAAAACCCTGAGGCGGATGAATTAACTAATTAATTAACTAATTAACTAATTAATACTTGGCAGGCGATGTGTTAAAATTATTAAAAGTATTTATTTCTGATGACTCCATATGAACTACAGCTAACAACTAAGATAATATAGTTTTCTTCCTTCTCATTTTTTTCTTTTTGGTCTTGAGGAGCACATCATAAAGTTGTTCCTGTCTGCATGTGATTACTAGCCTAGCTGAGCTAGACATCCCAGCCATGTTAAAACAAGGAGGGAATACTGCAGTTAGTTAGCTAGATGCATTAGTATCTAGGCTGGCCCCAGGCTATGTGATTACAGTACTGTATGCTAACAATGCCCTCTAGTGGTGAAACGAGGAAGCAAGAACATGCTTCTGTTCTGGAGCTAGATAGAGTGGAGATCAGACATTCTGCAGCAAATTAGAAACACTCCCTGGAAATCATAAAACAGAAGGGTTGAATCCAGTGAATGTTAGTGATTCATCGCGACGCATTGTGAGCTTGTAGATCGTCTATTTTAAAATGGTGAAAATGTATACAGTATAGGGCTGTAGTGTTCATTGTATGTTTTGTAATAATATTCAAAACTAGTAAAAAAAAAAGGAACTAGTAACTAAAGTTTTCAAATAATTGCATTGAGGTAAAAGTACAATATAAAATACTGAAAATTGTAAATACTGTAATACTGTAAAGTCAAAAGAAAAACAAAAACAAAATGACGCACGGTGATCGCGAATCGCGCGATCGCGAACCAGAAACATGTAATCAACATTAACAGCTTGGTGAACTCGATCAGCGCGCTCGCGTGTGTGTATGTGTGCCTGTCGTGTGTGAACTTCGTTTGAATCGTTTCAACTGCTGCGCTGATTGGATATTCGTTAGACCCACCCCCACCCCCTGCGCTCATTGGATCAGCCGAACTTTTTGGCTGCTAAACTGCCTATAGACCAATTATTTGTTTACAAACATTGAGACTGAATGCACAGCTGACTGTATCATGTAATCAATTCCCAACAGATCCCCAAACCTGTTGTTTTGGGGAGCACTGGTTATTCAACCTCCTCTTGTGTGCTAGTGAGGTGCTCCCATGGGAGCGCCCTTATCGAGACATATATACTTCATTGCGCAACGGTGTTCCGCGTCAAGAGTAGCTGATATACAAACTCACATCGCGTCATTAATGTAACCCTTCTGAGCTTGGAGGTCTGCGGCTCTGCGCGCGACACCGTCGCAGGACGGAGCATAATTAGGCTTCATGGACTGCAGCTGGGCGAGCAGTAGACGCTCTGGTGATCCAGTGGATCGGGTGGGTGATCATGAGGAGCGCTCCCTCTGTTCTGATGACGGTGAATAGAGGTGGGGTTTGAAGGACAACTGTTTTGAATCGCTATTATTGTTTACAATCAACAGAAACTAAGGATTATATATTTCAAGAGTGAGAATTTACAGTAAAAATCCTAAGCATTCTTCCTCCACACTGGGAGAAAAACGGCATCTGAAAGTTTGATGGAATGCATTTTTAAACACGAGTGCCATCCATTGCATCCTATGAACGGTGGGGTTCATTTGGTGCCGACCGGCGTGCGCATACTGGTTTATATCAATGTGACGTGGACCATTAAGGCATCTATTCATGTACTCAGCTCCAGACCAGAGAAAGAGTCCACTCTGAGAGTGGGTGGGGTCTATGGGCTGGAACCAGGCAAATAACAACCCGCTCCCTCCCTCCCTCTCTCTCTCTCAGATCTGCTGAGTCAGCTGAGACAGGCCAGACAACCAGACGGTTCTACAGAACATGTAGGACACATACTGGTGGACTGGGTAAGACACACACACACACACACACACACACACACACACACACACAATCACTGTGAATCCAAGGCTTCATGGGGCGTGTATTTGAGTCACTTTTTAGGTGAACTACTCCTTTAAGTACATACGCACGCACGCACACAATATATTATACTGTAATAGACAAAAGAATAATGAGTTAACTGTGTGTGTGTGTGGGGTGGTGTGTGTGTGTGTGTGTGTGTGTGTGTGTGTGTGTGTGTGTGTGTGTGTGTGTGTGTGTGTGTGTGTGTGTGCGCGCTTGTGTGTGTTATTTCATGTCTCTAGAGCTGTCACGATTATGACATTTTACATGACGATTAATTGTCACTCTAATTGCGATTGACGATTTAATTGTGTTTTTTGTCGTTGACAATTACATTTCTGTTTGGCTTGTAGGCTTTGAAGTTGCATGTACGAGCTCACAACGCATCGCATCGCGACGCGTTGTGAGCATGCAGATCTGCTATTTCTGCTATTTTTTTAAATGTTTGAAAATATATGACATTTTCAACATCCGAAACGATTATGACAACTACGACAAAATAATTGCAATTATGTCAAATAATTGCGATTAGACGATTATCATGTAATAATTGTGACAGGCCTACATGTCTCTTGTCTTCCCAATCAGCTGCCGTGTCTGCAGTGCTACACGGGTTACTGCAGCAACCAGGTGTGGGCCAAGGCCCTGCTGGACTGGAGGAAGCAGAGGGACGGGCGCGTGGAGGACTTCCTGCAGCGCTGTCTGCTGTCTCCCTTCAGCAGGAAGCTGGACCTGTGGAGCTTCCTGGACATCCCTCGCAGCCGATTGGTCAAGTACCCGCTGCTGCTGCGAGAGATCCTGAAGCACACGCCCAACGACCACCCGGACAGACAGAGGCTGGAGGAGGCGGTGAGAAGACACAGTTTAAACTTTTACCAATTTAGGCATTTAGCAGACGCTCTTAATCCAGAGCCATTTACAATAAGCAAGGTAATACATCGATACATCAACATCAATACAGTACATCAATTGCATAGAAATATCAATCTAGAAAAAAATAACGTAGGTGGACCAAGCACCTAATCAGTAAAACACTGAAGAGGTGAGAGGCCACGGCGGAAGCTAGGGAGTGAGTCTGTTGTTCTAAGTGCGACAGGGAGTTTATTCCACGGTTTGGGGGCTAGGAGGGCGAATTGTCCCCCTCTCAATGGTGGTTCCGGGGTCCCACCGGGTGTCCGAATAGACCTTTTACCGGTCTGTAACTCTGAGGGCATACTAAATACTGGCATGGGCTGTCAACCTGTGGGTGATTTTGAGAGGGTCACCAGATATGACAGTGAGTTTTTCACTAACCTTTGAAAAAGTCATAGAATATTCTACGTTTCTGATCTGCTTGCGGGAGCCCTCAAAAGATGCACACGGGTGTCTTGGAGTTGTCCACTCACGACGATGCACACCAAAGATATCCGCTTCCGCGGCGAGCTTGCGCCCAGACCCTCTCCCATACACATAGACAGGCTATTTTTGAGCGGTGGTCACACCGTCTCCATAGCGTGGCCGTGTGTGTAGGTATGTTTGTTTGTTTGTTTGTATGTGGGTTTGTATGTGGGTCTGTATGTAGCCTCAAGCCTGTGGTGTAGTACCTTTTCTGACCACACATGTTAAGGGAGGGGCGCTGTTGTTCAGGCCAGGCCACACACACACACACACACACACACACACACACACACACACACACACACACACACACACAGGGGGGGGGGGGGGGGGGGGGAAACCACCGCTCAGTTCACACGGGTGTGATTTTTTATTTTAATTCCTAAAAAAGGAAAAAGCTGTTTTTCTTCCGTTACATCATCGATGTGACAGGTGACCTTCCGGGTACCCTGGAAATAATTAGTAACCCATAAGCTAGCGAACAGCGTCATCCAGCGTCAAAATAAGGATAGGTCTTCAAACTTGTCGGTGGCGGCCTGGACCTTAGGCAGTAAGTCGTCAAACTCGTCGAGCGGCAAGAAATGAGGTACAGTTTTTTTCGATTGCTAAAACACAAAAAGAAAAAATTAGGCACAATTTTCACAACCTTTGCTTCTGTCCCCAATCGCTTGGCTCAATTTGTTACTACTTTAGATTTCCTTATCATATTAGACTCTGACTTTCCTTCTTTACACTCTGATGTCAATTTCACATCACCTTGTTGTCAAAACACAACACACAATTTTCAGGTTTGCACACACTTCTCACATAAAATCTCAAAGCATCAATCCACAACACACAAATATTAAAATCTCGAAACTTTCGGGTCTGGCGTCAATTACACATCACCCTCTTGTCTAAAAACCACACACAATGTTCAGTTGTTGCACAACTGAACATTGAGACAGGAACCGGAGGCAGAGATGGGCACAATATACAAAAAGATATTTGAAATACAAAGGTACAAAATACCAGTATACTGTCACCAGGATAGTATCTTGGTGACAGTATCCTGGTCAGTATTAGACCAAGTACTGACCAATTTCTTTCCAAATATTTTTTTGTTTGTTGTGCCCATCTCTGACCAGAGGCATGATGCCTAAATCTACTGTAAATCAAAACTTTTTGGATCCATATTTGTATGCTGTTTTATGTTTGATATGAAAAAAGTAGGCCTACACTGAGTCATTTTACAAAAGGAGAAATGTCTTATTCTCCAGAGCCATGGTCATTCTTATGGTGTGTTCCATTTCGACAATTGTGTTTTAAATTATGCTCTTCAGTGTTCTGTACATGCTTGGTAGTGTTCAGCCAAAAGCTTAGTTGTGTTTATTCAATGAATGGTATGTGTGTGTCATGTGAAAATATGGCTGTGTTTACCTAATGAAAACACGAGTTCCATTTTGTGAACATGTTAAGAGATTTGATGGCAAAGAGTTGTTTTGCAAAGGGATGCCAGGGTTTAGCAATTTGTGTGTAATGTTTGGAGTTTTGTGTGTGCAGTTTTGAAAAAAACTTACAAATTTGAAAAATGTGTTTTAGCAATCGAAAAAAACTGTAACACCTCAAAAGAAAAAAGATCAAAGGTAATCAATAAACCATACCATAAAAACGAGTCAAACATTGGCCAAATTGTCAAATAATATAATAAAGAGGCAAAGATCGTGAAAATGGACGGACTACAAGCTCACACAACAAGTTCACACGCTAACGCCTTGCGGGGCGTCACTCGCGGCCTGAAAAGGTTCAGAGCCACTGCACTAATGGAACCAAATATGTGTCTGTGTGTGTCTCTCCTGCAGATCCAGATGGTTCAGAGTATTGTGGCAGAGATAAACAGACAGGCAGGGGAGTCGGAGTGCCGCTACTATAAGAACAGGCTGTCCTACAGCGAGGAGGGACAGAGAGACGCACTCATCGAGCACTCCCGAACGCTCAGCTGCCGCGGCGAGCTGAAGAACCAGCGCGGAGTGGTACGTTTGCGTCCTGTTTTCACTAGTATCGCGTAGCCAGACAACTATTCCACAATCTCCCGATTGCAGGTATATAGAGTCTGGAACTACACCTCCCGAAATCCGAGAGAGGAAGCAGGCCATTTCCGTTGATGAAAATATGTTTTAAAATATCTTTAGACTTTGTTATTTTATTTCCATTTATTTTCTGCTAAGCAGCAAGCTATATATGTTTACATGATTTTCATTTATATCAGGATTCATTTGTGCGGCTGTAAGGATGTGGGGAATCTGCTTTATCGCTTGCTCAATTTACCAAAGCTTCTGTTGCTCCAGACTGTATGACCGCAAGCATTTGAAAGTTCTATTAATTATAGTATAAAGGTGACACAAGCATGGTTGGTGTAATTTAGAGTGAAATAACTTCCCGTCAACACAGTACATTCTAATGACAATACTATCTTCTCTCTCTCTCTCTCTCTCTCTCTCTCTCTCTCTCTCTCTCTCTCTCTCTCTGTAGAAACTTCAGGTTTTTCTCTTTCAAGATGTGCTAGTCGTGACCCGAGCCCTCTCCCTGAACGACCAGCCAGTCAGCTACCAGCTCTGCCGTCAGCCAATCCCAATCCGCGACCTGTTGCTGGAGGACCTATCGGATGGCGAGGTCAGAGTGGGCGGTTCCATTCGCGGAGCTTTCAGCAACGCAGAGAGAAGTGAGATACATCTTCATTTTTATTTAATTTAATTTCTAAGGCTTCAAAGGCTTCTGGGGGGGGGGGGGGGTTCTGGCCCTGTTACAGATGTTGTCCAAAAATCATGCAGATCGGTACACAGTATCTCTGTAGCCGTTAAATGGAACGGGTATTTCTTACATTGATGCTCCTACATATTAGCATGCAAGCACCAGTTAAAGTTACTTTCCATCCCTCATATACTGTGTGCACAGTGCACATCCCATAACCCACACACTGCACATCATTTCGGAGCTCATATCTTTGAACGGGTAAGGGCTAGTATATTTTATATGAGATTAACGACCAAAACAAAAACATAATGATTACTAATTACTGGTTTAAATGTGGTGCAACTAACCTCCCTCTCTCCTCTCCTCTCCTCTCCTGTCTCCAGTGAAGAACTTCTTCAGGGTGTCGTACCACAGTGGAGGACAGCTCCAGTCTCTGTGCCTGCAGGTAGGGGTGGGCGATATGGTGATAAATATCGTTGAGACGATACAATGTCTCCACCATATGCCTTTCCAGAGATATCGTATATATATCGTGATACAATGAGGGAATTGTTAATACAGAGGTTCATCGCAGAATTCATTTAAACCTTCATTTTTGTCTAAATCAGTAGTTCACAAACTTTAAAATGTCAAGGTCTCCCCTTAACTCTGACAGTATACAAATGAAACCAAATAGACCCGTAAGAGTCCATGTGGTTTCATTTGTATACTGTCAGAGTTACATACTTGTAGGATCAATTTAGACCTCCCAAAAGGAACCCAGAGAGTCCCTGGAACCCACATTGAGGACCACTGGTCTAAATGGTCTGTTGGTCCTTTTTCTTTTAGTTTTTGTTACCTTGTAGATGGTTGTTGTACTGTTAAAGGGGAAGACCACCCATTTTCAATATTGAACTATGTCATTAATATACCTTAGAGGAGTTGTGTGGAAATTTTTACAATACAAACCCCAAAATCAATCCTCCAGTTCTAGGCAACACAGAAGAGGGGGAACTTTTTTTCTATTTCCACACAACTCCTCTAAGGTATATTAATGACATAGTTCAATATTGAAAATGGGTGGTCTTCCCCTTTAAGTAACTTGACAAATAACCATAAAAACCAACATGAAAAAGAATCGTGATAAGATCGTCTATCGTGATACTGTTTGGGAAAATATCGTGATATTGTATTTTTCCATATCGCCCACACCTACCTGCAGGCCAGTGACCTCTTCAACAAGCAGCAGTGGATGAACTGCATCAGGCAGGCCCAGCAGGAAGCTGCAGCCCTGCAGGGCGGGCTGGACGGACAGACCGGTGAGTCGACCGGACAGATGGACGGGCAGACCGGAGGGACGACCGGACAGACAGAGAGAGTGATGGAGTCTGTAAGGGCGGTGTCTGGAGGACAAGGTGCGATGACGGGTCCAAGTCCCGGGCAAACCGTGGAGGCGGTGATTAATGAGAGAGAGACGGAATGCAGCACGGGTGGAGGAGGGACGGGCGGAGAGACGAACGGAAGGATAATTCAGGGCGGAGAAGAACGCGAGTCGGGCAGAGAACCGGACGGAGAAAGGGAGAAAAGGATGGACAATGGAGCGATAAATGGAAGCATAACCGGCGGGCAGATTGAAATTGAATGCAGGCTGGGCTGGGGAATTACAGCTATCACGGGTGGAGAGGTGGAAGGACAGGTGGATGGGAGGAGAATGACGGGAGAGATAGAACATAGCCAGGATGGTGAAGTTATGGATGGAGAGACGGGAGACAGGACGGGCAAAGTGTTAGAGATGGAGGGAGACCTGCTGGACGGAGGCAGAGAGAGGTCGAATGGAGGAGGAGACGACGCGGTAACGTGGAGGAAGACGGCCGAGGGTTTGACCGGAGAAGGAGAAGATGGAGCGACAGAAGGAGAGGTGGCAGATGTGGTTTGGAGGGAGGACAGGCTTAAGAGAGGGGAGATGGAGGAGACGGCGTCCGGTCCAGGAGGAGACGCAGAGGTCAGGGGCTCACGTGCAGATGATGGGGGGAGAACGGGAGAAGTGATGTCGGAGGTCAATGGAGGAGGAGGGGAAGAGCTGACGATGATGAGAGGAGGAGGAGAAGAAGAAGAAGAGAGGGGAGGAAGTGGTGAGGAGGAGGACGACGACGCGGAAGGAGGAAGAGCGGTTGACCGCGAGGAAGACGAGGTGGACATGGACACCGGCGACTCAGGGGAGGAGCTAAGTGTCCGTTGCTGACCCGCGGATAGCAGGTCCATCCCAAGTAGTCTTGCATAGCCAGACAACTATTCCACACTCTCCGAATGTTATATTGAGTCTGGAACGACAGCTCCTGAACGGCGAGTTCAGAAGTAGTCACTGCTGCACAGAATTTTAGTCCCATTGGAAACATAACAGCAGCACACTAGCACAGACAGAGTCATTCGAGCGGCATATTCTTGTTATGCGTGTATAGTTTAAGAAAACATGGAAGTAACACCAACAACACCAGAGAAATACGAAATAACGCCCCAAAAAATATTGAAAGAAGACATAACGCTTCCAGTAGGACTTGTTATCGCTACTGCACCAAGGGAGCGGTTGCGTCACATCCGCTTTATCCAATACTCATCATAAGACTTCCGTTACCCCAGACTATATGACGGGAGTATTTGCAAATCGCGGGAGTCAACAGTCTGGCCACGCGAGACTAATCCCAAGTGAACTGTATCCCAGAGTCCTACTCCCAATGGGCCTCATTCACAAAGCTGCACATTTTAGTACAAGTATCAATACTGCAATGTAGAAATACTCTGTTACAAATAAAAGTTCAGAATTCAAAAATGTAAAAGTACAAAGGTATTGGTATCAAAATGTACTTAAAGTACCAAAAGTAGAAAGTACTCTACTATTTTGCAGAATGTCCCATTCCACATGTTTTAAAATGTATAAAATGTATAATAATCTCTTGAAAATAGCCGATCTACAAGCTCACAATGCGTTGCATTTCAAATGGCCGAAAAAAGGAGAAACAAGTACAGTATTTGCCTCTGAGATGTAGTGGAGTGGAAGTATAAGTATAGAACATTTGAAATAATACAAATTCCAGAAAAGTGTATTGAGTAAACGTACTTAGTTACTTTTGTCAGGGCTGATGCACTACTTTACACCACTGAAAAGCTGTATGTTTCCTCTATATTTTAGTGGAGTTTCGTGACTGAGTGAAGACCCATGTGGGATTCACGACGACTTCACGGCTGTGTAAAGCCTTGATTTGTGTGGATAATGGGTGTATCAGAAGACAAATCCCACCTGTTCGTAAATCAAATGCACATTAATGTTTGCCCCGTTTGCATTATTCCACACCCCGTTTGGCACCATAAAAAGCAACACTGGAATAACCAAGCTGAAACTAAATTCAACTTGTGTTGAAAGCATTCCGTACAAATATAATAATAATAATAATAATAATAATAATAATAATACAAAAACATAATACAAAAACATTTGCTCACCTTTTGCTGGGGTAAAAACAAAACAAAAACGATAATGCTGGAATGCAGGTCACACGCTGCTACCTGATAGATTATGGATTACAGCTTTACATGTATTGATCACTGTGGGGAAATGTATATGTTACAGTATGTTTGGGTAACTCAGTACGTTCATTGTAAGAACGCTTGTTTTGTCGTTCACCACACAGCAATCACCACCAGATGGCGACGACAGCCATTCACTAGTGAAGGCGCTGACGTCACTCGTTTGCTCTCTTTCTCTCTTTCTTTATTTACTAGCCTAGCTCGTAGGCCGTAAGGCCTGGGCATAAATATAACGATTGCATTCACCACGGCTTCGTAACTCGCGCGGCGCTCCGCCGGCCGCGCGGCCCTGGCCCGCTCTTCGCGGCCACTCGTGCCTCGGGGGCGAAGAGCAGGACCAAGGTCCGCTGGCCTTCACGCCGCTTGCAATGTCGTGGAAAATCGAGCGGCTCCGCCTGGAGGACGTTGTTTTGGCTCAAAGCGACCGCTTGTTCCGCCCCGTGCCGCACGACGAGTGCTCCGTTTCTCGACCGTACTGTTTCTCTATCAAACCGTGACATATATATCCTATGGGTATGGACACAGATTTCATCAGACTGAAAGATCCTGTAGGATATTGTGTTGCGTTCTTACAGTATATCAACCAGTTTCATATTGCCATGAGAAATGTATAAGTACTGTGACGATTGTTCCTCTGTAGTCTCATGCAGCATGATATGATAATCAATTTGCCAAATTATGTTTGCAGAAATGACAAATTATTACATAATAATTACGTTCAGCTCAACTAAGAATACCTAAAAAAATGTCTTGAATTTTCCTATAGTCATAAAGCCCAGTTATGCATCCTCACTTCAAGTCAAGAACAAGCAATCAATAACAGACTTTTTGGAGCTGTGTGCAGCTCCCTATACGTGGCTGTGTGGGTCTGTCTGTGTGTCTGTCTGTCTGTGTGTCTGTCTGTGTGTGTGTATGTAGCCTGAACTTCCTAAACTTCGGCACGCCACTAGTCCCACAGTTTTGCCACCACACACTCGCGCCATATGTCAAATCGACCGGCTTACTCGGGAATCGTGGGCTATTACTTTTCTAAGAGAAAGGTTCTATAGTTTAATTGATATTAATTTATTAGTGAATTAATTTTCCCCATTGACTTATAATGGGAATCGCCAAAACTCACATTCAATTATTTGTCTCTCGCAAACCATAGGGGCTAGAGTTTCAAGACTTGGAGAGGAGGTTCATAATGATTTCAAGGATTAAATAAAAAATAATTGTGTCATTTGGCCGCATGGTGGCGCCATAACACCCCACTTTACGTTTTGGCCTGTAACTCTTGAACCGTAGGTCGGAAAATTTAAAATATTTTTTCCCTGGATTCCTTGGGTCATGACGCATCTCCCCATATAGGCCACGCCCATTTGCGCCATGATAGATTTTCCGCCATCTTGAATTTTCTCCAAAACACACTTTTTGCTCCTTTTCCTACATATTTTCTTCAAATGTCACAAAAATCGGTACACATGATCCACACACACACACACACACACACACACACACACACACACACACACACACACACACACACACACACACAGCTCCACTTCACACGGGTGTGATTTTTCTTTTCTTTTAAATATGTTTTGACAAATATTGAGCATGTAAAACCTTTTTATTTGAGGTAATTGAGGCACTATTGGAATTGAATTAGTATGAAGAATAAGGCATTCTAATAACACACGGGTGACTAACAGGTCATTTTGACCGATGTTTAGATCGCAAAGTGCAATAACTCTCCCCGTGAAGGTCTCAGAAATGTCCCCTTCCATGACTTTTCCTAAATACTCAAGACATATGTTCTCGTTTTTTTCCCCTTCTGAAACATTTCCTAAGTATGAAATAATATACCATTATACCACTCTGACTGTTAGTTATCGGTCATAAAGACAGGTCTCACCCATTCCTCCCCCTCCCTGAAGCAAAGAGAGAATTACACACTTTTTGCGCTCCCCATTTTAGAGGTCAATTGAAATGCTAATTCACATTTGGAAGACAATAGAACCCCCGCTGGCAGCAGGGGAGGAGATGTTTCTCTTCTGGGCCAAAATGGAGAGAATTTACCTGTCAATTTGACTGATAAATGCAGTCAGAGTGGAAGTGATTTTTTTCAGTCACCCAAGTGCGGCTACGCATGTTATATCCCACAAACGACAGACCTGAGTTTGTGTGTACTAAACAAATCAGTGATCACTGTATAGGAATAACAATGATGTGTTAGACTACAGTATGCTTGTGGAAAGACATGTAATTTGCACCTTAGTATAAAATCTGAGCGTACGCACGCTTCGGGAATGAGGCCCAATAATGTTTCTACAGTATGTTAAGCACCAGTATTCTGTGGTCCCATTTTTCTAAGTTAACCGCTGTATTTTCAAAACCCATGTTTCTATGGTAAATCACTGTATTTAGGACAGCTCGGGAGAAACCCTGAGTAAGGCCGACGTGCCGAAGCGGGTCTGTTTCTCTTGATAGACTGTACTGCAGCTGTGCTTACTGTACCTATTAAAAAATGTTCACAAGAAACTACTCAAGAGAGTGTGGATATTTCTTTCACTATGAAAACTATTGTACCGTTGTACGTATCATTGAAGTGACAAGTTAAGGACCTTCAGACCCTTTTAAAAAGTACAACAAGAAAGGTGCAATTCTGGGACATTGCAAGTGTGGTTGCACTGACACGAGTTGCAAGGAATCCGCTGACAAACTAAAGGGTCCCAGCATGACATTCTACAGTGCCAGACCAAACTATACTATCTGCACAGGCTGGAATGAATGAATACATATTGACATCTTGAGCCGTTTCTTTCCCCAATATGAGAGGATACTGATGACAAAAATATTAAAAAGAAAGAAGTAATTAAGATACAGAAGTGGTCAACTTTATCATCAACTTCACGTTGAAATGTGTTGTCCAGTAGATCATATCTCATACCAGGCCTGGCATTTCATCATTTTACGGGCAAGGCACTTGACATTTGATGTTTGTCAGGCTTTTATCAGCTTTTGAGAACACACGCCAAATGCCAGAGCAGCAAGGCCAAAAAACAACAACAACTAGAAATGCACTCTGTTGAGATGCCAACTTGCGTCTTGCGCACAAGTAGGCCACGTATGGCCTACTTCTGCACAAGCAGAGCGTGCCATTAGGTGCGCTCACCGCTGGCATCGCATCACCGCTTCCAAAAAAAAAAGAAACAACGTATCCACGAGTTTCCTACGCCCCATAGTGCATTGCGCAGACGTCTGCATCGATCTTCCGCCGCCGATTTACAAGCTCACAGCGGGTTGCATCTGCGACGCGACGTGAGCTTGTATGTCTGCTGTTAAACCCGGAAGTTTGGTCCTGATAGTCTCCAGTAAACTCCCGCGGAAACTTGTGGATACATTATGACTAATGTCTAGTACAACTACTGTTCTAAATGCTGAGACTACTTGGTATAACTGCTAGTCTAAATCCTCTTTGGGATTGAAGTAGAGACGTCATGAGGTGCTATCACCACTGGCGATGCCAGTGACATCACCACTGGCATCACCAGGAATGTTGGTCCCTTTCTAGTTAATTCTTCAAGTTCAACCTACAATCTAACCACAGTCATTAATTAGAGTTGTTGTGTGGAAATAAGAAATACCCCCCCCCCCCCCCCTTTCTGTGTTGCGTAGAACTGGATGATTGATTGTGGGGTCATGTGATCAGTGACATCATGAAGATGTACTCTTTGGCTTGCAGAGTACATCTTAACTTATTTACACACAACAAGGAATATTAATGACATACTGTAGTTCAAAGTTGAAAATGAGTGGTATTCCCGTTAAAACCAGAGTAGCCGTTAAAACCAATCCTGCCAGCACTCGCTATGCAACACTTTTAAAAACCTGCAGCAAAAAAAGGAAGTGTTAACCTTTCTCAGACATATTTGGGTGGGAAGGGTGGTTTAAGATATTATGCAAGTAACACTCAAAAGTGTGAACTTGCTACTGTAGGTTTTGTTGACAGGCGTTTCCCTGCCACGCCTGAAAATCGACCTGCCCAGTACCCTGCCACCAATTCTTGCAATGATCAACATTTTTTTTTTTTCCCTAATTCTGTGTTTGTGTCTGAAATGTTTCTAAGATCTACAATCTCTCAACATGTCATGATGTAATGTGTTGTGAGCTTGTAGATTGGCTTTCAAAACAGTGGCTTATGTTTCTTTGTGACTCAGTGGTTAATGCAGACACACTATCATTGTAAAATGTGTAGCACATTGGCATTGACAATAAGGAAGTTCATTGAGTATTTCTGGTAAAAAAAAACTCGAAGGTAAAGACATTTCCACAGAAACAAATGAGTTAGATAGAATCTCAAGAAGGGAAGGTGCCACGTTGGATGAGTTATCATTATTAGGACAAGCGTCCATGAAATCGCATGCGTCTTCTCATAAGTTAGATCAGTTAACATGAGTTTAGAACGGAATAAGGTTAACTGTGGGATAGGAATAGATCAATGGTTCTCTTTAAAGGCTTGATTTAATTAGTTCTGTGTAGTATCGTGCAATAAACAAAATCAAGAAATGCACTCTGTCGAGATGCCAACTTGTGCCTCACGCACAAGTAGGCCACGTATGGCCTACTTCTGCACAAGCAGAGCGTGCCATGAGGTGCGCTCACCACTGGCATCACCGCTTCCAAAAACAAAACAACGTATACATTATGACTAATGTCTAGTAGAACTACTGTTCTAAATGCTGAGACTACTTGGTATAACCGCTAGTCTAAATCCTCTTTGGGATTGAAGTAGAGACGTCATGAGGTGCTCTCACCACTGGCATCACCACTGGCATCACTAGGAATGTTGGTCCCTCATTGGCTGTTAATGATGACATTGCCAAAAATGCTGGTCCCTAATTGGGCTACGGTTTACCTACCTATACATACACAGCCAAACACTGTACTTGTGCGCTCTGCTGGCGCAAGTAATTGTGGGCTCGCTGAAAGGCGAGACCAGTATGTTATACCAAATCTTTATAGGTCAAGTTCATTCTCCTCAAAAACATTACCGACAGTACAAAGGCAGGGCCCTTAGCCAATGAGGATCAGCGTTCTTGGTGACATCACCACCAACAAGTGCGACCTGAGATAAATAACAACACATGGGCTCGAGACCAGTTAGTATGGTATATCAGTATGTTAAAGCTTTAGACTAAGGTTATTCTCCTCAAAAGAATTACCGACAGTACAAAGGCTGGGCCTTTAGCCAATGAGGAGCAGTCAAAAGCTAGATCTTTATGCCCATACATGGTGTTCCATGCGAGCCCACACTGTTTTGTAGAAACAGTGTTTCTTGTTAATTCTTCAAGTTCAACCCACAATGTAACCACAACGCCTCTCCTACTACTACCATATAAATATGACATCCTGTGCACATCCTCTTCTCTTATACTGCATCTCTCAACATTACTAGACCCGACCCTCGACACAAAGAGCTCAAACCACCACAATGCCGACATTTGTTAATCCGGTAAGTATTTCTGTTCTTTAGTTTTATCGCTTTTTTCTTTTTAACTTATAGGCCTACCCGCATATCATTTGAATGAACGCTAACTGAGGGGAAAATTATCCCTAACAATCCTGTCATCACATCTGTCAAAACCAAAATGTATAGCCAGGCTATGGTCATGTGTAGTATTATGCTAAAACAGAATATCTGAATGTGAATATTAATTGATGAGAAAGTCAATATTGTGCATTGAAAACTATATATCTGTAATAGCAATTTCCCTTAAAGGGATAGTTCAGTTGAATTCATGGATATGTTTTAGTTTTTGTCCCTAAGCCAATAATTTGATGACCAGCAGTGGTTCCAAAGAGCCTATTTGTTCCCTATATGGAGACACAACGAGTCAAAGGGTTAGGAATGCGACAAACACACACACAAAAAAAAGAATTACACATAACACATGCTTATTGTAGTGAAATTCAAGTGTTACACCAATAAACTACCACTAATAAGTAAGTAAGCCTTACCGAGCAATGAGGCCCATAGGGCAGGAGCCTATCACCTCTGTGAAGTTGGCACCCATGTCGCAGGGACTTACGCTCAATCCTGCTCTTGATGCTGAGTGCCAAGCAGGGAGGCACTGGGAACCCCGACCTCCCAGTGTCAGGGAGGACACTCTAACCACAAGGCCTGAGCTGGTTGCACTTAAATACGTTTTGAGAAGACCATACAGCTCTCTGCTCAATGGGGAAATGCTGAGTTCAGTTTCACTTCACCACTATATGTCAGTAGGCCTACAAACAATATGAACTGTTTAACCTCCTGAGACCCAAGCTAAACACCATATGAGGGCGGTTTTTGAATAGTCCGGCTCTTCTTCCTAATTCAAAGAGTAAAATCAACATGAAGTTTTTATTTAATGCTCTTTTTGGAGTCCTTCTTAAAAAAGGTTTGAGGATTGATTCAGAACATTTATAGAACTATTGATTCCGAACATTTATAGAACCTGGAAAGGAATAAAGTCAACACTGGTTTCTATTGCTTGTCAAGTGGAACTGAGATAATAAACTAGAAGCAGTGCTCTTCCGAGCACAGGTCTCCTCCCCAGGTCAGGTATAGGGTATTGTGGCCTGCTGGTGGCGCTATAATAGGCCAATGTGTAAAGCAGGGGTGTCCAAAGTGCGGCCCGGGGGCCAAATGCGGCCCGAGGACACATTTTATACGGCGCCCTCGGCTTCATTCCTAAATTGTACTATAAACGGCCCGCCAGCACCGCCAAACAAGAATATTTTCCCAGAGTATTATTTGTCTGGATTGTTTCCTGTCTATTTTATTGTATTTCTTTTACCTTGCATGTCTGGTTACATTTGGTAATGTGAAATTAATTTGTGTTTTCAGAGCAAACACCTGACAAAAGACCATTGATATGTACAGAATTGATGATGATAGTTAAATAAAATTGTTAAATGTGATGCCTGCGTATGTGCCTTTATTAGGCTACCGCCGGTATGGTCGGACCGGAAGTACATTAGGAGATAGTCGGCCCTAGGGTGTTTTAATATTTTCAAATGTTTGGAAACCCATACATTAAGAGGTTTCTGCCCGACAACAACTACAGGTATATGTATATTTGCATACACAGCTTGTAAGAATCACACATGCAGGTAATGTGCCTCCAACGTGTCTTCATCTTTATTAAAAACACATCAGGACTTGAGTCATTTCCCCGTCCGCCAAGCCAGTTTGCATTGGTGTTTGCGTCACAGTGCATGCATGGCAACACTGGTTGTGACTGCAATGTAAATGTATGACATGCATATATAGGCCTATGTGTATTTATTTGCATGTACATGTATGTGAGAATCATGCACGCATATAATGTCCCCCAAACATTTTATTGAAAGCCCATTAGACTTTGGTTGTTTCCTATCAGTTTGCATGTTATATTTGTGTGACAGTTGCAGGCATGGGCACATGATTGTGGTGAATCAGGGGGACAGATGCTACTGTGAACGCCCTGCTGCTTCCTTGAAATGAACCACCACAACTGCTCTTTACCTTGAAATGAACCACCACACACACACACACACACACACACACACACACACACACACACACACACACACACACACACACACACACACACACACACACACACACACACACACATGGTTTTTACCTAGAAACCCTTTATAATGAGCAGGCCTGGCAACGCTGGTTAGTTCTGGGATGAACATTATTTTTGGACCCTCTTTTTCTCCCCAATTTAGTCGTTATGCCAAATATGGAAAAGAATTGTTTTCTGCCCGACAGCAACATTATATTCTATAACTTCCACATTAAAAATGCATGTAAATATAAGCGTTGCATTGTCAGAATAGAGCATCGCAGCGGAAGTCGATGCCTGGGGTCACATTCACTTTCACCATTCATTTTCGCCATAGACTTTTACAAAAATATTTATAACAATTATGTTAAGCCTCGAACCAAGCCATCCAGGATGGAGGTGAATCATGATCATATAACCTTTGATCCTATGTGAAAACATATTTTAATATTACATTATTTGATATACTACATTTAATAACTACCCTTTGTTTAGCGATTTTCAAAATGTTCTTTTCATAGAAAAAAAGGTTATATGATCATGATTCACCTCCATCCTGGATGGCTTGGTTCGAGGCTTAACATAATTGTTATAAATGTTTTTGTAAAAGTCTATGGCGAAAATGAATGGTGAAAGTGAAAGTGACCCCAGGCATCCACTTCCGCTGCGATGCTCTATGCATATAGACGTCCCTCAAGTGTTTCTGTACCTTTATTCATATACTGTATAATGATGTTTTCTGCATATTACTGTATTATCGTTTTTTTTTAAATGTCTTGATGAACTGAATACACAAAAACAAGCCCTGGGTTTACCGGGTTATCCTTTTAGCATTCCTTTGTATAAATATGTGCCACCGCGCCTTTTCTTTTTGCAAACTGTTAATAACATATTCAATAATACAAGCAGATTAGATTCAACCCATTAAGACCCGATTTAAAAAAAATAGCAGATCTGTTTCACTTTCAGTCTGCAGAGTATTATATTTGTGTCTCGGTGCACTTGCACGACAGCGTTGTGGTTGTCAGAGAGACATTTGGCAGGAAATGTGTGTCTGGTTTCTACTAAAGTCTTCTAATAAAGCCTTCCTCGTGCAGTGCCAAACCTACACATTATAGGGCACAAGTAGGCCACCTGCTATAGAAACCTTTAACCACTTAAACCAGGGGTGTGGAAAGTGCGGCCCGATGACACATTTTACACGGCCCGCAGCTTCCTCCCTAAATGGTACTACAAACGGACCTGCAGCACCGTCAAACAAGATGTTTATAGTATAAACAATGTTATTGTATAATTTGTCAGTATTCCTTGTTCCCTAGCTGCTATTTTGTTTCACCTTACACGTCTGGTTACATTCCGTAATGTGAGTTATTTGTATTTAATTCAGAGCACACACCTGACAAAAGATAAATAATGATAATGATAGCTAGAATATTGTAATTGCGATGCATAGCATATGTGACTTTGTTATGGTCGGACCGAAATTACATTTTGTCAGGAGATAGTCGGCCAGGGACGTGCTGGCCATTGGGAAAAGCGGGACAACTCCCGAACGGCCGGTTCATTCCGGGCCGGTCCAGGCCGGCCATTAGGACAAAATTAGTTTCAAATGTGTCTATTTTTTTCGCAAAGCAAAGCCCTGCTTCATCATACAAGGCTGTCGCTCAAAAGTAGTGAAAACAGCAGATCTACAAGCACACAACGCCTTGCGGTGCGAGGCGTTGTGTGCTTGTAGATCGGCTGTTTTCACTAGTTTAAATCATTTTTTAAATGATAAATACAAAACAAACGGTTTAGGACATACAAGGTTTCCACCCGACAACGACGAAATATAACTCATGTAATTGGCCCACTGGCTTGTCACTTAGTCACAAATCTTTGAGTAGCAGCAGCGCTATATGGAGAGAGATCTCTCTCTCTATAGCGTGCAATGAGGGCCTCTCCAACTCTTTTTCCCGGGCTGAATCAGGGGCCCGGCACGTCCCTGTAGTCGGCCCTTGGATGTTTCAATATTTTCTAATGTGTTTTAACGTATAAACTTGTTAAATGACATTTACATGAATTTACATGAATCTTAAACAATCTGTCATAGCAAAGGAAGCACACAGTATCAGTATTATTAAAAAGAATAACGTTCTGAATGTCTTTTTCCTCATGTGTCCACTAGCATGTGCCCTTCGAAGCCAACATGCCAGGTTTTCCCAAAGGCAGCATCCTCGAAATCCAAGGAATGGTAGACAGCGACGCTGAAAGGTGCATAGATCATAATTTTATTTCATTAACATATTTTGTTTGTTTGGTAAGGGAATATATGGCTGATCATTCTATTTTCCAGAAGCTCAAGCATTATTGTGCCTTATTTCCTTGAATATTCTACAGTTTTGTCAAGTTTTACCTCACAAATAGACAGGCAGTGGTGGACAAAGTATACTGTAAGTAACAGTAGGCCTATACATACAGCATAAAATATTCAGTGTTGGGCAATAATAATAATATTACTTTTGCCCCCCAACCCACTCGCAAAAAAAGAGTTGTAACAATACAATCTGTTTAGCCATCTCCTTTTAGAATATTAATAATAGGCTAATAATCACCAATCAGACAAAAAGGATATAAAATACTGAAATGTCTTCAAAAGGCAGCCAACAAAACCAGAATAATATTCCTTACCGGGTAAAACAGCTTGTCCGTCCGTCCGGACAGGTAACGCCTGACACTGTGGTTCACCTGACACATCACAGTGACATCACAGGTGACATCACAGTGATGTCAGTTACTCAGAGCAGGGATCTCCATATATGGGTAACTGGTCTGATATACATCACTGGCAAGATGGCCAAGACATGGCGCAACCTCGCGCTTGTCGCCCTGAGGCATCTTACTAGTACTAAGTAATAAGTTACTGCCCCTGCAAATGTTACTGAACTATTGTAGCCTCGGCCGGGAGGCGAACCTGGGACTCCGATAGCCGATGGCGTGTGCGTTACCACTCAACTAAAGAACAAGGCTAGTTAGTGAGCTTCAACGCTCAGGTACGAGTGTGACCCATGGGGGAACTTTCGTCGACTACCAGGCTTAAGGTCTACAACGAACGAATGAGGAACTGACAGAGCACCTGACAGACTGGGGGTGAGATTTCCAAATTTCGAGTGAAATTTGGAGGTTGGGATTTCCTAGACTTGGGGGTGAGATTTCCAAATTTCGAGGTTGGGATTTCCTAGACTGGAGGTCGACATTTCCCGAGTGGGTTTTCCACGATTGAGGTTGACTTTGTTTTAGGTCGGCTTTTCCGGTTACCACCTGACAGTACCTATTTGTACCGCTGCCAACAATGTAGCCTCGGCCAGGAGGCAAACCTGGAACCCCGATATCCAATGATGTTTATGTTACCACTCAACTAAAGAGCCAGGTTTGTTAGCGAGCTGCAACACACACCCTATTAGCCTACACTTCTAGTGAAAGTTAATATTCTGTCACCTACCACCTAAACCTAACCTAACCTAACCTTAACCCTAACCTCAGTAAAACTAACGCTGGTGAAAAGCTAACCTGCCGATGCTCCGTCTGCTTTCTGAGTTCGACGCTGGTTAATGCTAACCTGGTTAAATGCTAACTTGCCGACGCTCCGTTGTCCTAGGACGAGGATGCTCGCCCTTGCTGTTAAAGGGCCTACTGTATGTAGCCAGGCTAGTTTAGTGGTTCCTGATGTGTAAATAAGCCGAAAAGCTTACTAGGATCTCCTTTTAGTTGACCTTACCACCAGTGATTTGTACCGTCATGAAACTGTACTTTTTCCTATGCAACCTTCTAATAAATTATTCAATCAATCAATCAATCAATCAATCAATCAATTAATCAATCAATCAATCAATCAATCGATCAATCAGTACTTGTTTTTAACAGACAGACAGAACCATCATGGCTAGGAGAAAGTCTGCACTGTCTGCTAACCTTCTTTTCATCCTAGATTCAACGTGAACCTTCATTGCAACGAGGGGATCGCGTTTCATCTCAACCCGAGATTCACAGAGGGCGAAGTGGTGCGCAACAGTCGCTTGGGTGGCTCCTGGGGCAAGGAGGAGAGATGCGGAGGCATTCCCTTAGAAAGGGGCAAGTTTTATAAGGTACACTATTAGCTTAATTTCATAATAGGCCTACATTTAATTTCATGCTCTCTGTAAAAACTTTTGAGGCCTAATGGACTGGTAGCCTAAGCCTAGTATAATAGTTGATATACAAGCTCTGTCACAATGCGTATGATGTATGGTGTAGTGAGCGGGTATAGGGCATATAGCTAGTGGCAGCCATGTTGTGGTGCCACCGATAGAAAACAAGCCATCCAGGCTCCATGAAAAACATTCCTTGGCCTAAAAATGGACTCCACGAAACTGTGAAAAGTGATGACTTATCACTAAACCATAGTTTTGTGGGTCCGTTTTTAGCCCAAGGAATATTTTTTTGTGTGTGCAAAACAAATGTTTGCAATGACCCGTTTCGAAACGGGTCACCATCCGGAATCAATGTGGGTAAATTTATTGTTATCACATTTATGTCTTAGGAATGTGACAAAAAACTAAAAATATTATTGAACTCTACTCTCCATGGCATGAGTAATCAATAGAAAAAAAGTCATTTTGGGGGTGAACTACTCCTTTAAGTGAAATTGTTTAAGGGATTTTGCAAATGGAATCATGTATTTTCTGATTTGTTATAGGCTACTCTGAAGTTTCCAAAAATGTATAGTTTTCCTAATCCCCCAAAGAATTTGGAAGAACCTTCATGTTTGGACATATTGAACTGGACTATGGATCCAGGAGGGTTGGCAGCCCTGCGAGATAATCAAGTTCTTTGAGACAATGCTAGTTTTCAGTCCCTGTGGTGGCGATGCTGTTCATTAATGCTCATACCAACATGTGTTTTATAGATACAAATCAAGGCTGAAAGTACAAAGTACAGCATCATAATCAATGACGTGCAAGTCTGTACCTACGACTACCGCTTCTCTGAACTTGATCGCATCGACAAGGTGGAGGTGGGAGGAAACATCAACCTCACCTATGTGAAGTTCTGAGCCGACCACACCATGACATCTAGAGGACCGTTATTATATTAAAAGTTAAAAGTTACGTTTTTTTATTTTATTAACAGGATTTATATTTTCTCGATTTAGTAATTTACTGTGTTTAATGAAAACAGAATCATATACTTATATATGGCATTCAAAATACTTTTTTAGCCATTACAACAACATGTATAGGCCTAGGTGATTATTAGAGCTATCTATTAATCAATTGTCAAGTATAGCTTTAAAAATATGAATTGCTTTTCAAGAATAAAGTCTATTGCATCAAAGATCAATCTTTTTACCTCATTAAACCACAAAATGGGTCATGTAAAATATGTAAAGTGGTTATGCTTCACTGAGATGTTACCAGGGAAGGTCAGTGTAAAGGCCCATTCCCACTGGGCCAACAGATACAAAATATATGTCTCCATTCAAGTGGATTGTTAAAAAAATATCTGTGACTCTTTTATCTGTATCTTACCATCCACTTGAATGGAGAGAGATATTTTTTATCTGTTTATCTGGCCCAGTGGGAATGGGCCTTACCTGTGGAACAATGCAGGTGATAAGGAGCATATTATACTCAGTTCTGGATGTGATGAAGACATGGGTGAGTGTAACAGCAGCAGTGTGTGATAGGCTGGGACGAAGGCACCAGGTGGGCAATGTTGCTAAGGTGGAAAAAGGCAGTTTTTGTGATCTGGTTGACATGGGACTGGAAGGAGAGAGTGGGTTCCAGGATAACAACAGGGTCGGGTGAGTGGACTTATGAGCTCTATTCAGGGGAAGATTACAGAACTGGACTTCAGCCCAGGGGCCCAAGGACCCAGCTGGGTCCTGTTAAGGGGAGCACACACTGGACACGGGCGGCTGCCACACAGCACATCCATTTCCTCCAGTGGGGAGAACCATGGGAGAACATGTTCACCGCGTGGCCGTATTTTTGGACACGCAGCTTCCGCGCCTCGTCCACGTCCAGTGTGTGTTCCTCTTAAGCCAGAACTGTTGCGTGATTTCTTTTCCCCCTAAAAATATAGGAACTATTGGATGACAATTTCGTTTATCAACTATTTGCATACTATTGTATGGTCTTAAATCAGACTACAGACTACATCAGATGTTTATTTGAGAGATAAATATGCAGATCTCCCTGACACACTAATCCCAGTATTATAAGATTCAGCATCTCGTTGGTATTCTAAATAAATGTCATGGTTATAGAACAATATTATTTAGCGAAAATATATTCTGTTGAACGGACTGTGAAGACAAATATCCCTGTGGGGACAATAAAGACCATTATTATCAATCAAACAATAGTTATCTCTCTGAGAAACGAGCAGAACATTAAATGGTTTTGCTTTGACTGTTCTAGTGTAGTATTATGTGTTCTGTTCTGTTCTGTGTACTGTCGGTATATAATCTTTCTTGAGAGAAAAACTTTAAAATGTTAAAAGGTTAAAGCACTATATTGTGATAGTTATTATCATTGCTGTAGGGTGATTGCTCAATAACAGGGGTCTCCCCATGTCTCTCAGCTCTTTATTAAACAAAAAATATATTCTCGGGGAGGTAACAAGCCAATCAAGAGAGATTGTGCAGCTTCATTTTTATAGTGTTCCAGTTCCAAAAAAATAAATAAAAAAAAATCTGCTCATTTCTTTGTGGCATCACTTCCAATTTCCATAATTTAATCTGTATCCTGACCAAGGTCTCTATCCTGATTAGGTACATTTGGAACTGAAAAGTATTTTCTGTTTAAGAGCCGGAGAGACATGAAGACTCATGCTCATGAAACACTTATCCTGATGCAACATTGTTACAGTCAAGATGTATCAGTCTTCCAAATGGATTTGTGATGAGCTCATGTAGACTATCTAAATACTTATCTACAGAGATGCTTATCAAGATCACATTGTGTTATCAAAAATTATACTGACAATTTTGTCGAGAGATCCGGTAGAACTAAAAGACATGTCATTTTATGTTTGGTTGTGCTCTGAAAATAGCATCTGCATAGATAGATCTACAACGCGTTGCGCTGCGACGTGTTGTGAGCTTGTAGATCTGCTATTTTCAGCATGTAACCAAGTGTAAAATCAGCCAAATGGCCCACAGAAATGCATTGTTGTAGAAAAAAATCAACTGTAGATATCGTCGACTAAAATCCTATATTTAGTCGACTAAAACTAGACTAAAATGTCCAGGCAAACACTGCAATTAACCAACAATAACCAGCACTCAGGTGGGGGGAAAAAGGAAATGGAAATTAGGATGCTGAGCTGAAGTGAAAAATATCAACAGCATTTAATCACCAAATATCAGATATAAACATTTAGTATGTGGCTGACAAAATCTTTACAAAGTTAGCCTTCTTCTTATGCTTACACTGCTTTTGCATCATCATCTGTACAAAAATGACTGAGGTGACGTTGGAGACTGGCACAAATAGAGCAAACTCTCCCAAGTAAACAACGATATATCAGCGAACTAGAAAGCAGTTAAATTACAGCAGAACATTAACATTCTCATTATTTCAGAAGCTGATAAAAGAAAATAATTGACAAGGACGGTTTTCTTTGTAAACTGCTTATAGTGCCCACCCGCAAACTTCAAAAACATTCACTTTCCCTTCAGTTCAATGCAAACAATTGTTTTGCATTACCGCAAAAAAAAATACTATACTTGGGACCTCATTAAGAGACAACCTAGGTTGTTTATAAAAGGACATCTCTGAAATGATTACCCGCATGCCCCCACCCTTGTTATATAGCCTGCAAACATAATTTTGATTATGCGTATTTATAACACTTGAAGGCATCTTCCTAATTCTATGATAGAAGTATATCAGGCAGTAGTAGGTTTACTTCGTAATTCCAAACCTTTCTGTGCTTTTTCCCTAATAAAGAACTAATTTGTAAATACTGCAAATTGGGCTTCACTGAAGTCAAACTTTAAAACTTCATTTTTAGTAAACAGTAAGCTAACCCCTGAAGCCCTCTCATGCCCATATCACTCAGAAATGTCCCTAGCAGGCACCCTTCATTCTCCCCGCAGTATTGGCGAGCTGGGTGAGAGAAAAGGAATGTAAAATACCCATCATTACACTATAACTGTATGTACATAAATCTGTTAATTCTTCCAAAAATACCATGCAGTTAAATATGTTTTAAAACCAAACATCGCAAACTACAACACTGACCTCAACAACAGCAATACATTGTAGGCTAATAAAGAGCAATTTTTACAAAATGCCTTCCTTCAATGTACCGCACTGTACAGTGCATTTAAGGTCTTTCAATAATGCAAATACATAACTGTAAATCTCGGATCAATTAATGCAGTGGTTCTCAAACTGTTTGACTTCAACGATCCCCAGTTTGGTAGACATTAGTCCACAGACCCCCATAACTCTGAGAGAGTATGCAGTGAACCCCCCTGGAACTCTCTCCTCAAAGATCCCTGGACCCTGGGGGGTCCCCAGACCCCACTTTGAGAACCATTGAATTAATGCTTCCTTAAAAAGCAACGTTTGTGCGGAGGTCTCCAAACAGTGTTGAGCTTTAATCTGATTCACCAGCGCCCCCTCCCCCCATGCTTGGGATCAGCAGAGATGCACTATTGTCTGCACAATACATAAACATTCACTCACTTCAGTCAATCATCCTGGAAACTATTATGGTATAGGCTTCAAATATAACTTTTTTCTTTTTTATCCAGAGTGCACATGAAATGAATTAGAAAATAAAACAGACAAGAGTCTGTGCTTTGAACCAGGATTGAACCACAGTGTAGAGAGATGACACTTGAGGGGGTATTTTCTCTTTGCCCCCTTCTTAAAGGAGAATTCCGGACTAACAGTTTTAATACCTTAATCTGATGTTATCACAGAACGAGTGGTAGAGTTTTTCCACAGCAGCTACGGCCACGAGCGATGGGGTACAATGCTAAATCCCTTATTTGTGTCACACGTTTACAATTACATAATGAGCCGTGAAGTGGACTACGGTTTGGATGAAATCACAGGAGAAGACTCGTTCAGCAAGACTTCAGGAAGTACAAACACTGTGGATAGTATAACACATATCTATAAACTTTTTCAAGTCTGGAATTCTCCTTTAAGCCTAATTCATACTTTGTCGTAACCACTTGAAAAGCAGCCATTGTCGGCGACGGACGTGGTCGTATTATACGACAAAGTATACATTTCCCATTACCTTTCCCATCTTTCCATAAAACAACAGGATTAGGAGCATGCTCACTAGATAGAGGGGGAGGGCAGTTGGTACTGTACTTCAACTGTGCCGTCTCACAATAGTGCAGTGCGTGTGAGTGTGCTGTAGAATTTTGTATCCCCCGTCATCCGTTCCGAGAGAGAACCAGAATCTTTCCGAGGAAGTGTTCCTATGAGTCCGTACAGAGTTGTGCCATTTGCAAACCTTGAAATTCAAAGACTGTCTTTTTCATGGGCTGCACGAATATAGTGTCCAAGATCCAAGATCCCAAAAAGTTCCTGCCATCCAATCGGAGTGCAACAAGGCACTACTGGGTGGAACACCAGGCATACAGAGGAGAGAAAACAAACATCTTACACATTTTGTAAGAAAAAAAGTGGTAAAAGAAAGGTCATTAAAATGTCCCCTTTAACGCTGAAACCAAACAAATGGTTAATCAAATTGTAACACAAACTTGACTCCAGGGACTTTACTTTGGTAAAACATGTCATCATTACTCCACATAATGATCATGAACAGTCAACCACTAAATGCTGGCACTCTGGGATGTTTCTTTTTCTCTTGTCTAGCATAGCCATTTACTCGATGTTTGTTTTGAAAGCCACAAGAGTCTACTCTTTAGAGCCAGAAATCTCCACACCTTTAATCGTAAATTTACCGACAAGGATTTCCCTCATCTGTGGCGAATGTGAATTAATTCAGATAACATTTAGACCGTTATCAATATCATTGTAAGAGCCCGAAACAGTTTCAATGGAATCTCTGGATCTCTGGAACAGCTGATATTTATAAATAGTTTAACTATTCATGAACTGAATATAAAGCTATGCACACAAAACATGATCTCCCGCCTTAAATAAATACGAAAATAAATAACAAGGGGATTATCAACAAGCTATTATTATCACAGAATAATGATAACATCAAAAGCTGTTCATAAACTACCGTGCATTCCCCCCTACATAAGCATTATGTGCATGACTTGACAAATAGTGGCAATATAAGTTACAAAATGTGACTACAAGCTCACCACCAATCTGCCAAATTACATAACACGTATAATACAGTGAAATAAATGATGACTACTACATATAATGCCCGATTTATACTTAGTTGTGCATTGACGTCACAAATTGCAGATCGACAAGCTCACTAAGCATCTAACTGTGACGCGTTGTGAGCTTGTGCATTGGCCATTTTTGGTGCATGACACCTGCACGACTACTGCAAGTATAAACCAGGCTTTAACTTCAGCAGATTTCTGTGTTATTAAGCTGAATAGATCTCACTGCATGTAAACCACTTGAAGTGCTTTCATCATCGTCAATCCATGTGATCAATCACTATTCACCAATAGTATAAAACGTTGTTCCAATAATCGTAGAATTGTTGCACTATTAAAGGACAACTTCAATAGTATGCACTTCAATGTGTATGTAATTGAGCACATCATTGTTTTACACCATTCAGTTGTCTTGTTTGAATTTGTGAAGCACCTCAAGTTCATACTATAAATTGAAGTGGAAGCATTTCAATGAAATACACATTTACTAAAATATTCCATTTACTAACTAACAGACAAAGGATTGGATTATCAGGGAGATCTTTTATGAATAGATGTCCTCGTGGAATCTTGAAGATAAAAACATTGTACTCAAAGACAGCCTTAAGAACCTGTCTCCCTAGTGCTCTACATCCTGGTTGAGAATGAATCTAGATGAAATCTTGTAGTGTCTGCTAGCACTAAGAAATACCATAAATAAAAGGGAAGAGAAAAGAATACCGAACAAGTCATTCTTTCTGGCAGAGATAAAATGCTGACTATTATGCCGTGAAAATGAGATTTAAGTGTCGGGAGATGCTAGAGCCTCAGTTACTTTCTAGTCCAGGTGTTACGACGGCCTAGTGGAGATGTTACGGTCTAGTCCAGAGGTCAGAGAGAAACTAGCGTCAGAACAAGCTGGATGAAGAGAAGCATTCCTATGGAGGACTTCAAGGAATGGGCCTGTCCGCACTCAGATGTGTTCTCCTGCAGTAAGAGAGTATGGATCACAAGAGAGTATGGGTCATCATCACCATGCTGGCTTGTGGTGGACATTGTTGTCATAAAATGGAACCACTTGGTTTAGTTCAAAATGAGACACTTAAATCTGTTTAGCAAAATATAATATAATAGGCCAAATATAATAGGCCAAATGTGAAAAGGGTGGCATTTCTTTCTTGGCCTATGGGAATGTGCTGACAGATCTGTCTCGATCACATGATGACCATAGATAATAATATGTTGTGATTTGTGTGATGTTTGGACAAAATGTGTAATATTAAAAAAAATGTTTTAATAGCAAAAGCCTGCATCCTGATTGCGCTATAAAAGGTAGAGCCCGACCGATACATCGGACTCACCGATGTATCTGTCATTCTTGGACCCCATGCCAACATCGGACATCGGCCATTATTTCACCCGATGGTCCAATGTTATTTATCATCATTAATTTACCCTACACATGTCTTTTAGAAAGTTGTAACTGCCATTTTACTAAAACTAACAGTAGAGGTAAGCTAACACAAGTGAACTGCTTAGCAGCCGTCTCATTGATTGTCAGAGGCACTGCAGCGCATGTCATGTCATGTCATGTCATGTCATGTCATGTGTGCCAATCAAACAGTAGGCTAAACCCGACGTTTGATCGAGACAGAAGATGTCAGCCTGCACCTCACTTCTCTGACATGAGGACAAGAATGAAATATGATCCTTTTGCAAAAAAAATGGATGCTATGTTGCTTTTTTAAGGCAGCAGTGAAGTGGGAAGTTTTCAGCAGCTAGAATCAGTTTGTTTTGAACTGCTGTGCGCGGTGGGAAGATCAGGTTGGTAACAGATAGACGGACACACGGTCACGGACACATGGACACACACACACGGACGGACGAACGGACGGACAGACGTACAGGGTGCAAAACATAGTCTCGTCATGCCTTTCGGCCTGGCAGAGACAATAATGTGTCAGAGTAAAAGAGACTGTTGATGCAACGCTAGAATATGTATATTCTTTTACCCAGGCACTGTAGTCAAAGCAGGTAGGAGGGCCTTTACGGTATCGTGCACTGCTCAGCACTTCACAAGGATTCTCCTCCTGAACTGTTTGCAGGAGTTAAGGGCAGTGGTGTAAAGTAACCAACTAAGTCTTAAGTACAATTTTGATTTTTTTTGATTTTTTTTCCAGTATTTACAATTTTCAATTCTTATTTCTAAACACTACATCTCAGAGTAATGTATTGTACTTTTACTCCACTACAATTAGTTATTAGTTACTTTGTAGATTTTGATTATTATTAAACTAACCACTTCAGCACTATATATATTTCGAGCATTTGAAAATAGCTGATTGATCGGCTATTTTCAAAAGATTTTTTATTACTTTGAACTTGTGTAATTGGACATTCTGCACAATGAGTACTTTCCACTTTTGGTACTTAGGGTTAAAGAAGTAGTTCACCCCCAAAATGAAATTTCTTCTATAACTAATCGCCCCATCGGTCCCCTATCAGAATCAATGGGGCTTTATTGGCTTAGGGGCTTTATTGGCTTAGGAATGTGACAAAACCAAACCATTTTTAGACCAATACCTTTGTACTTTTACTTACAGTAAATACGTTTTGAATTCTGGACTTGCACTTGTAAGAGAGTATTTCTACATTTCTGTATTGACACTTTTACTTTTAAAATGCTGCTTTTCCCACCACCGGGTTGTAAAACAAAAGGATACATTCTGTCCTGACTTGGGTCAGTCTCTCTATCTCACAGGAGCTGCAGGGCAACGTCTCAGCAACCACAAAGAGAAGGTTCGTATTCTCAATCCTCTTTGCGTGGAACAACCTATGATGAGACAGACAGGTTGAGTGAGCCGTTCAACATGAAAAGATGCAGAGGTCGGAGAAGCAATCAAACACTGAAAACATATTTTATTGATGGTGTAAGAACACACCTTGAAGCATTTCTCAGTTAAAGAACTAACTATAATGATTTTCTTTGGAACACAATTACGTATACTCTTAGAGACACACTGCTGTTCCAAAAAGATTGGGAATTTATTCAATATGTCAAGAACAACGATCTATCTCATCTAACAAACTAGCCATGTGGTCATTTAGACTTGGATGGTGATATTAGTTTAAGTGCCGTTACTTTATGTGTCTATTGTTTGTATTTTTGTATTCATTCTTAGTCAATTATTTGTCGTTTCATCATAGGTGAGTGTGTTGTTTTGGTTTTGTGTTGTCATTTAAAGTAAGTTAATAGTTTGTTCGTTGTATGGAAATCGATATATATATGAATGAAAATGAGAAAAGAGAAGAAAAAAAAGAACAGACCTTGAAAATGAGAAAAGAGAAGAAAAAAAAAGAACAGACCTTGAGCAGTTTCCACAGTCTTGCAGCACATTGTATGAGTTGGTAGTGTTGGTAAAATAGAACTGGCTCTGAATGATCACACAGCTGCTTTCCCTAGTTTCAAAGCCTTCCACTAGCGTATCACCTGCAACAAAAGAGCAGGAAACCTAGGTTTAATGGCAGGGTTTCTCAAAGTGGATGCCTTGACTTAAGTCCAGGGGTGCCACAGAATACTTTGGAATTCATCAATATCACTCAAGTTAAACCACTTTAACCATAATGCTCTATACAGACCTGAGATGCTTGGTACGTTCTTTTTCCATCTGCACTAAATCTCTTTGCCAAAAATAGCAGATCTACAAGCTCACAACGCGTCACAACATGATGCTTTGTGAGCTTGTAGATCTTGTAGACCCCCCCCAGAATAGGGATGCTGCGGTTCAAGTGCACGTCATGTATACAATTATTTTCAATCTTTCCTAAATGGAATCGTATATTCTCTCAATCTTTCCTCGTGACACACACCGTATCTTAGGGGGGAAGATATAAGGTTCTATAAATTAACAATGTACAGTAATTCAGACATAGGCCTACACGTTTTTTGCCCCAAATGTGACTAAATGCAACATGTCAGAATAGGAGTGCTTCTAGGGCATAATGATAATGATTTCAGCCACAATTCAACACTCTTAGCTTAGCTTAGCATATAGAATACAGGCTGTATCCATACTACATGTACATAGCCTACTGTACATTGAAATATATCTGCATATTATGCATCAATATACATTGATGTACGTACATTGTACACTTCTTTTTTCTTTTTTCCCCCCATTATATAAAAACGAACCTGAGAAGAACCAGGTGTTATAAGCCATTCCATAGAATAACTGCTGCATTACAGACCTGGAAAAAAGTGAGAAAGTTACATCTTGTGAGGAAGTGATGAAGCACACTTTTTGGAATCAATGAAATACTGTCACATTAAACAGTATGTCAACACACTGCAGTAAACATCAAGCTCAATAAAGCTACAAACACCCTGGTGTTGACAAGCACCAGAACAAATGTGCCATCCTGGCATCACATCTTTGATTTCACTTACAATCTGGAAACGATTAAAAGGAAAAGTGCACGTCACTTGCACTTACAGTAACATTGTGTTGATGCGTATTGGGAGTAAAACTCACCATGCCACAGCAGAGGACCACCAGGCCAAACTTAAGATGTCAGCAACGGAAGGCTATAGTGACACCATGATGATGATCCATAGAAAAGAGATTAGCAGTTAGAGAGAAATAATTCAAATCATTTTCAATTCCTTAAAAAACAGAAGGTCACAGGTAACCCATTAAAGCTTTTTTTTTTTTAGCTTTTAAGTTTAGCTATTAAAAAAGAATACAAGCTCAGAGAGAAACCTATGTTTTGTACAATTTCTGATGAATGTTATCTAGCCTTGACGGCTGCACAACAGAAAGTTTTAGCTTTTGGTCATGCTTCACTTGAAAGGTGGATGGAGGTCTGCCATTTCAATGAAGTTGCTCACTCCTTCCAGGTTTGGGCGCACTGTTTGGAGGACATCATCAAATTTTACCTGTTCCTTCCTTATATTATTGCGACCGTAGGTCGCACTTACTACAGAAAGCTGCTCGAGGTGTCCGTCCGTCAGTCAGTCAGTCAGTCAGTCACTCCGTCACTCCGTCACACACGTCACACTTTTGCCCTGCTCATATCTCCGCAACCGTTGCCCCGATCCATGCCAGATTTTGCACACACACTCCTTACCTGCCAAACTACAACCTCCAAGGACCCCCGGAGCTCCAGGGACCCCCAGCTCCCTCGGGGACCCCCAAGTGTAAAAAATGAGCACATGTGCAAAAATTACCAAATGACCACCCCAACGGAGCTGCTCACGGGGAATTCCTGGGGACCACCCACTCCTGCTGCTCCAGAACGGATGCAAAAGTGGTGGCGCCCCCAGTGGAGGACCCCCTGCCACTGCAGCTCACATAAAATGCCGTAACTCGGGCTAGGAGCGTCCGGGAGAGCCGGGGCCAGTACCTATTCGTCCGCCAAGGCAACGCGGACACCCCACCCCTCATTTCTCACATGGCCCTCTTCTAGCGCCACCTACAGGCCGAATTTTAAAACACATTTTTGGCCACTGCTCCTACAGTTTTGACCCTCCAATCACGAAAATCACTACACAGTATGTCTACACTCATGTCATCAACATGGATCAGGAAGTTTTTGGAATAAAAAATGTTTGCCCTATTTGTGGAGATAAGTGACCTACGGTCGCTTATCTCCCGATTAGGGAGTCTTACTGGTACTAGGTCCTTATCCGTTCCTTACCTGTTACAAGCTTAGTTTTCTTTTTTTTTGAAAAATTGTGAATATTCTTTTAACACAAATCTTCTCCTCTGGGGGTCCCTGGCAAAAAAATATTTGCAAATGGGGGTTTGTGGCCAAATATTTATCAATTTGCGTCAACTTTGTGCCACGCTGCGAGCTTTGTACATCTGCCATTTCTTTTGACAAATCTTGAAAAAGTGTGACAACTACTGCTTTAGAAGGCATTATTTAGTAGAACGGGCCTCAGGTCTTAATGGGTTCCATTACAGTTCTCTCTGGCCTCCCAGCCTCTCACACATGGGTCATTGCCACGTTGGCTTGTGATGGACATTCTTGTCAAATTCCATTTTTGCCACAGACATACAAAATGAGCCAGGGGCGAAATTAGATCTTATTCTGCATGGGTTTTCAGATCAAAAGGGCCCTGTACTGCCGTGAGGGGGGCCCATAGATTAGGAGATTAGAGACCCCTGTTATATTGGAAATGACAAAATACATATCGTCGTTGTCGGGTGTAAACCTCTATCTCCAAGTTTCAAATTTGTATGTTCGTTCGCAAAGCAAAGCCCTGCTTCATCGTACAAGGCTGTTGCACAAAAATAGAGAAAACAGCAGATCTACAAGCACACAACGCCTCGCGGTGCGAGGCGTTGTGTGCTTGTAGATCGACTGTTTTCACTAGTTTAAATCATTTTTTTAATGAAAAATGCAAAACGAACGGTTTTGGACATACAAGGTTTTCACCCGACAACGACGATATAATAGCCTATGAATTTATAATACTGTCCCCAGTAGGGGGGCCCTTGGGTTTATTAAACCAATCAACCCTATACAAATTACGCTTGTGAGCGGACAATACTATTAACAGAAACACAAACTTGCCACGGACAAGGACAAGTCTTTGCCACAGACACATGTGTCCGTGTACGGACATATTGATATATCCTGCCTCTCACCACAAAGATGCCTCTTGGAGCTGCGCCGGTGTGACTGCTGCTGACGGGCTCACATGCAGACTGGTACTGGAAGGACTGACGACGCAGGTAGATGGAGTTGTTGTAGAGCGCATGCATCAGGTAGGGGTCCACGTCACCAAAGAACAGGCCCACCTGGGAACAGTCAAATGAATCTAAAGTTTAGAGCAGTGGTTCTCAACCTGTGGGTTGGGACCCCCAGGTGGGTCCCCAAATTATTTTGGGGGGGTCCCCAGATGATTAACTTAATGTGCAACGTTGTTTTCTCACTCATCAGTAAACAAACCACCATACAGTTTATGTGTATAGACTATAGAGGGCATCTGCACATTTCTAAAGTGACAATTGAAGGACGTTTTAATACCTCTAAAATGACAAATTAAAAATTGGCCAAATTGTCAAATATTAGAGGCAGAAATTGTGAAAATAGCCGATCTACATGCTCACAGCGCGTTGCGAGGCGCTGTGAGCATGTAGATCTGCTATTATCACAATAGAACCGTGTTATACAAAATCTAATGCCTCAACTCTTAGTGCTCGTACAGTATGATTATTTTGGGGTTGCGGCCTGAAAAGGTTGAGAACCACTGGTCTTTGGTTTCTTGAATGTGTACAATACTGTGTAAATTAGGGGTTGGCGTCTTTTTATAGCAAGATATTAAAATCAGTTTTAAAGTAAAGTGTTAGCTTGTACATCCAGTTACAGTGTGCCTCTGAATGTCATACACCAAATCAACAAACATACACATGCATACCTTCTTCCAGTGATCTCTCTGGTTGGACATGACCAGGAAGCCGCCGTCATCAATCAGGTAGCAGAGTAGGTCCTACAGACAACATTACATGGTTAACAACACTAAGCTACTGACTGGGTAGCAGAGTAGGTCCTACAGACAACATTACATGGTTAACAACACTACACTACTGACTGGGTAGCAGAGTAGGTCCTACAGTCAAAATTACACTGTTAACAACACTACGCTACTGACTGGGAGTGTGACCATATAGTCAGTGGCGTCAGTTCAGAAAAAGCTAAGGTATGGCAACTTCGCGCGCGTGCAAGACACCAGTCATGTTGCCAATATCGATTTTAATTTCAAGAATCGAAGTATATCGATATGCAAACGGCAACATTTCGTATTGTTTGACTTTGTGTCGTATCATATCGTTTTGTAATGCAAATAATTGATTGTACTGTATGGATACTAAGTACTGTGAAAAAAAGAAAAAGAGGGGTTTAATTACATTTCCATTCCATATAGTTACACTTGGTCTATAGATAAATGGTGTGTATTATCTGTGTTCATGTCAAGGTGTGGGTTTGTATTGAAATACAATGTCCATGTATTCAGAGAAAAATGTTTAATTATTTATATCCATAATAATAACTCTTTCTCTTAAAAAAAACCTGCACTATTCACACGTTTCACGCTGATAAGATGTCTTTGCTAAATAATTACTATATCGATTTGAAATCATAGTATCGTATCGCCATGAATGAACCAATGTCGTCCATGTATCGTATCGCTGTTCAAATGTATTGTTACACCCCTAATACTGCTACACACACCCAGTGGTGTGTTTTGTTGTGTTGTGTTGTGTCTAGTGATTATGATTTAACATGGTATGTTATGTTGTAAATCATATGAAATCATATCATACCACATCATATCAAAGGCATTCACATAAAAAGGTCTGTGTCTGCAGCATATGACCAACCATGGACACTTCTCCTGGCAGCGGAGCAGCATATACAGTATTTCACAAACGAAGAGCAAAGGTATAATGATATGAGACAAATACGGACTATTCATTTCAGACACATAATCAAGGCTAGAAGCAACACAGCTGCTGCTGCCAAATGCAGGAAGGCCATCTGGCAAAAAGAAATCTAGGACTGTGTGAATGCCTATAATAGGCTTATAAATAATATCAGCGCTCCATCATTAGTGCACAAGTAGATCTGACTATAATTACATTTGTGTATTCCATCAAATGTATTTATTGCTTATAGGGCGTGTATACACATTTTGCCATATTCTTTCGGGTATAAGCCTAGCGGTGTAAAATTGACTTGGAAGCAAATGGCAAATAAATATGAAAAGTGAAAACATAATCATACTTTCATATCTTAAATTATTACATGTAGGCTACAAAAAGTTCAAGGCGTGCTTCAAGCAGTCTGTTCCATGAGGGTATAGAAATACAAAAACACAATTATACAGGGTATACAAAAACACAAAAGACTCTGATAAGCTGACACAGATAACTCACTCCCTCCAACGAGAATATACACCTCTCAAATATTGTCAGGGAAAGAGCGTCTCTGAACATTCTTGCCACCCCTAAGAGAAGCACTCATGTCAAGATCCATGCACCGAGCTCCACAAGATTTCCCAGGAATGGCGATACAATTTTCCATGATAACTGACTGGTCCGGTAGTGTGGTGCTTTTCTACATGTTGATCTGTCAGCAAGTTATGTGCGCCATATACTGTACGTTTCCGTGGTGAGAAGTGAACACCACCGTAAGAAGTGAACTACCGCTTTAACCTGGAAAAACCCAGGATTATACCTGAATCCAGGACACTATTTTCAGGTCCTGTTTCATAGTACAGACCTTAGATCATATCAAGTATAGACTTTGAGAGATAAAAAAAAGTCTCAGAGGGTAATGAGCTGCATAATCATTATGTGCTGAACTCTTCGAGTGACCACAGCACACACAAAGATCAGCCACCAAATTCGGTTGCTGTGGATGGTGTGGTCAAATTGAAATCTGAGAAGAAATATCGGAGTACGAAACATAGGCACCAAAAAGTCAGAGTGGAAATAAGCAACCTTCGGTTAAAGTTCACAGCTTAGTTTGTGTTCCAACGATGAGGGCCAGCTGCACCTGCCATGTTGTCAGCCAACTCCCTCCCCACTATATTGGGGAATCCCAGTGGGATTATGCAGTAATCTGCCCTTCAGTGGAGCATACACAGGGGAGTTCTGTGCTTCTCCCCTAGCGATACACAGCCAAATGTAACTACAGAGCACAAAACGCTTACGACTCTCTTTTAAACCCTGCCTCCAGCAATACGCAGGGCATTGTGCATTGTCCTGTCTGTGTGTCTGTGAACAAAATCACACTAAACATGGTGGAATCATGTGCGACAAAAGCCAAAAACTTAAACCAAGTCACACTGGTGTTGACAGTTTTTACACCGCCTGGGGTATTTCTGTATTGCTAACTACGAGTCCATGGCTCTATATGAACGGACCCACTGAGCATTTTTCGGACTATTAGACGTCTAAAATACCTCTAAACGGCTAGGCTAAAACCGGGCTATGACTGGTCTAAAAGTGAACGTATTTTACAACAGCTAGGCTCGGCCTATAGACGTTGAAACAATGTAATTTCAACGGCTATAGTCGCTCTATAAATAGACGCTTAAAAAACAGCTAATCAACGTCGAGGCTAAGCCTTTTTTGAAAGAGAAAAAAACAAGCACTTGACCTGTTATAACCCGGTTGTAGACGTTCGTCTAATAGCCGACTATGGCTCACTGGTAGGGGTGTAACTATACATTTAATAGCGATACGATACGCATCATGATACATAGTTAACCATACGATATATAGACAATATTGGTTCATTCATGGCGATACGATACGATTTAATTCAATGATTTAAAGTCGATATAGTAACTATTTAGCAAAGAAATGTTATGTGTGAAACGTGTCAATAGTGCAGTTTATTTTAAAGGAAAAAACTGTAGGCGGCAGATCACAAAATACTTAGTTTCCATACAGTCGATTATTTGCATTGCAAAATGATTCGAAACCGATTATAAAACAATACGATACAAAACAGTTGCGATATTTTGCTTTTACATATCGATATACTATATCGTTACACCCCTACTCACTGGGGTAGTTTACAATTTATGCTCATGATGTGAAAGAAGAAATATATTCTTACATCAGTGTTAGCTTCACAGTCCATCTCGCAGCTTCTTGACGGCCCACACTGTTAAGAGGGTAAGAAAAACAACGTTGTGAACCAACCAAGGATAATAATCTCTATGCAATCGGGCATCACTCCTAACATGGTGGTGAATTCACAGTACCTTTTGTGAGCCTTGACGGCTATCTGACACGTTGCTGGCCAAGATCTTAAACTTGTCCACCCAAGCTTCCAGATCCAGCTTTACTCCCACAACTGTTCAGAGTATAAGATTCACACGGGGTCAGATCACACAGGGAACAAATGTGGCAAGTTGAGAAGCAGATCATTGGGAACACGCAAGAGGACAAGTAGGTCTGTCACAATTATTACATAGGCTAATCGCAATATTTTTTGCATAGTCGTTGGAAACTGTTCGTATATTTTCGAAAAAATATAAATACATCTAAAATAGTGGAAATAGCAGAGCTAAAAACGTATAAAGTGTATTAAATATGTACGTTATTTGTCATATCTGCCCTGTGCAACAGGTTTACCCGAAGCCTAAAAGCACAATGTCCCAATCTTCCAACAACAGCAACAACAACAAGTAAAATATAATCACAGATAGGACAAGGACAAGGACAACGTAGTTTAACCATAGTTAAAACGTACAAAAAATAAATAAAATACCAATCCCATAATAATGAAAAAACTATGATACGTGAATATGACATACCTGCTGGCTTGAGAAGCTTGCCTCCTAAATTAACTTCAACAGCTGAACTAACCAGTACCCCAATGGTGCCATTCTCTGAGCCCACAGGGTCCTCCATGGCTGTTTAGAGGGGCATAGTTAAAAAAAAAGGTGCTTGAAATGAGCTGTGCCAATAACCACACAATACTTTTAAGTAAGGACCAGTTATTTAAATATTATAATTATGTCTGGACAATATATTGTTGATATGAGACTACATTTCATCTGGGACTTTGGATGCTTTGTGAGCTTGATGATCAGTTATTAAAGAAATAAAAATCACACCCGTGTGAACTGAGCGGTGGTTTACCCACCAACCCCTAGAGCTTCGAATTAATTTATATTTAATTAAAACAACAAATCTGCAGCACTTCTCGCGTGTAACGTTAAAATGTGGCTGGTCTCGCGAGGCAGAAGTCTCCATTCGCCGCTGCAAAAGTGGGCTGATCTCCAAGTCCACAATGCGTCACTGATCCAATAGGTTGTGGGCTTGTAGATTAATTAAAAGGGTGCTTGTTTAGCGACACCGACATACAGCGAAGAATAAACCTCCAGCTACTGCACTTTCCCTACACTGACCGTCCTCCGCCTAGCAGACAGTGCTTTGCCTCTTGAGTTAAACGTGCTCACGTTTCACACAATGTAACTTTAATTGATTCAGAATGATAACGAGTCAAGCTGAAACGGGCGACTCATTTGGTAGGGACGGGAAGGCAGACTGTTTACGAGACTTCTCCACCGAAAACACTGTGTAAAGCATGGATTTCTTCTCTCACGAGTCTGCCTGCACGCAGCCACGTTCACGGTAAAACTCCCTCCGTCCCTCTGTAGACTACCTAATTTGGTTCAAACGAAAACATAATCCATTGGTGTGATTATAATTGCTCGTTTCACATCGTGGTTGTTCCACGCTTCGCATAGACGATGCGATGATACTGCTCTTGCTTTTACCAACGCCAGTCGTCAGGCACGTGCACACAGACATCAAACGGGGCTTGAGCCCCTGCCCTTTTAAGAGAGAATTGTCCACCAAAGGGCCCTTTTAGAAATGTCAGCCCCTGCCTCTCTTAACATTCTCTGCACGTCCCTGACCAACGCGGTCCCTGACCAACGCGTGAGAGAGAGAGAGAGAGAGAGAGAGAGAGAGAGTGTGTGTTGTCTGCCTCAGTGGTGCGTGTTCCCCACACTCAAGCCCCCACCGTTGCGCTGTGTGTGTGTGTGTGTGTGTGTGTGTGTGTGTGTGTGTGTGTGTGTGTGTGTGTGTGTGTGTGTGTGTGTGTGTGTGTGTGTGTGTGTGTGTGTGTGTGTGTGTGTGTGTGTGTGTGTGTGTGTGTGTGTGTGTGTGTGTGTGTGTGAGAGAGAGAGAGAGAGAGAGAGAGGGAGAGAGAGAGAGAGAGTGTGTTGTCTGCCTGCCCTGCTCAATAGCGCCCCTCCTTTAACGTGTGTGTGTGTGTGTGGTCTGTGTGTGTGGTCAGGTGAGGTATGGCCGGCGACAGACATACACGGCAGGCGACAGACATACACGGCCAGTAACATCTTGAAAGCGAATCACAGGAGCGGCTACCACCGCTCAAAAATAAAATTGGGGCGATGGCTGTTGGGAATACATGTCCCTTGTTTTTGCAATACCCATTGTAACCACTGTCAGTAGTAGTGCAAAACCCAATGCCCTAGCACACACAGTATCACAATACAATATTATCATCACAATATTGAGATATTTGGTCAGAAATATTGTCAAAAATATTGTGAATATTTTGCCCAGTCCTACTTGTAAAACCTTGATGTAAAGGTGTCCCTAAGAAGGTAAATGGCTTTGCAGTGAATGTTACTCACAGGTCCTCAGTGGAGCTCTGAACATATAACCTTTATTGTCTAAGCTTCGTCTGTAGTAGTTGGAATTGTATGGTTCGGGATCCTCGTCCCATGTCTCAGCGGCCCTGCATGATAGATCATACGGTATAGACTTTAGGTGAACGCACTGAAGATTATGAACAAACCACTACCTTACCAAAATAAATTAGACTTTGATGCAAGAGCAAAATAGCCGCCGTGTGACTGTTGTCAATTATGAGGCCCTGCACACCACAGCCTTACTTACATGTTGGGAAAAACCCGTGTTACTCCGCCATCTGTAGAGGCAAACACAGCCAGGAAGCCATACCTGCAATACAGAAACCTTAAGTCAATATAGCCTACATCAGGGGTCTTCAACGTTTTCAGGCCAAGGACCCCTTAGCTGAGAGAGAGATGAAGCAGGGACCCCCACAACCTTTTCATAGATTCCATATACTGTAGTTTCATTGTTTGACAGCACAATCATCAGTGTATTTTGGATTCATGTCATTGTGTGTTTTCAGATATTTAACCACTTGAGCCTTCAATACTTAATAAACTTGACCTTTCACTCTGTACTTAGTCTGCTCTTTTTCCCCTCTACACCAAGGGTCAAGGTTTCTATCACACAAAGATTTGGGGGACCCCCTGTAGTAAATCTGAGGACCCCCTAGGGGTCCCGGACCCCCTGTTGAAGACCCCTGGCCTACATCTTACGTCAGCTCGATACCACCCAGTAATTCTTCTTAAAGATGGGTTAGTTTTGTGCCTTTTCTGTTTTGTATGTGTCTATGGAGTTAACATGACTCTAACTGAGTGTGGTTATAATATTCAAATATGTCTTCCCTGTGTATTTTTGGTTGGAAACACTTTTGGTTTCTTCCTGAAAGCTGAAAGCGTCAAAAGGCCCAATCAAAATACACCGTTTTAGTGACACACTAAATAGACACAGCTATGGGTGGTGCTACGTTGATAACCAGGTATACTTAATGAACTGGTGGGAAACTGGGAATTCTTCTTTGAAGAAAATGTAATAAAATAAATCTTCCTCCTAGTATAATCATAATACCCGATGATCATGTTTTATGGGGGGAAAAAAATCACAGCACCCCGTCTTTAAATATTGAAAGGTACGTTTTAAAAATGAAGGACAGCCTTCAAGACTTAAGACTTATCGCAAGGCAATGCATGCCCAAACACTATCACCTGTATCCTGAATATTGTGTTGACTCACGCATTGATATCCTTGTTCTTCCACACTCTGGAGGCAAGCTGCCCAATGATGCCAGAATCCAATATCAGGTTGTGAATGAGGCCTTGGTCACCTGAAACACAGCCACGCAGGTAAAGTGACCACCCATGACCCATCACGTGACAGATAATGTAATCCACGACAAACAACAACTGACACATCTCATGAACTCACAGTCTTCAGATTCCGGGGTTATATCCACCATGAGCGAAAGGAAGTTCTCCAAAAACTGTGTGTTGTTGTCGGAAAGTTGTAGACGCTTGCAATATTCCCTAGAGGAAGAACAGATTGCATTTTTACATTGAGGCAAAGATAAAAAAAAAAAAACAGGGATAAAAATAGAGTGTGTGGTGGCGGGGTGCCAGACCAGAGTGACAGTGTTCACCTAGGAGCCAGGAACACGTGTCCTGATGACTCAAAGGAGCTGGGCAGTAAAGACTGTAAATCTGGAAAGAGTTATGCGGTAGAAAGAGACGAGAGAGGGTGAGAAAGAGATGATGTGCGAGAGACAGAGAGAGAGAAACAGACAGACAGACAGACAGACAGAGATAGCTTTTTTAGATTGGTTAACTCTCAAATACCTGGAACGCGCCCGAGTCGCGTTAGATTTTAACCACTTTAACCATTATTTTATGCTTTAACTATTGAAAAATAGCAGATATACAAGCTCACAGCGCGGCACCGAGTGCCGCGCTGCGAGCTCGTAGATCTGCTATTTTTGAAAAATTGTGAAAATGTGTGCAAGTCTTTGAATATCTTTGACCCGATCTTTGACCCGACTTCTAAGTCCTTCTTCTAAATCATGTTGTTCTCAAACGTTTTCATGTCAAGGACCCCCAAAATTACAGGTATTTGGCCGCGGACCCCCATCTCAAAATATGTTGTTCCAGGGACCACCCAGAAGCAAATATTTGAGTTACAAATGTTCGCTTTTAAATAGATATATTCAAAGACTTGCAAAGAAATATCATGATTTTTCAAAAATAGCAGATCTGCTATTTTTCAATTGTTAAAGCGGAATGAAGAAAGTTGCCAGCACTCAAAGGAATCTCCTTTTTACAAAAGTTTTATTTACCTCATACAGGCTCTAGCAAACACAGACGCGTTTCGACCGTTCTGGTCTTCATCAGCGTTGATGAAGACCAGAACGGTCGAAACGCGTCTGTGTTTGCTAGAGCCTGTATGAGGTAAATAAAACTTTTGTAAAAAGGAGATTCCTTTGAGTGCTGGCAACTTTCTTCATTTCACATGTTCTTTCGAGCCGTGCACCGAAAAGACTGTATCTAAATTGGAGTGCTGCGGGCTTTCTGCTTTGTTGCAGGCGTCTCTCTAATTGTTAAAGCGGTCAATAATCCTAGACCTAAATGGGTTAAATATTATGTTTATCGTCGCTGTTGGGGAAAAGCTTTGCATGTTATACTTTTATGGGATTTTTTTTCAAAATGAATGCCCCATTTTATACTCTGTTATTTGGCGGTGTCAAGCAAAAGTAGTGAAATGTAGCCGATGTACCAGCTCACCACTGCACTCTATATTCCTCAATAAACTGTCATTTTTATATTTACAGTGAAATAAATAAAGTCTACAGACACCGCGGCTCTCAGCTCTGCTTTTTAATTGCTGCTTTCAACATTTCAAATGTTGAAAGCAGCAGTTACAATTTACAATTTAGGCATTTAGCTGACGCTGTTAATTCAAAGCGATTTACAGTAAGCAATGGTAAACACAAGGTAGTACATCAAATGCATAGAGACAGTGTAGTAATTGGTTCTATGCCAATCAGACAAATTGAAACAGCCGTGTTGGGCCTCAACATGGCCATTTAGGACTACAAATGAAACCCATGGATTGACTAAAATAACTACATTGGATCCATTTCCAGAAAAGTAAGGGTTTTGGACATACAAGGTTACAAAGCCCGATAGTGGCTTTATATTAAATTGACTGCCAACCATTTGAAAGCTCAACACACTCACATTGAAGCTGCAGCATCACATCGCTCAGGTCCGCCTGGATGTAGAATTCATTGTAGGGAGGCAATACCAATCCAAGACTGTAGGCGGCAGCATCACAAAATGGAGAAAAAACAGGGCACAACGTGAGTAATATATTGTATAAGGCAGGGGTCGGCAAAATATTTTTCCATGTTTTTATGTTCTTGATAGTCAGTGAGCCATATCAACATATGACACCACATCAATATAAAATATTTCCAACACATTATTTTTCTTCTTCTTTTGAACCATCAGGATGTAATGATCATTAGACTCAGAGAAATAACTCACCTATCTCCCAGACTCCCTCCCCAGTCGGAGTTCAGAGTGTGAATGAGTGTAGAATTATGTGCAGGATGTCATTTGCAAGATGTGAGGGGACTTAATTTAATTGACATTTTCTTTAAATATTTGTACCACCAGCCCAGTGATCATGCTCCCCTGTGCCAACAATGTTGGCACCACTGCCTAAGGTTGCCTACCGCTAGGCAACACAAACACGATCTTTGAATCCTACTGGAAGTGGATCTGCCTCAACATACTCCTCATAAGCACAAGCTGGTTTGAGTATTTTCAGTTCAGATGGCCAACTACAGTACACTCACCTATAATCTGTACCATTGATAGGTGTCCAGGTGTAACCCCTGTACGCCTCATCAATGTAGTTCTGCAACAGAGAAAATATTCCATAACACTTCAAAGTTATCCATTTAACCCATTTAGGCCTAGAATTATTGAATGCTTTAACCAGTGAAAAATAGCAGATATACAAGCTCACAGTGTGGCACCGAGTGCCGCGCTGCGAGCTTGTAGATCTGCTATTTTTGAAAAAAAGTTGTGAAAATGTGTGCAAATCTTTGAATATATGTATTTTCAAAGCGAACGTTTGTAACTAAAATTTTGCTTCTGGGGGGTCCCTGGAACTAAATATTTTGAGATGGGGGTCCGTGGCCAAATACATATCATTTTGGGGGTCCTTCACGTGAAAAGGTTTGAGAGTCCCTCAAGGACAGACCAACTAAGCTCCAGTTAAGTGAAAAGGACCTTTTCTTTGACGATGGCTGGCCAGATTGCTGACATAAACACATAGGTTTTTTTTTTAAAACCTTAGAAGGATTCAAAAGACACTTATAGAATCGGGTCAAAATTCTAATTTTCACGATTCTTTAAAAATAGCAGATCTACAAGCTCGCATATCTGCTATTTTTCAATAGTTAAAGCATAAAAGGTAGGTTAGTGATTTCATTTAATTCAAATAATAACAAAATGGGTCTATGTTCTGATAGTACTAGTTACTATAGTATCTAATAGTGTTTGGTCCATATTTGGACAAAAACTGTTGGGTGACAAGTTTTCCTCCTATCAGGATAGAGTGGGGCCTTCCTCCAATCATGGTCGGACGAAGGCTCCTACCTGTCTGTCACCTACATGAAAACTGAAAATCTGAAATCACTTACCCTACCTTTAAATGTATATACTTTGTACCTCTGCTTTTTGTATTTATGTATTATGCTCTGTTTTCCCTATGTAATGTAATGTAATGTAATTTATTTTTTTCTTTTATTTTTTTGTGGGGACTACGGAAGTAAATTAGCATCTTCTTTAAATACGGTGTATTTACAGTACATACATGTGTTCTGTTCATTAATATGCGGGGTCCCATTTAAATAAACAAAATTAGGGCAGAGATTTGAACATTTCAATATACATGAATTAATTGATTCATTATAATAATTTAAACAACTTACCTCATCAATTGATTTAAGAAGTGTTTTAATCTGCATTTCACCCGGTCTTCCATCAATCATCTGTCGCCGAATCTAAAATGTAAAAAATAATAATAATAAAAAAAATTATTTTGCACGTCTTCCAGCGTATATACGGTAGAAGCTTCTCCAAGCAGATGCTGTTCATTCATTGACCCAAAAATAATACAACTAATCAGCAGAAGGCTTGCAAACAGAAGTGCTCCATTACCAGTGGTGGAATACTAAGCGCCTAAAGCAGGGGTTTTCAAAGTGGGTGACAGGGCACCCTGGGGTGCCGTGACGGCAGTCCAGGGGTGCCGCGAGATCATTTGATAATATTTGGAATTTATTTGGACACTTGAAAAAATATTTAGTATCATTTTAAACTTGAAGTACAAAGTTATTTTCAGTCAGTTCTAACCAAAATGGCTATTATCTCAACGTTTTCCTCGTAACATATTCACTAAAATATCGTCACTGTCGGGCAGAAACCTCGTATCTCCAAGTTTCAAATGTGTACGTCTTTTGGTAAAGCAAACCCCTGCTTCATCATACAAAACTGTCGCACAAAACTAGTGAAAACAGCCGATCTACAAGCACACAACGCCTCGCATTGCTTGTAGATCTGCTGTTTTCACTAGTTTAGTACATTTTATAGATGATAAATACAAAACGAACGGTTTTGGACATACAAGGTTTCCACACGACAACATCGATATGCTATAAATATAAGGTGCTGGGAGTGAAGATTATAATGTAGGGGTGCCTCGGATTAAAAAAAATATTTATGGGGTGCCCTGAGATAAAAAAGGTTTGGGAACCCCTGGCCTAAGGGCACGGTCACGCCACACTTTTATTCTAGTAAATCTGGCAAACCATCGTAAATAAAAGGGGGAAAAACAGCGCCCTCTCTGTTTTGTTCCTTTTCATTTGACAGAGCCTGTTCTTGAGCACCTAGCCTACCTCCTCTTTATTGCTGTCTTCTACCTCTGCATCCAGGAAGTCCAACGTTACTGCCTCTGGAAGGTCGTCAAGCTACAAAAGATAAAAAGCACATAACATGATGACATTTTTACCCACCATGTTATAGAATGTTATATATTTTTTTCAATGTAAGGCAGGAGATTTTTTTGTTACAAAACTTCAACAACTTGGGCATTGCAGCACCCATCACATTATATGGTATTGGTATATGGTAAAATGTATTTTTGGACCACAATGCATATCGTCGTTGTCGAGTGGAAACCTCGTATCTCCAAGTTTCAAATTTGTATGTTATTTCACAAAGTAAATCCCTGCTTCATCAGACAAGGCCATCGCACAAAAGTAGTGAAAACGGCAGATCTACAAGCACACAACGCCTCGCGGTGCGAGCCGTTGTGTGCTTGTAGATCGTCTGTTTTCACTCGTTTAAATCATTTTTTAAATTGGAAAATGCAAAACAAACCGTTTTGGACATACAAGGTTTTCACCCGACGACGACGATATATGAGAGGATTTTAAGATGACCCAATGTTATTCACCATAGAGATAAACTTCCGCAACCCAGGAGATGAAGGAATGATGTCAGGAGGTACTCTATGACATGCCCAAAATACAGTAGGGACACCAGGATGAATGTTGTGAAAAATAGATCACCCACCTTCGCCTGGAGGTTAGGATGCAGTAGGAGGTATCCATTTGGATCTATGGCAAATATGTATCCATTGGCCCCGAGCTGTATAAGACAGAAGGAACCAGGAGTAAGTAATAAAGTGGATATTTTGGTGATGTGTGCTTATATCTACACTGCTAAAGCTGAACGTAAAGGGATATTTCACTCTTCTCTGGCTTTTGTGAACACCCCAGACAGTTTTTTAAGTATTGCTCAATTCAGTATTTGATATTCATTTTATCAGACACAGCCCCTTCCTATACAAACATAGCCTAGTAAACCACCAACTTCCGAAATCCAAAATGAAAATGCTTTCCGGAAGAGGGCGGTTTACAAGGCTAATACAAACCCATTGTAACTTCAAACTCCATTTTAACCATTATAGATTCATCTAAAACACACATCCTTGGTTCTGGTAACTCATACTGCACTCTTTTTTTTTTTTTTTTTACACGCTTTTTTTAAAGAAATTAAAAAAGTAAAAACACGGCCCCCTCATGTATTAGGAGAACAGTATGAGTCACCAGAACCCCTCACCACACACACATACACGCACGCACGCAGGCACGCACGCACGCACGCACACACCGTTGTACTAGATATAATAAAAATATTTCTGGAATAATAATAATAAGTCCATATTATTTTGAAAAAATACTGTAGGTGGAAAGAAAGTAATGAAATATTGACTATTAAGGGCTTGACATATAGTTGTGCATAGTGTCAGTTAGGATTGTGTGAAATATGTTAGTGGCCCAAAGCTCAAAACAAGGTTGAGAACCCCATACACATACAGTGTAAACCCTATAAAGGACATGTACTCAGGGGTTTCGCACTACATTCTGGGCCCTGGGTACAAGGATTCACTGCGGGCCCCCAATGAATGTTCTTCATACCATTTAGACTAGAAACGCATTATTATGCGTTATTTTGTGCTTTAACTATTGAAAAGTAGCAGATAAACAAGCTCACAGCGCGGCACCGAGTGCCGCACTGCGAGCTTGTAGATAGTCTACTATTTTTGGAAAAATGTGTGCAAGTCTTTGAATATTTCTAAGGTTTTTTGAAAAGCCTATGTTTCTATGTCAGTGGTGCTCAAACATTTTCTTGAGAAGGACCCCCAAAATGATATGTATTTGGCCATGGACGCCCATCTCAAAATATTTAGTTCCAGGGATCCCCCCCCCCAGAAGCAAAATTTGAGATTACAAATGTTCGCTTAAAAATACATACAGTATATTCAAAGATTTGCACGCATTTTCACAACGTTTCAAAAATAGCAGATCTACAAGCTCACAGCGGGGCACTCGGTGTTGCGCTGTGAGCTTGTATATCTGCTATTTTTCAATAGCTAAAGTATAAAATAAATAATCCCAGGCCCCTCCACCTTGGGCCCTAGTAACTCAGTCCCACTTTTCCCCCCCTTGTGACGCCCCTGCATGTACTCACATTGTACCGTGGTGTCAGTCTCTTTATCTCATCCAGATGGACATCAACTCCCATGACACCTAATATCAGCTGGTTCTGGTGAAACAGCCAAAATAAATAGTTTGGAAAACAGCACAGAGATTATCATTCAACACAATGACATTTAGTTTAATTTCAATCCAATGCAATCAATTAGTTTGATAGGGCCTTCTACTCAGTGGTGTGATATGGATTTTAGAAGTGGTACCCCTCTAAATTCATGACGTCACGTGCACGTCACGTACGCGCGCGCGTGCATGCGCATGTGCGACGCAAACGATTGTGGATCACAAGAGTGGGGAAGCTTGGGGTTCCGAAAGGCACTCAGCTAAATGTCTGCAAAGAATGCAAGGCGAACGTGCTGCTGGCCGTGTACAAGTGTAAATGAGGACGTAGGTGAGAACTGCCTACCCGAGTATTGTTATGCAAAGGCAAAGCAGCTAGCCAGGTAGGGGGACTGACTGCGGCGTCACACAACTTGACGACGTGCGTGCACGCGCGGGTCGTGTGTGCGTGCATGTGGGGCGTGCGTACGTGCAGCTTGAAAAAAAGAAGTGTGGGCTCGCCGAGCCCAACCGAGCCTACGGCATCTCACCCCTGCTTCTACTGTACAGTAAAATACATGATTTTATTGTAACGCAAGATGGGGGATTCTGTTTCAAGTGGTTGCAAGTTCAGCTCGGCTAATGGTTAATCCCTATTCTGAACTAGGCTGACTCATTGTTGCCATGGATGCCTTGTACACAAGTTGTACAGTAACAAAAATAATCATGTAATTTTGTGAATCATGTCCTATTTCGTAATCATAGAGATAGAAGAAGGCCACCCATGCATGAAAAGACATGGGCATGAAAAGGTCGAAACGTTGCCTAATAAAATCCCCCTGGGAGCTTCACACGGTGTGCTGGCCTTCTTCTATCTCTATGTACGTATTTTTGCTCAGCACCCGGAAAGTTTTTTGTAAGATGTACGTAGGGATGGGTATCGTTAAGATTTTAGCGATTCCGATTCCGGTTCTGCTTATCGATCCGGTTCCTTATCGATTCTCTTATCGATTCTCAGCCCCCTCGCCATGCAGGGGGCTGGTCAGAAATAGTGGCCAATGGTCTTTTCTACCTCCTCCACTCCTTATTCTCCTCCTGTCATTTTCTTCTTTTTCTAGTTTTTATTTATATTTTTCACCCAAAAAAGCTCAATCCAACGTCCCGTTTTTGCAGTGCTCAGAATGTGAAGGCACAACTTATTTTTTTTACAGTGTAGCCCTAATATGGATATAATATTGATGCCAGCTGATCATTCACTGAAAGGCCTAAAGTTAAAAATACATACTACTGTATATAGCCTATATTTGTAATTGCTGTGCCATTGCGGCTATGTCTGTGTCACTGTTAGAGCTGCATGATTATGGCAAAAACTTTATTTTAAAATTATGGCTACATATTGAGATAATTTATTTCAAATATTATTAAAAATATTATTATTGAATAAATATTGTTTTAAAACGATTGTCTTAAAAGCTAAAATAAATAAGGTTGCATTTGTTGTTTTCAAGGTGAGAAATTTACCTTATGTCACAGTAGTCTGACTCTAGTCTATTCCTTTCAAATATTTAAGGGCAAAATATTACCTCATGACACTGTTCCTGTTGTTTGGGTTGTAAAACCTCTGTAAGGGACTTAAAATGTTAAATAATACATTTCTGTTGCTTAATGTACTTTGTGAAACTATCGGAGGATACTATAACGACTTTTAACGGGCTTCACCTGGACATGCATTGATTAATCCAGCGTGCGGACAGACACACAACGACACCACGCAAAGTGAACTGACTTTTTTTTTTTTCAACAACAGAGAAACGGGAGGTGGTTTTCCTTTGAAACTGGCTAAAATAAAGGGACATTTAGGCTATAGGATGGCTTTTTCTGTACCTTGCAGCCTTGCAAGAGCTTTTGCAAAGCTGTTGCTTTCTGTTAAATGAAAGTGAAAGTAAACTCCTTCTGCATGGACCGTCTGGAGGCAGGAAAGCCTGGTGACACGATGCTTTTTTTTTTCTCTTCTTCTTTTTTGAGACGACATTGACAGACACAGGATTATGGAATATATCCGTACATTGCAAAGGTAACCAGCACCATCTGTATTATGTAGGCTGCCACTATAAAGTAGACTGCCTGCTACTTGTTATGTTTGCTTTAGTTAGTCACAGGACCAGAGCATCAGACAACATGTTGGCTGCTTCTAAACAAGGCAGCGCGTCGCGTGTGTGACGTGATGTCATCGCGCATATGCAGGAATCGATAGCAGAATCGTTAAGGACATTGGCTAACGATTCCATGGAACCGAACCACGGGCAACCGGTTCTCAACAAGAACCGGTTTTCGATACCCATCCCTAGATGTACGTGCTCATTTGACTTCTACTATTTCTGAATCATGTCTATAATGTATCACTGATATTCGCTCCAGCTCACCAGGTGGGGCTAATAATCACCAGTGTCGCAAATGTATATAAAGACATTGTTTCCTACTTCCGGTTATACTGAAGAAGACCAACAGGTCGAAACGTTAATTTTTTGCTGCTTGCTAAATAAAGAATTGGAGCGACCAAGAAAGTGAGTGCGAGCTACCTTCTTGTTTCTAGTATTACTGCACTGTCAGTTAAAGGACAACTTTAGTTTTTTACAACAAGGGTTCATATTTTAGATTGTAATTAAAGAATATAAAAGATGAGTGTTAAAATGATTTCATTTACTTCTTTCTATGGTTTTCTTATTTCAGTAGTTGGGGGCATGCGTACAAGTTGCTAAATATGTCATTTTACACAGAATAAGCCCATTCCCAAGATACAACGCAACCTTTCATGGTTGGATGTGACTTATGGGGGCTAGAAGTGTTACTGTAAATAGCAATAAAGAAACTGCTGGCTTATTGGGTCTAAAAAGACATATTTAGCCACTTGTACGCATGCCCCCATGCGTATGCATGCCCCACATTTTAGCACGGTAAACGCAATAAAACAATAGAATGAAGCAAATGAAAACATTTTAACACTCACTTTTTCTTTTCTCTAATTACGATCTAAAATATGAACCCTTGTTGTAAAAAAACAAAGCTCGGCACCGAAGAACAAAGGATGCACGTTATTTTTTTCTCTAAATGCCTTGTACAGTACCTGTGAGTTTCCATCCATGGTGAGATTAAATACAGGCATAGTTCCAGTCACCACCATCCCAAGACCCTGAGAGCAAGAATACACCACCAGAACATGAGACTCACCTACACTACAGTATTGTATTTTCGCATTCAAGACTAATCAACGTTGGCCTGTTATCTCTCTTATGGTACCAACATCAATACAATACAAAATCTTATTCAACCACAACAAAATATATACGTTTTGGGTCTGAGAGGCTAATCTCATCAAATGGTGGTCCGTGGCTCAAATGCTGGATAAATACTGGACACTTGATATGAAAAGGGTTGAAAACCACTGAGGTACAGTGTATTAGAGTTCTCAACGGGCCCTAACTGGGCCGGCCCGAGGCCCTACTGGGCCCGACTAGTTAGCATACATTTTAGGCCCTACTCGTCGGTTCGGTTCGGGTCAGGTATGGTCGGGTTTGGAAACAATTTGAGAACTCTGTCACAGAGTAATAGTAATAAAATAATAAATAATAATAAACCTACCCGGCCTGAATAATTAGCATACATTTTAGGTGCTACCCTACCCTAAATGTCGGGTCGGGTTCGGGTATGGTCGGCTTCGGGCAGAATTCTACAGTGTATACATGTTGTAAACATACAACACAATGTCAGTCCACAACAGTTGGTGGTATATAATCTTACCAAGGCATCCTGATAGACATTTGTCCACTGAACCTGCTTGGCGATGCCTCCTGCCAGAACCATGGGGCGACCCAGCACATCCAGGTACTCCTGACAGACAGTACAAAGAATGGACAGAATGAGCTTCAGAACAAATTACTTAACCCATTAGAATTATTGAATGCTTTAACCAGTGAAAAATAGCAGATATACAAGCTCACAGCACGGCACCGAGTGCCGCGCTGCGAGCTTGTAGATCTGCTATTTTTGAAAAAGTCGTGAAAATGTGTGCAAATCTTTGAATATTATGTATTTTCAAAGCGAACGCTTGTAACTCAAATTTTGCTTCTGGGTGGTCCCTGGAACTAAATATTTTGAGATGGGGGTCCGTGGCCAAATAAATATAATTTTGGGGGTCCTTCACATGAAAAAGGTTTGAGAACCACTGACATTGTAGTCTCTCAAGAACAGACTAACTGAGCTCCAGTTAAGTGAAAAGGACCCTTTCTTTGACGATGGCTGGCCAGATTGCTGACATAGAAACATAGGTTTAAAAAAAAAAAAAAGGATTCAAAAGACACTTATAGAATCGGGTCAAAATTCCAATTTTCACAATTTTTCAAAAATAGCAGATCTACAAGCTCGCAGCGAGGCACTCGGTGCCGCGCTGTGAGCTTGTATATCTGCTATTTGTCAATAGTTAAAGCATAAAATAATAATACACTATAATGTGTACCCGTTCTGAATTAAAGGCTACATGGACTGATGGACACTACACATATATTGTGGAATGTACTGTATAGATGTTTGCCATGGAATCAGTGCCACGATCACTAAGGAACACTGACTGGAGAGAATGTGGATATAGGGATCAGCTGTATGTGAGTCCCTAGACAAACCCACCTGGGTGTTAATCCTTATAGCACAGATGGAACGGATCTCAAAATAGTAACCTGGCAGGAGAGGGAGAGAAGAGAGAGAGAGAGAGAGAGTGAGAGAGAGAGAGAGAGAGAGAGAGAGAGAGAGAGAGAGAGAGAGAGATTGTTATTACTGCAGTTGTAGGCTTCCTCCTCTTAAAGGACCTCAGTTATGCTCACTATAGGATGGTGCCTTGGTCCTACTCTTCCCTCCTTCCCGCTGAGAGGTGAAGCCCCAGGCAGTAGAACTGCTAACACCTATCACCCTTCCCGCCCGGCTTCCCTCCACCAAACACGTGCCAATTCGTAATTCGTAATTGTATATACCAGGGGTCTTCAACAGGGGGTCTAGGGGGTCTTTAGAGTTACTACAAGGGGCCCGCCAAATCCTTGTGTGATAGGATCATTCTTTTAAATTAAGCTGAGCTTGTAGATCGGCGATTTCCGACAAATAGGTTTGGCGTAGAGGTAAAAAAAGGCAGACCAAGTACATAGTGAAAGGTCAAGTTTACAAAATATCGACGATTTAAGTGGTTAAATGTCTGAAAATACACATTAACATGAATCCAACACAGACTGATGACAGTGACAAGTCTATGAATCTATCTATGAAATGGATAAAACATCAAACATTTATAAAATGTGTAATGGGGGTCCCTGCTTCATCTCTCTCTCAGCTAAGGGGTCCTTGGCCTGAAAACGTTGAAGACCCCTGGTATATACAGCGGATTCAAATCCCCAGACTCTGCGGTGGTGGTTAACCCCAGACTCTGCGGTGGTGGTTACACTGCACCATTTCTGTCTACTCGGTCTGTGTCTCAGACATGGGAGAAGACCTCAAGAGGTGGCTGTTCGAATAGCACTAGGTGTCACATGGACGGAACGAATCAGATAATGTGGTCCTCTACATCAGTGTTTCTCAACCACTGTGCCTGGGGACCTTTGGTGTGCCCCTGAGAAGGGTCAAGTGTGCCCCTTGAAACTGTTTGAAAGCCAGTATTATATTTATCATTTTAAAAAATATTTAAACTAGTGAAAACAGCCGATCTACAAGCACACAACGCCTCGCGGTGTGAGGCATTGTGTGCTTGTAGATCGGCTGTTTTCACTACTGTTGTGCGACAGTCTTGTATGATGAAGCAGGGCTTTACTTTGCGAAGAAACGTGCAAATTTGAAACTTGGAGATTCAAGGTTTCTTCCCGACAGTGACGATATTTACACCCCTGTATTATGTTGGTGTGCCCATGGATTCTTGGGACATGAAAAGTGTGCCCATGCAGGAAAAAGGTTGAGAAACACTACGGGGACCTACCACAGGTCACAATGTCAGACAGAGAAGGATGAGGCTGGCAGGGCACTGCGTCAGGCACCCAGAACTAGTGGCAAGCAAACTGTGGGAGCCAACCCAGGGCAAAAAGCGCACCAACTACGCTTAGCTATAACAATGCTCAAGACCTTGATGCTGAATAGCTCAGTCCTGAGTTGGCTCTCACATCGCATCAGTCTGTGTCTCAGAGGTGGGATGTGGATAGCTCCAAAACTAGATTTCAAACCTTTTTTTATTTTTTATTTTTTTTATAAATGTATAAAAAAAAGAAAACAGTATTTTAGAGTACCAATATTCCAGGAAAAGAAAGTCTGTGGTTTCCATTAGCTTGAAATACCCACCAATTAGCTTTTTCAAGCTTAACCACAGCCCGCCTCTGACAAGACATTAGTGAGGCCGATATACTGTATGTCAGTGGTGGAAAAAGTGCTCACATTTCTTACTTAAGTAAAAATATCAATACTGTAATGTAGAAATACTCTGTTACAAGTAAAAGCAGGGACTTTTTTGGTTCCATTTGTACACTGTCAGTGTACTGTTTGTCAGAGTTAATCGGAGACCTTGACATTTTAAGCTTTGAGAAACACTGTCATATTATAATTTAATGTAATAAAACATAATGTAATATTACTGGTAAGACGCCTCAGGGCGACATGCGACCGCCCTAAAGGGCGAGGTCGCGCCAATTCTTGACCATCTGCCCAGTGATATACATATTTCGGACAAGTTACCCATGTATGGAGATTCCTGCATGATAGTCAACAATGTGATGTCAGAACATGCCCATATATGGGCATTACGCAGGGGCGGCATAGCTCAGGGGTAGAGAACCCGTTATTAGAGCACGAAGGTTTCCTGAAGGGTTCCCAGTTCAAATCTGGGCTCCCTCTGAGTTAATGTTGAAGAGTCCTTGAGCAAGATTCTGAACCCCTAATTGCTCCCGGTGAGTAGGTTGGTTCCTTGCATGGTTTCCTCCGCCACCGGTGTATGAATGTGTGTGTGAATGGGTGAATGTAATGCACAATCTATGTAAAGCGCCTTGGATAAAAGCGCTATATAAATGCACCATTTACCAGATATGCCCTTGATATTGATGCCCTGGGATAGGGATATCCATATATGGGCATAAAACGGAAAAGGACGTAATTAAAGTGTGATCTGGGAATGCCCATATATGGGCATGTTCTGACATAACATTGTCGACTATGTATGGGCATAAAATATATGGGCATAAAAGGGACATCAAGCGAGAGCGTGATGTCAGAGCGGCAAACCCATTCTGTTAGGAGTGGTTCCCCTGAAAAGTGACATCAGAGTATGATGTCAGAGCGACAAACCCATAGAACCATACACAAACCCATAGAACCATACACAAACCCATAGAACCTGGCATAGACTGTAAAAATGTGTACTGACTGACTGACTGACTGACTGACACAGACGGAGACAAACTGCGACATTTCTCATGGTATACTGAGACCTTCGGTATACTGCGACCTTCAGTCGCAATTACATTATATGAAATGATCTTCAGAGTGAAATTCAGTGATGAGCCTGTTTAATAAAACAACACTATTTAAGGTGGGCCTTTGTAGACATTAGAGATAGATTTATTCTAAAATAATACAGAACAAAATGTGTTTCGGTTTTACCTTTATTGGTGCATGCTATCCACTGCAAAGGGGTGACGTCATAGTTGTGTTGACCCACAGAAAAGGTAAATACTCTGACCTAAGGATAAAATGTTCAAATAATCAATCATTACTTATATTTAAAAAAAAAATCCCAAACTTGGTCATAGAGTTCAACAGTAAGTGGGCAATTAGCGGCTGAGGGAATAGACAATGCAATAACCCGAAAATGGATTCCATTTGATCAATACTCTGAGGCAACCGTGTTGCGGTGGAGGGACAGCCAGCGCACGGAAATACTTTGTTTTGTTCCTAGTTCTGGGTCAATTTATTTATTTATTTATTAAGAAGCTGCATAATAAGCGGGATAGGAGAATCAGAGCAGCAGGAGCGGTTTTGCAGTCGCTAAATCGCACTGTTGTGAAGAAAAATGAGTTGAGCCGGAAGGCAAAGCTCTCTGTCAACCGAGCAATCTTCGTTCCTACTCTCACCTATGGTCATGAAGTGTGGGTCATGACCGAAAGTATAAGGTCGCGGGTGCAAGCGGCCGAAATGGGTTCCCTCAGACGGGTGGCTGGTATCTCCCTTAGAGATAGGGTGAGAAGTTCAGTCACCCGAGAGAGACTTGGAGTAGAACCGCTGCTCCTACACTTGGAAAGGATTCAGCTTAGGTGGTTCGGGCATCTAGTACGGATGCCCCCCGAGCGCCTTCCTAGGAAGGTCCTCGATGCACGTCCCTCTGGGAGGAGACCCCGTGGCAGACCAAAGACCAGATGGAAGGATTATATCTCCAAACTGGCTTGGGAACGCCTCGGTATACTCCCTGAGGGAGTGGAGGAAGTTGCTCGGGATAAGGAAATCTGGAAGTCTCAGTTGGAACTGTTACCCCCGCGACCCGATTCCAGATAAGTGGTTGAAGATGGATGGATGGATGGAATATACCCCACGCCGGTCTTTGTTGATAAATAACCCCCGTCCTTACATAGCGCACGCACACACACACAGTGATCAAACCACTGAGGTTATTCGTTAATTCGCACAAATAGCGTATCTGAAACGATGTAAACGCAGACTTCCTGTGGTTGTAGAAATGATTCAACGTTGGGTTAAATTATCGGATTGCAGTGGTTGGCACTAAGGTCTCAGAGGCACAAGTACAGGTCATGTTCTACTTGCCCAAAGGTCATGCCCACTTGCCCGAAAGGTAAAATTGTAAATACTGTTCAATTTAACTTCTTTCTGGAGGTTCTAAGATGAAAAATGTCAAACCAAAGGTTTTATGCCAAATGATAGCCTACCTACATACAGTAGCTATGAATATGACTACAGGTTCACACTTCATATTTAATATTTTAAGTGTAGCAACAGTGAAAATAGCACATTAAAGGTAAACTGTGCTCTTATTTTACATTCCACAGACCAGAAGACCGAGCGCTCTGGCCACGTTCAGGTGTTTTTAGACAGATATCTTGTGTTGTGTTTATAGACGGTTAATTCATCCCCTCTCAAATGAGCACTTGCCCGATCGGGCAACCTAAAAGCAAACACCACCTGCCAGAAAGTTTTATTTACCTGCCAGGGGCAGATGGGCAACCTTTAGTGTCAACACCTGGATTGTCACATATCGTCGTTGTCGGGTAGAAACCTTGTATCTCCAAGTTTCAAATTTGAGGCTGTGACACAAAAGTAGTGAAAACAGCAGATCTACAAGCACACAATGCCTCGCGGTGCGAGGCGTTGTGTGCTTGTAGATCGGCTGTTTTCACTAGTTTAAATCGTTTTTAAAATGATAAATGCAAACGGTTTTGGACATTCAAGGTTTTCACCCGACAACGACGATAACCTTTCCTAAATTTGAACTGTTTCCAGTTTGAAGCGCCCTAGGTAGTGCAGCACAAAAAAAAGAAAACGCCAGATGTTGGGAGTGCTGAAGCGTGATGGTCAGCTAGCGCTGGGAAGAGGAGTGCAGCAGTGCATCTTTACTATAGAAACACATGGAAGACTGTGAGAGGAAACCTACCGTCTTGTTGGGCCAGTTGTATTGCACGAATATGTCCTGCGCTCTGTCTTCCCCTCCATCGGTAAACAGCATGATTATTTTATTGCAGTTGGCACGTGGGACATTTGTTTTCTAAAAACAAACAAATAAACCTTATGGTACAGAAACAAGATTCAACATTGTATAACTGAAGAGGGCTTGTTACCAGCGGTGGAAAAAGTATACACACGTACTTTTATTTTAAAAGTATCAATACTACTAATGTAGAAGTACTCTGCTACAAGTAAAAGTCCGGAATTCAACATTTCTTGAGCAAAAGTACAAAAGTATTGGTATCAAAATGTACTCAACCCATTCAGGCCGGGTACACATTTTAGTGTATGGGAGGGGCTTACAGTACATGTACAGTATGTTGCAACATATTTGTTTTTGTAGGCTAAATTCTGATTTAGGCCTAACTATAGGTTAGGCCTAAATTAAAGTACAAAAGTAGAAAGTACTCATTCATTTTCAAATGTATAACATCTTTTGAAAATAGCAGATCTACAAGCTCACAATGTGTCGAATCACGACGCATCGGCTATTTTCAAATGGCCGAAATCTATATAGCGCTGAAGTGGTTAATGTTTGTTTCGTAATAATAACCAAAATCTACAATGTAAATAGTAACTGATGTTTTCAAATAATTGTAGTGGAGTAAATGTACAATATTTGCCTCTGAGGTGTAGTGGAGTAGAAGTAAAAGTAGACCTACTGGAAAGTGGCAATACTCCACCTCAAAATTATACTAAGTACAATACTTGAGTAAATGTACTTAGTTATTTTACACCACTGCTTGTTACTGTATGTAATGGCAATTGAGTGTGGTTAATTGGTCAGTAAATCAGTGTGTGAAGAGCAGCCCTTGCTATTGACGTAATTGACGGTGGGTGTAGAATAGATCAATGTGTCCTTTACGTTTAACAGCTGGTGGAAGGCAAAGTGGAAGCCAGACTTATAGTCGGTGGTGCCTTTAGCCTGCATCTGCTGCACCGCGTCTTTGAAGATCTTCTTGTTGCGAACGTTGGCCTGGACCAGGTGCCTGAAGCAAGGAACAACAGCCTCTGCCTTCTCATTAAACTGAAACAGAAGAGGAGACAAAGATGGGCCGCAGTTATAAAATAAAAAAGTAACACAAGCAAACAAGAACAACAACCCAAACGAACAAAGACAAGAATGAATGACATGAAAGGTATAGCGATAAGAGTAGGTAATAAATGGAGTAGATACTGACCCTAGCCACATTGACATAGTCATCATCAGACAATGTATCCAACATCTCCATCACTGATGCCTTGATCAGCTTCAGAGTGAGCCCACTAACGCTGCCACTCCTGAGGGGCATCACATTTCAGCGTCAGCAGCATCGACACACTCAGATGAGTCATGCACACACAAAGTCAATGAGATATTACATACATCAGCAAACAGAAGTACGGTATGAAACCCCCAGTAAGCAGCAACATCTGATGCTGAGCGTTTTTGGTCCACTTGTTATCCAATATAATGTGGGGGGGGGGGGGGGGGGTAGGTAGTCAACTTTTGTCAACACATTTGTCTGCGTGACTCACACAAAATACATTTTGTGTGAGTAATTACTGTACGGTAGGTATATGTTGTTTGGGCGTGTGTGTGTCATTTTAAGTCTGCCGAAGGCATTCAAAATATGTGTGTGCTAAATAAAAACTGGACCAGAAGTAAGTCCTTGACAACGGGTTTCTGTTTATTCAATTTAACATGACCTCATAGTCAGGGAAAGTTAGCTGTCAAACTGTCAAATCTGGGAATAAATTCCTTACCAAACAATTTCTTCACCAATGTGTTCGTAAAGGTGTCTAGTAACATATCTAACAAAGATTGAAATTCAACATCCCTAGCAAAATGTTTGACAGCTAGGGTAATTCTGGGTCTCATTCACTTACTATACACTGTACTATAAGGGAAAAAATCACTCCCAAAAATATGCTTTAAGTGGGGTGTGAGGGGTCTAACTAGGTGTTTTTAATTATTCTGAATCTATTGCAAGCATTTGTTTGGTACGAAAAACATTCTTTGGGCTAAAAACAGACCCAAAAGAACTATGGTTTAGTGATGAGTCATCACTTTTCACAAGGTGTATGGGGTCCATTTTTGGCCCAAAGAATGTTTTTCGTGCAAAACAAATGCTTGCAATGGATTCAGAATAATTAAAAACACCTAGTTAGACCCCTCACACCCCACTTAAAGCAGATTTTTGGGAGTCATTTTTTCCCTTATAGTACAGAGTATAGTAAGTGAATGAGACCCAGAATTACCCTAGCTGTCAAACATTTTGCTAGGGATGTTGAATTTCAATCTTTGTTAGATATGTTACTAGACACCTTTACGAACACATTGGTGAAGAAATTGTTTGGTAAGGAATTTATTAAAATTCCCTGAGGAAGGGGGTGGGGGCCCTTTTGAAACTGATGAAGGAGTTCTATCCGTCTGTCATTCAATGTTATATGAGATACATAAAGGTTTCCTGTGTAAATAAGCCGAAAAGATTACTAGGATCCTTTTAGTTGACCTTGTACCAGTGAACTGTACTGTCATGAAACTGTACTTTTTCATATGCAAACTTCTAATAAAGTCTTCAATCAATCAATCAATCTCTCTGGAAGAAGTTGCACATGAACTCTGCAGCAGCACTGAGGCACTCCAACAAGACCACTCTGACAAGCTAAATGCTGGGTGCAGTAAATGTATTTGTCTGCATATAGCCCGATGAGCCCATAATATTAACAGCTACATGTTTATTTTATTTGTAGGCTATTTATTTATTTTCACACAAAAAAAGAAAAAAGTAAAAACTGTCAAAAAAATGTAACGGTATACTCAATCCAATGTCCCGTTTTTTTGCGGTGATCAGAAAGTGAAGGCACGTTTTTTACAGTGTAGGCAAGCAGAAGCACTGTCTTCTATCAACGGATTTACACTTTTCTTTCTTGCAGAAGTTGCACATTTATAGGGGAGCATTTAACAACACAGAGAACTTTGAACATGCAGCTCGTTTTGTGTGATAACGGCCCTGATCACGGCAGTCAGAACATGGTAGGAGGCGGCTTGAAAATACTTTTTTGGGCACTCTCTAGCATCAACATGTCTGTCCATGCAGTGATCTTGAGTAACTGTTAACAACTGAATATAGGAAAGCTGACGTCTCATTATCAAAACTAGCACATTGTCGTGAAATATACAGCCAGACTTTAGAACTTGCCTCTGCCTAGACAACATGACGGCTGTTGGCTAACAAAACAAGGCAGCGTGTCCCGTTTGTGATGTCATCGCGCATGCAGCTCCCAGACCCAACTTTGATCCGCGATGATAAGAGTCTCGCGAATCACGCAGCACGTTAACGCTGATATCGGCCCACCTATAATATTTATGCATGCTTTAATTCACAACAGCCTAAAGTTTCACTTTCGGTTTAGACACACAAGTGTGTGTGTGTGTGTGTGTGTGTGTGTGTGTGTGTGTGTGTGTGTGTGTGTGTGTGTGTGTGTGTGTGTGCGTGCGCGCGCGTGTGCGCTCTCTCTCTCTCTCTCTCTCTCTCTCTCTCTCTCTCTCTTGGAAGCGCTTTCACTGCTTCAAAAATGATTTAAACTAGTGAAAACACAACGCCTCGCACCAGTGATAACACAACGCCTCGCACCAGTAAAAACACAACGCCTCGCACCAGTGAAAACACAACGCCTCGAGGCGTTGTGTGCTTGTAGATCTGCTGTTTTCACTACTTTTGTGCAACGGCCTTGTATGATGAAGCAGGGCTTTACTTTGCAAAAGAACGTACACATTTGAAACTTGGAGATACGAGGTCTCTGCCCGACAATGATGATATTATTGTTTTATAAACAAAAATAGACAGAAATAGCGGTTTAGCTGGACTTCATATACTTCCCTTTGCTGATGTACAAATAATTGTATATATACATTCAGTATATACACAAGTCACTACTCCCAAACCAGTTCTTAGCCAATATGTATGAACACGTCTCACTTACACATCCACAAGAATAACCATGTCTTTGGGGGATGAAGCACCCTGGATATACCTGGAACACAGAAAATGGACCGTTCAACATTTACATCCTACATCAGTGGTGGGGACCCCCAGGGGTCCTTGAGGGGGTTCCAGGGAGTCCCCAGCTAAATGACTGATATTTAAATTAAAAACCCTAACCAGCCTGTAACTCTGAGAGCGTACAAATGGAGCCAAGTCTGTTTGCTGCCAAACTGGGGGTCGTTGAAATTAAAAGGTTTGTAAGCCACTGTCCTACATGAACAATAATTACACAGCTTCTGAAAAAATGTATCTAGAACAGGGTTCCCCAATTAGTTTTCCCCAAGGGCCGAATTATGTCTAGGGTACCAAACCGAAGGCCACAACATTGCAGGGGGCGACGGTGGTGTTCCCACTACTCCAGCGACAGTTTTCGTCGTTGTCAGGTGAAAATGTCCAAAACCGTTTGTTTTGAAATAATCATTTTAAAAATGATTTAAACTAGTGAAAACAGCCGATCTACAAGCATGCAACACCTCGCGGTGCGAGGCGTTGTGTGCTTGTAGATCTGCTGTTTTCACTACTTTTGTGCGACGGCCTTGTATGATTTGCGAAAGAACGTACAAATTTGGAGATACGAGATTTCCACCCGACAACGACGATATACTAGTGTTGTTGCAGCTCTTATACCACCATTATTACTGGGGTTGGTGTGGGCCAGACAGTAGCCCCCCGCGGGCCGCAAATGGCCCGCGGGCCGCCTATTGGGGAACCCTGATCTAGAATAAGCATTAGATACTGTACCAGGGCCTTCTCCTAACATCATAGAGGTCGATTTTATCAGGGGCTCTCCAAGGTGTGGCTGTGGAAACGGAAACAGAGGTTTCTTTCAGGTATGTTTATTCAGCTATCAATTCAGTGTGCTCCAAATCAAGTAGACATTACTAAAGATCATATCTAGGTTTTAGTGCTCTATACCTGGGTAGTAGCGGGTAACGCCTGTAGCACTCCCAAAGGCTTGCCATAGAAGAGAAGGGTCGTCCCGGCTGTTCTCCATGAACACCTTCTCGAGCGCCTGAGTCCAGTTCAACTCATTCAGAATGATTGGAGCTGATGGGAGGAATGGTATTGTAAGTTTAATGAGTTTGTTTGTTTTATTTAGCATTTGAATTTGCCCCCACCACCCAACACCTAAGCATCTTACCTCCTTTATAAATGTCCGTGGGGATCTGAACTGCTGTGTGAGAGTAGTTGACATTGTTTTTGAAGTTGGAGTCGTACACAAACTCCAGCTTCATATGGGAAGGATTTTCCATGTCTCCGTCTCCGTCCATGGAATACTGTGTTAGATGTAAAGACATCCCAATTGTTTGTTTAGTCACAGCATTATTTACCACAATGAATATGTCAATCACAGGGAGAAGAATACATATGTGTGCACTACTCACATAATCCAGCTCTGCTTTTGAATCATAATATGCCATATCCAACTCCTGGGGGGATAAATAAATACATGTATTAGATATATCAACAGAGCAATGTTTGAAAGGCTGACCGTATGATTTACATGTCTATGAACGATTCTGAACCTTCACAAAGTCTATTATATGTGTGTGAATCTTTTTGTTATGGAGGTTACAATCACTTTCATCATTTCTGGCATTGACTGGCATCATGGAATCAGTCAATAAGGTCCCCAAATGGCTTAAACACTAGCAATAGATCTACGCACTCACAGATGTGACATGTTGTGAGCTTGTAGACGGGCAATTATCACCACATGACACCGTCGTGTGACTAGGGATGGGTATCGTCTGCGATACTTTTAATGGTATCGATTGCATGACGTCGATACTATCGGGTATCGGTTCACGTAAAAACGAACGATACCTCGTTTCGATACTCTGGAACGCACCCCTGGCCGGTCGCATCTGTAACAGTTGGGCTACTGAGAGTTTAATGACTGCTTTAGTAGGCTACACTCGTTACTGTGGAAAATAGCCGACAATAGCCTATAAGGTTTATTATTATGATGATTATCCAACGTCTATACTCTCCGCTCCGCCACACTGTGTGAACATCATCATCACCTCTGCGGTAGAGCAGTTAAACGTAAATAAAAAGTATCGAAAATGGTATCGAAAAGGGTATCGTATCGATTCCCAGGTATCGAAAAAGGTATCGTATCGATTCAAAGGTGAACGATACCCATCCCTACGTGTGACATAGGGCTTAAGTTGTTAAAGGAGTAGTTCACCCAAATAATGACTTATTTTCTATCAATTACACAACCCATGACGCCTTGAATTCATGGAGTCTTTTTAGTTTTTGTCTCATTCCTGAGCCAATCATTTTATGACCGGTGTAAAGATGCTAATGTCTCCGCCAGGAGACTCCGCAAGTCTCCAACAGGAGACTCCGGCAAGTCTCCAACAGGAGACTCCACAGGTCATCAAAGTATTGGCTATACCAAATATAGCCTATAAATTATAGGAATGCCAATAAAAATAAAAACATCTCCATGAAGTCAAGGCTTCATGGGGTGAATAATTGATAGAAAATAAGTCATTTTTGCAGTTGAACTACTCCTTTAAAACCCTTTTCAGCAAACACCGCTATGGGTGGAACTCAGATGACTTTGACTATGTGATGCCTTTTCAGACTGCAAACAAAAGGTGTTTATATAGGTCATTAAGGCCCGAAGCATACGTACTCCACTTTAGAGCCGAATTTATTTCGGTTCGGTTCGGGGAGTCACAAAATCTCGCAGATTGGACTCACTTAAAAAAGGTGACACTGCTTACACAGCTTCAGTCTGCTCACCCTCACCACAGACGCTGCCACTGCACTATGCACAACAGACGATTGAAAGTGAAACCACCAGTGGAGGAAAATGTGTGTTCAAATAATGTGTGCGTGTGTGCGTGCATCACTCCAGGCCTGAATTACGGTCCTCAAGCCCCGATTGCTTCTGCAATGTCTAAGGAGAAAAGTAATTGTACTCTTATTTATGCAGGATGTAACAATAAACAAAACCTTGAATTTGTATGCATCGATGCATCTTCTGTTTACGTTTAATTTAATTTGCATGTGTCTATGTTGTCAATTACGCACCTATGACAGTTTCAGCCTAATAATACTAACTACTTTTCATGGTACCCAAAGTCACTGTACAAAACAAATCAAAATAATCTTGGGGTTTTTGAGGGAGGCTTTGAACACGGCAAGGGTGGGGGCGGCTTTGATGTGAGTTTGGGAGTGAGTTCCAGAGAGTGAGGGCTAACTGAGAAAGCCCTGTCACTACGCTTGTTTGGGAAATCCCAAAAGGTTTGTCATCACCAAATCTGAGGGAGCGGGTGGTGGAAGTTCTTTTCTTTTTTCTTTTTTTTTTTTCTTTTTTTACTTTACTGGAGTATTTCCAAGTTTCAATACTTTTACTTCTACTCAACAACATTGCAGATCGAGGCAAATACTGTACTTTTACCCTATTACAATTATTTTACTTAGTTACTTTGCAGATTTTGATTATTAACACAAAACATGCATTAACCACTTCAGTCCCATAGTCAATTTCAGCCATTTGAAAATAGCAGATCTACAAGCTCAGAATCAAGCTATCAACCCATGTGTTGCATTGCCACACATTGTGAGCTTGTAGATCTGCTATTTACTAAAGATTTTTTTTTTACTTGTGAAATGGAACATTCTGCATAATGAGTACTTTGATACTTAAAGTACATTTTGATACTAATACTTTTGTACTTTTAACAGATATTTCCACATTGCAGTATTGATACCTTTACCCTTTGTACCACTGCAAACAGGAAAAATGTAGAACAGGCTAATGACCAGTGAAAGTTAAAAGCTGTGACGTGAGTGTCTAGTCAAAGGCAAGGTGTGCATGGGTTTTATAAAGTTTATTGCGTCAACGTTTCGATCAAAGGATCTTCATCAGGACAAAAGTCACTTTTGTCCTGATGAAGATCCTTTGATCGAAACGTTGACGCAATAAACTTTATGGAGCGTAACCAGTGTGCAGACTCTACTTTTCCTTCATGATTCTGCTTGTCTAGCACCTGGGCCACGGATGTGCGTGCACTATTCTTTTCATTCGTGCATGGGTTTTACCCTGCATGTCACACAAAGAAGAAAGATCTCAAGCGTCACCTGAAGGAAAACAATGACTGAATTTGATGATATCTACATGATCAACGGCCTCCTACGCCTCACATATTTTATAAGTCCATCACAGTTTAGAAGGTACAGACTGTACTTTTCAACAACACTGCTGAACATAAAGCTGACCAGGCCCTGACACCATGACAACGGAACATCTTTTCACCATTCTGCTTGGGATTTTTACCCTCTGACCCACATTTCTTTGACTGCTTTTTTTCTATAAACACCATCTCTTTACCAGAAATATAGCCGATCTATAAGCTTACAACGCAACACAGATACAACGCAGATCATATTTTGGGCGCCCGTCCTCTCATCTTTCTTTGCGTGAATCTCCTTTCCTCCTGCCTACGTCTTCCAAGTAGCCTGACTATGATCTACAAGCTCATTAATGAGCCGTTATGGCGCCATTTGCATCCTATATAGTAATCATCTCAAAATATCTCTTAAGTATCAACTGGTATTTTTTTTTCGTATTTGTCGCATTCCTAAGACGAGGAATGCAACAAATCCAAAAGAAGTTATTTAACACTTCTGATCACAAGGATGCAAATCACGCTCTAATGCCCCATTAATTGATTGACTCCTATAGTGGATATAGGCCAAGGTGTGACACACACACACACACACACACGCACGCACACGCGCACACACACACACACACACACACACACACACACACACACACACACACACACACACACACACACACACACACAAAGTTAAAAGCTGCGATGTGACTGTCAGGTCAAAGGCCAGGTGTGCATGGGTTTTACCCAAGACTGGAAAAAAGAGAAATAAATCTCAAGCGTCACCTGAAGGAAAACAATGACTGAATTAGATGATTATCTACATGATCACCGCCCTTCTACGTCCCACATATTTATATATAAGTCCATCACAGTTTAGAAGGTACAGACATCAACCGCTGCACGTACCCTTCAACAACACTGCTGAACATAAAGCTGACCAGGCCCTGACACCATGGCAATGGAACATCTTTTCACCATTCTGCTTGGGATTTTTACCCTCTCAGCTGGCCTTCCAGCTAAACCTATTGACAGCGACTTCACACCTGAGTTAATAGGGACACCCATATGTGTAAGTTATTATGTATTTATGTATTTATTAGGGCTGGGATGCGATTAAAAGTTTTAATCTAATTAATTACAGGCTCTGTGATTAATTAATCGCAATTAATCACATTTTAATCGCACATCGATATTTGACCTGAGAAGCATTTTTTTCAAGTAAAACACATTTTGTTGTACGAGTGAATCAACAAGTGAGTTTTTTAAATCTAAATTTCGCATCCACTGGGCCAAGCAAAGCGCTCTGATCAGCTACTTCTCCCTTTGCGTTTGTTGTCTCTTCTTGGTTGGTGCATCGATATGATCAGTATGCCCAAAACTGAAGGTTCTGTGGTGTAAAAACTAAGTGCGATTAAAATGTGTTAATTTTTTTAATCGCGTTAATTTTCTGTAATGAATTAATCGCAATTAATCAGTTAAAGTCTCAGCCTTAGTATTTATGTATTTATGCATTTATGCATTTATTTATTTATTTAAACTAAAAAGCTTTCTTTTTTTGTAACTAATAATCTGCTTTCTTCCACACAAACAGAATTCATCAGTATTCCACACTCCCAGTACCTTGAAACCCGACATGTCGGTAAGAGTTATTATCTGCAATTAGGTTGATTTTAATATAACAGAACTAACGTATTGCAAAGAAGGAACAGTACCAGTAAGACTCCCTAATCGGGAGATAAGCGACCGTAGGACGCTTATCTCCACAAATAGGGCAAAAATTTGTTTTTCCAAAATCTTCCTGATCCATGTTAATGAGATGAGTGTAGACATGCTGTGTAGTGATTTTAGGGATTTTAGGGCAAAATCTGTAGGAGCAGTGTCCAAAAATGTGTTTTTGGAGCGGTGAAAGCGCTCCCAATAGACAGGTATGTCTGTGGCTGGCTGGCTGGCTGGCTATGTGGCTGGCTGGCTGGGTATGTCTGTAGCCTGGCAATACCTTGAGTGGCCACACAAGTTAAAGGAGGGGCGCTGTTGTGCAGGCACAAACACACACACACACACACACACACACACACACACACACACACACACACACACACACACACACACACACACACCGCTCCACTTCGAACCGAGGTTTGATTTTTAAAAATCGGCCTGAAGGTGGCGCTATATGGGACAGATTCATGTTGATGGGATGAGTGTAGACATACTGTGTAGCGATTTGCGTGATTTTAGGGCAAAAACTGTAGGAGCAGTGTCCAAAAATGTGTTTTAAAAATCGGCCTGAAGGTGGCGCTAGAAGAGGGGCATGTGAGAAATGAGGGGTGGGGTCTCCGCGTTGCCTTGGCGGACGAATAGGTACCGGCCCCGGCTCTCCCGGACGCTCCTAGCCCGAGTTACGGCATTTTATGTGAGCTGCTACAATTATTGCCTGTTCATGAAACTGAAACTACTGTAAATGCAGTTCCAGACACACATGAGTTACTGAACACTGCAATCGTCTAATGTTCACATGTTACCCAAGGAATATGACCAGTCCAGTTTGGATAAATTCCATTGTCCATTGAGTTAGAAAAAAGGGTGAGTCGCTAACCCTCCGCTCCGTTGTCGAAATGATGACACATACCTATAGTAGTAGCAGCGAGATTTCTTACAGCAGCAACTCAGAGCAAATGTGTGAAAACCACAAGCTCTTCTTCATTCAGTCACAGTACTGAACACCACAACTGTCTCCGTTCCATTCACATGCAGGAATACTGTGTATACAGCTGTTATAAAGCTGAACTGGACAACATACAGAGGAACTGTACCATCACTGGTGAACAACTTTTCCGGATTTGCCAGACAAAGGATTACTTGAACGAAAAGCAAGATGTAAGTATTTAATGTAAACATTTACTTCCAAATAGTTAAGGATACAGAGTGACTCCTGATAATGCTCTGTTCCACCTATCCTCATGTAAGGTGAAGTGATGTTGTGGTTGTTAGAGGCTTGAAACTATAATGATCCTAGTTTGAATTCCAAGTATCCAACACATTTTAAACAGTTAATGGGGACATTCCAGTATTAATGTTAGATATAACATTTGTGTACAATTACAGTATTAATGTTACATTTTGAAATACGGTTAAACTAGTTCTGTTTAGGCAATAGGATTATGTATTTAATTTGGTGATATAGCACTTACCCCGACAGTGGATTCACAGAGGATAAAAACACAATAAAGATTTTCCAAGTTTGTGATAAGTGGTTAAAATAGTTTAGGCAGTATCTTGGAGATTATTTAGTTTGTCATTTAGGATGGGTTTAGCAGCACAGGTTGGTCGATCTCTGTTTCCATACAGTAAGCTCTGTTTCCAGAAATCAGTGTTATGGTGATGTTCAGGAGCCACATAAAATAATACAATAACTTAAAGAACTTAAAGAAATGTATTTAATGAGTGATCAAGAGTTTATCAGTCGCTGGACATAATGTAATTACCCTTCTCTACAGGGAACCACCAAAGACTGTCCCTGCAAGAGCTGGCCAAAACGTCCTGTGGAAACGTTTCTTAAACAACTTAAAGACACTGTTGAAGCAATGAGAGAGGAGAACAACTCACAGCGTAGCTAGAAGGAACCCCATATGTTTTATTACAAGCTGGGTTTGGAGGGACTGGGGTCTTGGTCACTCAGTGGACACACAACACGTGTTCCTCTTGTAACCTGGTGGATATTTTTATTTTAATGGTTTAATACAGTGGAACTGTGTTTTATGTGTGTCTAGTCTCAGTGACTGGTGCTTTTATTTTGAAAGGTGATTTATTTTTGGGTTAGGATAAGTTAGGATCCAAGGGTCTGCTCTGAACTACAAATTATTATTTTTTTGGATCTCAATACACATGCTGGTTTCTTTACTTCCTCTGCTCTACCTAATCTCTTGACTCTTTCCTTTTTTCTTTTTCCCTTCTTTTCTCCTTTTCTCTTTTTTTTCTTAGCTTTTATGGGTGGGGGGGGGGGGGGTAGGGGTAGAGAGGAGCTGGGGGAAAACGGGAAGGGAAGTAAAAAAAAGAAAAGAAAAGAAAAACCACAAAGCACCAACCTTGACAATTTAAGAGCATTTGTGTTAAATGTTAGAATTTAAGAAAATGTACTTACTTATTTAAACTGTACTTACTTACTCAAATGTACTTACTTATTTACTTCATGTAATTTATCATTCAAATGTTGAAGTATAATGTAACTAACGTATGCAATTTATTAACTGTATGTGAAAACTTTGTGGAATAACATTTTGGACAGTAGTTTCTGTGAGTGTGTCTGCTCCACAGCATTCACGTGTGGAAGTGGACTGAACGTCAGCCAGACGTTTACACCGTGATATTCTACACGTGAGGTGATTATCAGTGTATGCTAAACCAGCGAGGGCAAAGTGACGTTTTAGCGTCAAGTCTCACAAGTACAGAGGGACATTGTGGAGCTAAAAAGAGGCTGTCTCTTAGTAACGTCGGGACCAGAGAGGAGAGTCATTTAAGCAGTGAGCTGGCATGTTCAGAGTGAAGGGGCCATTCCGCTTTAGGCCACAACGTACCCGAGCATCGCAACAGGCCTGCAATGAGGGGTTTATTGGGGTTAAATTCTGAACTGCAGTTCTTTAGGGTGCAATGGTGATTCAATGTTTGGGGGGTCGCGAACGTCGCTCAATTGATATTGATATGCATATAGGCTTGTTTCAATTCATGTTATTGTCTGTTTTATGTGTTGTCTTCAGTAAAGATTTTTTTTTTTATACTTGCCTGACTGGACATTGAATTCTGGTTATTTAAATACTAAGAAGCATTCACTTGGTTTATATGTATCTGGTACCTGGAGTTTTTGAAGTATACTTACCTTACCTGCTAAGCTATAATTAATATACTCACCTGTTTAACCTGGGAATTAAGATACTTACGTTCTGATTACCTGGAAGAAAGAAAAGAGTGTTGATTAATTATATCTACAGTATTGAAGGGGCTGAGAATATATTTTGAAATACTTACCATACACCTGAAACACAAGAATGTATTAAATCTAAACTTAATTGGATTTTACTCAATGACTAAAAGAACTTATGGTCCTGCCTTTGTCCACCAGTAGGGGCAGGAGCACTACACTCTGCATAAAGGAGTAGTTCACCCCCAAAATTACCTTTTTTCTATTGATTACTCATGCCATGGGGACTTGAGTTCAAATATATATTTATTTTTTGTCACATTCCTAAGACAACAATTTGATAACAATAAATGCACCTCCCCGTTGATTGCGGATGGGGACCCTAATGCATTTGGGTCCACATCCAGAATCAATGGGGGTAAATTTACTATAATCACATTTGTGTCTTAGGAATGTGACAAATACAAAAAACTATTATTATTGAACTCAAGTCTCCATGGAGTGAGTAATAATTAGAAACAAAGTCATTTTGGGGGTGAACTACTCCTTTAGTCGCTTCGTGAAGTATGACAGCACCCTCAATAGGCTCATACCTACTTCTCCCCATGAGTGACACCCACAGCCACAACACTAGAGGGAGCGACCATGATCTGGTATACCCACAGAACACACAATAAGAAGGGAATATTGTCAGTAATAGTGTCATATCCTGGAATATATTCCTTACCAAAACATTTCTTCACCAATGTGTTTGTAAGGTGTCTAGTAACACTCAATTGACCCCTCACGCATGCTACTTAAAGCATATTTATTTTGGTGTGTTTTATCCTGTATAGTTAATTTAATGGGACTCCAACTTTCATCAGCTGTAACGGATTCTCCTAGGGAAACTGAATTTCAGTCTTTGTGGGATGTTACTAGACACCTTTACAAACACATTGGTGAAGACATTTTTTGGTAAGGAATTTATTCCTGGACTTTTTACAGTATTCCCTTCTTACAAGGGAACATTCTCATTCTAATACTTAACCACCTCTGGAAAAAGTCAATTATATTTTTATTTATTCTGTTAACTTATATTTTGGGGATATTGCTGTGAAACCTACAGTTATGTTTAATATGTATGCAATTTGGACATACAAGGTATCCACCTGACAGCAACATTATGCTTTATATCGGTTGAATGATATTTATTGTCAATATATTTATTGTCTGTGTGCTATTGATTATGCCCAGAAACTCAACTTATAACTTGGCATAATAAAACAGTATTTTAAGCAGTGGAAATAGTGTGTATTTCTATGCTTGCATTCAACCCTCTCAGTCTTCTTTCATGTACAGCATAGATGACCAGCTATCGTGGTTTAGTCAAGTGTTGGGTCATTAAAATCAACCGTGGCTTTACCAGATGCAACATTGACTACTTTTATGTTTGGCAACGTTAAAACATTAAAGCAGGACTATTATGATTATGTGTAAGAGAATATTTCTGTGTTGTAGTGTTGCTACTTTTACTTAAAGGGCCAGTTCACCTCTGGGGCAACCAGATCTTATTTTATTGTTGTTTTGGAGAAGATCAACACAACCCCGAGTATTTTTTTGTGTTCAATCTGTGTTTTTAAATATTTCCGTATTTCAGTGTGAATGATGATGCTTTTTGCATCATATGATGCAGCATGATGTGTCAAATGATGCAAAAAGCATCATCGTTCACGCTGAAATACTAAAATATCTCAAAACCCAGATTGAACACAAAAAAATAACTCAGGATTGTGTTGTTCTTCTCCCAAACAACAATAAAATAAGATCTGGTTGTCCCAGAGGTGAACTGGTCCTTTAAGTAAAACAGGTGAGTCCTTGTTCCACCACTAGTAGAAGGTGAATTATTGAGCTGTAGGGCTTCCTACAAACAGTGAAGTCATATATCCTCTCTGTGTCGTTTGAGAATGAGGGGGGGGGGGGTCCAATTCATTCTCTATGTCACATGGTTTCATGTCTCTTCCCAGCCTCTTGGTCAAGAGACAAGAAGATTCAAGCCAAGAGGCTTGAATGGATGGTGGGTGTGCCCCCGCGCACCCACCACATCTCCAGACACCTGTTGTTTTGTCTCCAGGACTGTGGCCTATTCAAGGACGTACTCAGCATTGACATTCACAGTCCTGAAGACGATAAACAGGCCCACTTACAGTACATAAACACGTGATTTCTCATGAATACAGACACACACACTCACGCAACCCGTACACACACGAAGACATACACTCACACACACACACACACACACACACACACACACAATCTCCCACACACAACGCCTTCGACCCGCACACCCCCTCCCTCCTGCTCCCTTTGTCAGGGCTCTCTTTTTTTCCTCCTCCCACGCGAAATATTGTTATGCAAAGCAGCTAGCCAGGTAGGGGACTGAAGTGCTCGTGTTGACCGCGGCGTCACACAACGTGACGACGTGCGTGCACGCGCGCGTGTGTGCGTGCAGCTTCGGTCCAGACTTGAGGTTTCTGCCGCAGATGGCGAAGATAAGTCACCTCAGTGCTAGTCTCGCGTGGGCACACTTTCAGAGATCTCTGCCTAGACGGAGCTAACGAAACACCTGGCTATGTGAGACTAACACCCCAGTACAGGTTGTGCAACCTACTGTACATCTAGCTTTTCTCACACATACGCTCGCACATGCACGTACGCACAGAAGAACATAAAACAAAGTTGAAATATGAAGACTTGAGGTTTCTGCTGAAGATGGGCTGCCCGAGCCCGCAGCATCTCACCCCTGCCTGTACTGTATTGTTACAATGACAATAAATCTATCTATCTATCTATCTATCTATCTATCTATCTATCTATCTATCTATCTATCTATCTATCTATCTAAATTGTAATCATGTTAAGGTGGTAATTTTAAAAGTAGCTCTCAAGTAAAAAAAAGTGTGGGCCATCCTAAAGCAACTGTACGGTGAATGGGTAACACTGTATATAATATTGTTGTGGTCCTGTAGAAACCCTGATACAGTATGTTCATATTCTCACACACACACACACACACACACACACACACACACACACACACACACACACACACACACACACACACACACACACACACACACACACACACACACACACACACACATTCACGTACAACACGTTCAAACACTTGCACAACAAAGTAGGCCATTCATTCACAGAAGAACATAAAAAAAAAGTTGAAATATGAAGACTTGAGGTTTCTGCCGCAGATAGCGTCGATATTATTCAGATAAGTCACCTCAGTACTAGTCTCGCGTGGGCACACTTTCAGAGATCTCTGTCTAGACGGAGCTATCGAAACACCTGGCTATGTGAGACTACTCCTCAGTAAAGGTTATGTGGTTGTGCATTTACAGTACAGTAGCTTTTCTCACACACACACACGTACAGAAGAACAAACACACGCACACACGCACGCACACACACACACACACACACACACACACACACACACACACATTCAACACGTTTTAAAAATAGTGAAACTAGCAGAACATGTTTTCTCTACTTTTCAGCAAAACTCTTGTGCAACAAAGTAGGCCATTCATTCACAGAAGAACATAAAACAAAGTTGAAATATGAAGACTTGAGGTTTCTGCCGCAGATGGTGACGAGATAAGATTTGTCTGTTTCCGCCTGACTGAGTGTGACAGTCAGGCGCAACTCAGTGTGACTGAGTGTGAGCAATGGATAATACTCTATCTCTTGCATGGATAATACTAATATATGCCTACGTGGTCATTTTTACTATTATGGTTTATACTCATTTACAAGCTGTAACATCCACTATGTGGATGCCATTATTTTTCATGATAGGAGAGAGACACATGAATAAATCACAGGCCGTTGACAAGAAGATCCTACAGTGTCCTACAGGAGATCCCATCACTTTGATTTACAGTATATATTTCGAGGTGTTATATCAGTGGGCAAAAAAACGTACTAATGTGTGGCTACAGCGAGAGAGTGTGCCGGAATGTGAATCGCGTTACACAAAATGTCGTTACCTATCGAATTTCGTCACGCCAGGCCACAGAACACGGCAATGAAGTGGTTACTTACACTAGCCTAGTACATTTCCTTCATAATGTACTAAGCTGCGACAAATCTCTGTCTGTTTGTTTGTAATCCGCGTATCTCGAGAACCGTTCGTCCCACCGGCTTCAGATTCGGCACGCGCGTTCCCCGCCGCCGCGCGGAGTGCAGTGCCGGGCCTCGACCCGACCCGACTTGCGGTTTTCCGAAACCGGCGCGAAACGTTCGGAATCTCCTTATGCGGAGCTGATTGTTGACATCAGGCTGTTCCGGAGGAAATCGGCGCAAACGCTGAGTCATTGTGACATCACTTCATAAAAGGCTCTGACATCACGTACGCCACATGAGTCAACACAAAATCTCTGTGAATGTGTATGTATGTATGTAATCCGCGTATCTCGAGAACCCTTCTTCCCACCGGCACGCGCGTTCTCCAGATATGGGCATAAAGTCTGACATCAGAGTTTTCCGCAACCGGTACTGTGTGTGCAGAGATCTTCATATATGGGCATAAGTGGACAAAGACAAACAGATGGTCAAAACGGGTCCTATGACAACAGGTATATTGGGGTTTGCATTAAAGGGTGGGGCATTCATGGGGTTTGCATTAAAGGGTGGAGCATTCATTCCCTATTTCAAATTCGGCATGTGCGTTCCCCACCGCAGCAGGTAGTGCAGTGCTCGGCCTCGACCCGAACCGATACACGATTTTCTGGAACCAGCACGAAAGGTTCGGATTCTGATGTCTGACATCAGGATTTTCCGGAACTGGCACTGTGTCTGCATAGATCTCCATATATGGGCATAAAATGGATGCAGACAGACAAATACAGATATCTCCATATATGGGCATAAATGGACACAGGCAAACAGATGGTCAAAGATCTCCATATATGGGCATAAAGTGGACGCAGACAGACAGATACAGATATCTCCATATATGGGCATAAATGGACACAGGCAAACAGATGGTCAAAACGGGTCCTATGACAACAGGTATAATGGGGTTTGCATTAAGTTTGTCTCCTCCTCCATCTGTTTGTCTGTGTCCCTTTATTCCCATTATGGAAATCTCTGTATCTGGCTGTGCCTCCGACTGTGTTGCAGACACAGTGCCGGTTCCCCCTTTAATGCAAACCCCATTATACCTGTTGTCATAGGACCCGTTTTGACCATCTGTTTGAAAAAGCGACAGAAATCTCATATATGGGCATAAAATGGACGCAGATAAACAGATATCTCCATATATGGCATATATGGGCATACAATGGATGCAGAATCACAAAGATCTCCATATACGGGCATAAAAGGGACACAGACAGACAGATACAGAGATCTCCATATATGGGCATAAAATGGACGCAGATAGACAGATATCTCCATATATGGGCATATATGGGAATAAAATGGACCCAGAACTATAACTGCAGTGATCTCCATATATGGACATAAAATGGACACCGACAGACAGACAGATACAGATATCTCCATATATGGGCATAAATGGACACAGGCAGACAAATGGTCAAAACGGGTCCTATGAAAACAGGTATAATGGGGTTTGCATTAAAGGGCGGGGCATTCATTCCCTATTTACATTGTTCCGAGTTGGCCAGGTCGCCGACTAGACGCTGGGCCGCCCAAAGGGCGGCCCAGCTTCTAGTCTATCTATAAATGCGAGAAGTCTCTGTCTGTTTGTAATCCGCGTATCTCGAGAACCGTTCGTCCCATGGGCTTCAGATTCGGCACGCGTGTTCCCCGCCGCCGCACGGAGTGCAGTGCCGGGCCTCGACCCGACCCGACTCGCGGTTTTCCGAAACCGGCGCAAAACGTTCGGAATCTCCTTATGCGGAGCTGATTGTTGACATCAGGCTGTTCCGGAGGAAATCGGCGCAAGCGCTGACTCATTGTGACATCACATCTGAGATCACGTACGCCACATAAGTCAACAAAAAATGACATGGTTACGTATTCTGATGTTCCTATATGGGCATAAAAGGACACAGGCAAACATATGGTCAAAACGGCTCTTATGACAACAGGTATAATGGGGTTTGCATTAAAGGGTGGGGCATTCATTCCCTATTTCAAATTCGGCACGCGCGTTCCCCGCCGCAGCAGGTAGTGCAGTGCCTGGCCTCGATCCGATACGATACGCGATTTTCTGGAACCAGCACGAAAGGTTCGGATTCTGATGTCTGACATCAGGGTTTTCCGGAACCGGCACTGTGTCTGCATAGATCTCCATTTATGGGCATAAAATGGATGCAGACAGACAGATACGGATATCTCCATATATGAGCATAAATGGACACAGGCAAGCAGATGGTCAAAGATCTCCATGTATGGGCATAAAATGGACGCAAAAAGACAGATACAGATATCTCCATATATGGGCATAAATGGACACAGGTAAACAGATGGTCAAAACGGGTCCTATGACAACAGGTATAATGGGGTTTGCATTAAAGGGGGAACCAGCACTGTGTCTGCAACACAGTCGGAGGCACAGACAGATACAAAGATCTCCATAATGGGCATAAAGGGACACAGACAAACAGATACAGAGATCTCCATATATGGGCATGAAATGGATGCAGACAGACAGATACAGATATCTCCATATATGAGCATAAATGGACACAGGCAAACAGATGGTCAAAACGGGTCCTACAGCGATCTCCATATATGGACATAAAATGGACGTAGACAGACAGATATCCCCATATATGCATAAATGGACACACGCAAACAGATGGTCAAAACAGATCCTATGACAACAGGTATAATGGGGTTTGCATTAAAGGGCGGGGCATTCATCCCCTATTTACATTGTTCCCGAGTTGGCCAGGGCGCCGACTAGACGCTCGGCCGCCCGAAGGGCGGCCGAGCTTCTAGTAGTTACAATAAAAGGGCATTGTGACCATACCCTTGCAAGTAGCTTACAGTAGGCTAGTGAGTAAAAGTACAATCATTTAATTCCAATAAATGTACCCCCATTGATTCCGGATGGGTCCCCAGGTCCCCATCCGGAATCAATGGGGGTAAATTTACTATAATAAAGTTTTTGTCTTAGGAATGTGACAAATACCAAAAAATATTATTGAACTCAAGTCTCCATGGCATGAGTAATCAATAGAAAAAAAGGTCATTTTGAGGGTGAACTACTTCTTTAATGTGACTCATCGACGAATCGTTTTATACTGTATGTAAAAAAAGAAAAAATCAAGTGTTGCTTTAAGCTGAAGGGAGATTGACACATGAAGGCAGATTGACACATGATTTATGGTAAGCTTACATATTTTGTCATACTCATACATATAACTTTCACCAGCAAAAATATTAAAATTATTAATTAAAAATATTAATAATTTTTTTAATAATTTAAATATATACATATTTATATATTTAAAAATATACTTATTGTCACATTTTAATACCACGATACATCGTATGCTAGGACAATATCTTGTGACACGCATGGAGAGGGTTAGTCTTTTTTCTTTTATCACTTGGGGAGGGTCATTGATAATTGTTTCCAGTCAGAGGGAGGGGGCACATACATTTTCTCCAGGGGTACCCCTCTTTACAAAACGTTTGCTCCCTTACGTTGCTTATGGTGTTCTTTGGGAAAGGTATCACAGTAGACACTTTGCACATCTGCTGTGATTTGATTACAGTTAAGTGACTTATGGCTGGAAAATATGGTGAAATACACTGCTATCTTGCCATGTTGTGCCGCAACGGAAGATAGGTGTTAAACATAAAAGACATTATTATTGTTATTATTACTATGGGGAATGTGTTGGTTTGTTCACAAAGAGTACAACAGCAATGAAAAGAGAGTCGTGTCTGTGTGTGTGTGTGTGTGTGTGGTAATACCACAGTGCTGCTTCACTAGACTAATGAGCCAGACCGAGCGGAAAAGCGGAATGCCAATGTGTGTAGGACTCAACACCGCTGCCCCGTGCAGTCATCTTTTTCAGCCAGTTCAGCTCCACAGTACCAGTAGTCCTCCTGCTGCCTGGCATATGTCTGTCACTACGTAGTTACAGTAGGTTACAGTACAATCCCCGTGTTAAAGGAGAATTTCGGCCTAGAAGGTTATTTTACCTTCATGTTCGTGTTCGTGTTCTTCTCTCCAAAAAATAGTAGTCCAGATGTTTTTTTTTTTATTTTATTATTCATAACATGCAATCTTGTCCTTTTGGCCTACCCGACCACGGCTTCAAACCGGAGCGATTGGTTCTATTGTTAATCGAAAATCTATTTTTTCTGTACATGTCTGCCGTATTATATTAATAGTATCCCTTCCACAGTAATATGAACAGGGCGCAGCCATTCTTTTTTTCTCGAGAGAAATCTAATTCCTATTGGAGTCAATGCAACGCGGTGCGCACCCACATCTGCACAGCTGTTCTTTTAAACAAATAATGCCGATAATGGCGGACAGCCTATTATTCACCACACATTAATTTATCAAATGCTTTACGTTTCACACTTTACCTTGATTCCATCCTGCCATAGGTGTTCTCGCTGTAGACGCTCTGCTTCGCTGGCTAACCTCTGCATGTCAAATGGAAGAGAAGAGAAATTAAAACATCGCTAATCACTCTCATAAGGAAGAGTGTCATGGACATGGATACCAAATCAATTTACTGAGATTTTCCAGTGAATGTCTAAATGTTTCGTTGCGAAATTCCCATAGACTTTTTTTTTTTTTTTCATATTGCGTCATATAAGAACCGTGTTCCAAAAATAAACAAATTATTTTGGCTGTTTGACTCGTAAAGGATATCAACTGACGGAGAGAAAACGCTAAATGGGTTATGTTTTCGCCATAAACAGTCTGTATCAAATATGAGTGACTGACTATCATAAATGATACAGAGCTACACCTCCCTGACAATATCGCAGAGACAGTTTGTTTATTTTTGGACCACGATTCATATATGAGACAATTTTAAGATGACCCAAATTATCCATAGAGAAATTACTTCTCGTAGCCAGGGAATGAACGAGTGACGCCAAGACCTCTCGCTACTCTAAGGATTAATTTGGAAGAGGAAAACTTAGTGACACCCTAGGTGGGGTTGGCGAAAGGGCCTTTCTGTGTGGAGTTTGCATGTTCTCCCCGTGTCTCCTAGGGTAGGTACCCTCACAAAAAACATGCAGTAATCCTGGTCTCTATAATGCCTCCCCCTGGCCAGCCGGGGCACCTGATGAAGGGGAAAGGAACTGGTTGGAATAACGTGTTCCTTCCAACCCAAGGAAACTCCCCCTGTCAGGTGATAAGAAGCGGCCTGCACTCCTCATGCACTGAAGGAAGCATGAGCTCAGTTCGGGGCCCTCCCCAGGTTGGCAGAGGGAGAGTAGCGCCCAGGATTACAGTTTAGGCAATTGGCACTGGGTGAAAAATGGGTTACAAAATCGTGGGATAAAAATGTATTAAACAAAAAGAGGAAAACTTACATCCAGGGCTTTGCGCTTCTTAGCTAGAAGTCTCTCTATATCAGAGGCCACTTTCTCCACGATCTCGCGGGGTTGATTCCTCACCACACTGAACTGTCGTCTTTTTTCATTGTATATCTGTAAATGATTAGATTAAGAATATTAAGAGGGAAATAAGAGCAATAGCAGCAACTGTATAGGCTATATTGTACAGTATTGTTTTCTATATTCTCCTGTGCTGCTGTCCATATGATCAAGGTTGTCTGATAATTTAAGATCTTGCTTAGAAAGCAAAAAACTTTGATGATTATGTAATATAGGACATATTTTGTTAGAGAACAAAAGAACATCTAAAAATGTTTGTAGTCTATAGGGATTTGTTCAATCGTTACCCATAACGTCAAACATCTACTGTACTTCTATAACCACTAATAATACAACACATCTGACGTATTTTATTTATCTATTACAAAACTAAAGATTAGTTCTACGTGTAGCGGATAGCCCTCAGTTAAATGTAACAGTGATTGATGTTTCACATTAACAGGGGTCAAAATACCACTGGCACAATTAAGTAATCTGACAGAGCAGCTGGTGGACAAGCCAAAGAAACAGAGCAGCTGGTGGACACAGGCCAAAGAAAGCCACATAGAACAGTGTTTCTCAACCTTTTCAGGCCGCGACCCCCAAAATAATCATATTTTAACTGACGAGCACTAAGAGCTGAGGCATTACATTTTGTATAACACGGGTTCTATTGTGAAAATAGCAGATCTACATGCTCACAACGCCTCGTAACGCGAGGCGCTGTGAGCATGTAGATCGGCTATTTTCACAATTTCTGCCTCTAATATTTGACAATTTGGCCAATGTTTAATTTGACATTTTAGAGATATTAAAAAGTCCTTAAATTGTCACTTTGGAAATGTGCAGATACCCTCTAGTCAATACACTTATACTTTATGATGGTTTGTTTACTGTTCAGTGAGAAAACAATGTTGCACATTAAGTTAATATCTGGGGACCCCCTAAATAATGTGGGAACCCCCCTGGGGGTCCCGACCCACCGGTTGAGAACCACTGATATAGAAAAACACTGCAAATGGGCCAGTGTGGGAGGTGTATCAGTAATGCAGTGGTTCTCAAACAGTGGTCCGGGGACCACCAGTGGTCCTTGAAGAGATTACAGTCGGTCCCCAGCTAAATGACGGAGGGTTGGTAACCAAATGGACCCTTATACTGTAGATCTTTCGGTTTTTGGTTTAATTTTACGCTCTCAAGAGTTAAATTGTTGTTAAAATACTTGATTTATAAGAAGTCTATACAATTAGGGAAAGTAGAAGAATTATTATTTTGATCAATGTTTGCCTTTTATGTCTCCTATGGTATACCACTTCATTACAGCATGGAATTGTGGACAAAATCTTATCCAACGATAACAAAATATTCTACGTTTTGTGTCTGAGAGGCTGAATCTCATCAATTCACCGTTTGTCAGCCTTCTGATTGGTCCCTGAGACTCCCTGACTGGCCAACCAGAAAAAACCATTCACTTTTTGCTATCGGGGGTGGAGTTTGTGCAGTGGAGAATGTTGTTTCAGGCTTTCAGCAACTGTCCGCAGTGCGGAGCACGACCTTCGTCCAGTACGGCCGCGGCAGTACGGCGCAATCTCGCTCATCATAATGAATAAGCTTCAACAAACTAGTTCACATGGACCTTATCAATGGTCTAACTAGTTACGATTGGGTACATATATTTTAAATGGGCAGAATTACGAAAAGCCAGCCTATTATGTGAGGAGAACAGATTATAGTTCTCCTCTTCCTACCCAAGATGCAAAGCGCTTTCTTTTTCTATTTCTATTCTCTCTCTGATCCAGAGGATTAAACTAATTAAAACATATATTTTCGGGGGACAATTACTGTTTTGCTATGTAATTACTGTACCTTTTTCTTCCCTTTTTATTAATATCACGTAGATGTGTTTTTTTTGGTACTTTATATAGCTGTAATGAGGCTATGACGGGAAAAAAAATCCCATCCACTTCCACTATAAAATAATCTGCAATAGTGATTCTGTCCCACTGGGATTAAACAAATTAAAACATATATTTTCGGGGAAACCCCCTGTTTTGCAATGTAACTACTGTACCTTTGTCTTCCCTTTTTATTAATATCACCTAGATGTTTTTCCTTTGATACTTTAAATTGCAATAATGAGGCTAAGAAAAAAAAAATCCCATTCACTGCCACTATAAAAACAATCTGCCCAGGGTTAATGTCCCAGCATAGTAACAGGGCAGAATGGGGCGGGATTTGCAAAAGCCTGAATTGGTGGTCCGTGGCTCAAATGCAGATTAAATTATGGACCTTGTGAGTAAGGACTTCTCAGAGAATGCAGCAGCCTCAGAGGCTGCATGAGAAGAACATTATAGTTCATTTAGACAGTTTCACAAGCTTTCAGAGACATAGTTGATTTAGCACAGAAAATGAGGTGCTTTTGCAAAAAAGAGCACAAACACACCATCCCAAAACAGCAACGACACACGGTAAAATCCTCAGTGTAGTTTATTAATTTGTCACTATTTGATGTTGTTCACCGAAGTCGAATATTCGCTTTTATTTTTTTATTTTTTATTGTTTTCTCTTTAAGAAATGTATAGTTTATAAAGCTTGGCTAGATAGGAAGTCATACGAATGAGTTGTCAATGCCCCTGGTGGATGAATTTGTTAATGCTCTATACCAGGGCATCTCAAACCTTTTTAGGCCGTGACCCCCAAAATAAACATATTTGAACTGGGGACCCGCGAGGCGTTGTGAGCATGTAGATCTGCTGTTTTCACAATGTTTGCCTCTTGCTTACTTAATATTTGACAGTTTGGCCAGTCCTGTCGAATATTCAACTATTCGAATACTTTGAGGTTGAATAATTCAAATACTAAAAATCACTATTCGTGAATGCCCTAATGAACACTGAGGCTTTCATGGTGCAGGCATGATTGGGACTACAGCAGCATCTCTCCACAAGATCAAGCCTGTTTCAGGCACAGACAACCAGTACAATCCCTGTTGTGTGACCGCTGTGACGGTGTTAATCTAACTCCGAAGAGTGTGGCCTACACACGGACACTTTGGTTGTGCACTCGGGTCGCACCATCTTCAGAGTTAAATCGACACTAACGGATTTGACAGTGCAGGCAGGGATTATTGGTCAAATGAATGAAAAAGCAAGTCTCTCATATCTAGGGTTTTACAGCAGGCTGCCAGGCCATCTGCTCCTCTGTGCCACACAGAGTGGGCACGTGTCGAGACCACCAGTCACACCGCGCCCACACACACGCACACATCCAAGCCCAACACAACACAAAGATGCCCCATACAGCAGCTCATTTCAGGTTTGGATAACAGCATGCTTGTTCACACAACCTCTTATTGTGGGGGGAAATTATCCCTAATACGACAGAACAGGTACAGTATAATGACAGCTCTAAACATGAATTCTGGTAGATATTATTCATATTATGACATATATTTGACATAAGATGTTTGTGAAAGTTATGTGTGTGTGCGTGTGTGCGTGCGTGCGTGCGTGCGTGCGTGCATGTGTGGGTGAGTGGGTGAGTGCGTGCTAGCTCTGGTCCATCGCGTCACCTCCCGGTGATGCTCTGACAGACCCGTCGGGAAATGGCTAGACCCCAGTATCTCAGCCCCTCCGAGTGCTCAACATCAGTCAAAATAAACAAAACTATTTCACTACTCACCAAACCAAGGGTAGTTTTGCGTTGTTGAAAGTCTATTCTCCGCGGTGGTGAACCCCTCAGCACCCCACATACATTATTTTTGTCATGAAATAAAATGCACCCACCTCGAGCCACCTAGCGACCACCGCAGATACAATGGTTCACAACCCGGAAATAAGCGGCGGTCGAGTTGGATGCACTTTATTTCATGCCAAAAATAGTGTATTTTGCAGAGTGGGTGGGGTGCTGAGGGGTTCACCACCGCGGAGAATAGACTTTCAACAACGCAAAACTACCTTTGGTTTGGTGAGTAGTGATTAGTGAAATAGTTTTGTTTATTTTGACTGATGTTGAGCGCTCGGAGGGGCTGAGATACTGGGGTCTAGCCATTTCTCAACGGGTCTGTCAGAGCGTCACCGGGAGGTGACGCGATGGACCAGAGCTAAGTGCGTGCATGCGTACTGTATGTACCTTTTTATTTTGAAATATTTTATCAACTTTTTGAATGCTGTTGCATTGCTGTTGCATCACATACAGTACATCACATGTATGAAATACACAGCCTGTAACAGCCAATACAAGGATAGAGGCAGTATCTATGAAGGGGTTTTGTATCTGCGGAACCAACTTTGATTTTAATGCTTCAATAGAAAATCCAATAACCAAAGTAAAAAGGAAAAAAGGTTACCATCTCCTCTGAATACCATTCATAAAAATCTATTTTTCATCTGTACAAAGACCATTCTGCAATTACAGCAAACTGATTCGAGTTGGTTAATATAGACGCTATTAAAGAAGATTCATGCTGATCAAAGGGAAATAACATTATTAACTTGCTTATTCTCCATGGCCCTGCAATGAGATCAGATTAAGAAACAAAATCATTAATCAAAAGAAAATAAAAAAAGAGGAAGACTGCACTTAGTTTGATTTGCACACCAACCTTTCCATTTAAAGTCTGTCTCAGTGTTGACTTGTTGAAGCAGTACAACAATAAACATGACATAAATAATGTAATAACAGGCCTAAACAGAGAGCAACAGACCGACTCACCCCCTTCAGCTGCTGGGCTCCACTGATGTGTTGAAAGACTCTGTCAATCTCCTGCTCAATGCGCCTCGCCCAGTGCATTATCCTGTGGATGCACATCAGAGAAGAATACACTCAAGATAACAGGAACAAACTACTGTAGTGTTGCAACAAAGACAGTGTGGATTTAAACGTTTAATTTCTGTTTATTTTCAAACAGAAATTAAAAATCCTAACTGCGACCGATTGTCACGGCCCAGTGTCGGCGTAAAAAAAAAAAAAAAAAAAAACGGTTATCTGCGTTTTTCTTCGTTTTTGGAAGTAGATTCTGAGATAAAGCTGTGCATCAGCAATGAATATAGGAGCCCATAGGAGATTAGATGCTTCCTGATGCTGGCAGCCGAGTTGCATCATGGGATATGTAGTGTTTTCTATTTACCTGGTAACCATGGTAACTAGTTAACACGTCCCGGCACCTGATAACAGGGTCTTGGCGCCGCTGCCCCATAATTCTTATCACGTTCCTGGGCGTGCTTTTAGCAGCAGAAGTGTTAAATTAATAATACCTAAAAAAAATAATTAAGAAATTAAATGAACTGCATCAAAAGTAATAAACTATACTATAAAAAACTGGTCAAACATTGGCCAAAGAAGCAACCGTGAGGCGTTGTGAGCTTGTAGAATGGCTATTTTCACAATATTTATCTGTGGAACCGAGTCAAACTAAATGTAACGTCTAATTCCAAGTGCTTGTCAGGGGGTGATGGTCTCCAGTTCAAATAATGGTTAAAAGGTTGAGAACCACTGCTATATATACTTCATTGACTGGTGTTCCCCAGGGGTCTGTATTTGGTCTCCTGCTTTCTTCCCTCCTACTAATAATGCCACTTCCAAACAACACTGAAAAACCACACAATGTAGAGTTAATGCACGTCGTTAGTGTCCAGGAGAAATGAGCCAGCAGTAGTAATGTGTTGTCAGCTGTTTAGTCAGTCAGCCTAGCCCTAGAGCAACGCTGCTCTAATGAGCACATAATCATCCTCCTCCTTATCATGCCACTAAATTGAATTTAAACAATAATGAAACATTACCGCGAGGACCCAGCTGGGTTGATCTATCCGTTAACCAACTGCATCAGCGAAAGAAACATGTCATTTAGATCAGATTAGGTTCCATTAAATCGTTTTTGCTCGGGTCATTACATACAAGACGATAAATAAACGCACCTCAGTTAAGACACCACAGTAACAGATGATAAAAAAAGGAAAACAACAGATAACTATAATTATTATGTTATAAACATATATCTAAATACATTGAGAGTGTAAACATTGACCAAAAGCGACCTGTCAGGACCTGTAACTTAGTGAACTTGAAGGTTCAGGATTTCGCTGTGTGAAAAGAATGGGAGAAAATCCTCCATATTATCCTCTAAGATAATTTGTGTTATCTTGAGCTACAGGAACAGCTGCCAAGGTTGCTTGGGGAAAAACCCTAGTGGCGGACACTTAACAGGCACCATAAGCAAAACTTGACATTCAATCTTTGTGACTAGAGGCAATGTCACACAATCAATACTGTCACTGACACCATAACAAATGAAGAGAAACAAGCGTTCGCTGGCTTGAATCGTGTTGTTGCTGTTGTGGTGCTCGTGACACTAAATATGCCAAGGAGAGTGACAACATAGCTGGCTGTCAGCACTCTATGGTAACCACTTAAAAAACATGCACTCTATGGTAACCACTCAGGGGTGTCGCACCAAATTCTGGGCCCTGGGTACAAGGATTCACTGCGTTATTTTGTGCTTTAATAGCAGATATACAAGCTCACAGCGTGGCACAGAGTGCAGCGCTGCGAGCTTGTAGATCTGCTATTTTTTTTTAATCTTGAAGGTTTTTTGTCAGTGGTGCTCAAACTATTTCATGTGAAGGACCCCCAAAATGATACTGTGTACCGATTTGCGTGATTTTAGGGCAAAATTTGTAGGAGCAGTGTCCAAAAATGTGTTTTGCAAGAATCGGCCTCATGGTGGCGCTAGAAGAGGGCCATGTGAGAAATGAGGGGTGGGGTCTCCGCGCCGGCAAGGCGGACGAATAGGTACCGGCCCCGGCTGTCCCGGTCGCTCCTAGCCGGAGTTACAGCATTTTATGTGAGCTGCAGTGTAGGGGGTCCTCCACTGGGGGCGCCACCACTTTTGCATCAGTTCTGGAGCACCAGGAGTGGGTGGTCCCCGGGAATTCCCCGTGAGCAGCCCCGTGGGGGTGGTCATTTGGTCAGTTTAGCACATTTGGTCATTTTTTACATCTGGGGGTCCCTGGAGCTCCGGGGGTCCTTGGAGGTTGTAGTTTGGCAGGTAAGGAACGTGTGTGCAAAATTTGGCATGGATCGGGGCAACGGTTGCGGAGATATGAGCAGGGCAAGAGTGTGACGTGTGAGGTGTGACAGACAGACGGACTTACACTTTGTGCAGGGTTTGATAGTAAATGCGACCTACGGTCGCAATAACAGAGAGCAGACAGCCCCGCCCCAGCTATTCATTTTCAATTTCAACCGAACTGAGCTCATGCTTCCTTCAATGCACGAGGAGTGAGAACAAGGCCACTTCTTATCACCTGACAGGGGGGAGTTGCCCCGGTAGAACATAGCGCGTGGAAGGAACGCGTTATTCCAATCAGTCCCTTTCCCCTCCATCAGGCGCCTAAAGTGAGCTGTCTAAAAGAGTGTTGTACTGTACTGTACTGTACTGTACTGTACTGTACTGTACTGTCTCCTCTTTTCTTTTTCAGAATATGTATAAATGCTAAATGGTGCATTTATATAGCACTTTATTCCAACAGGCTTTATATTACATAGATTGTGCATTAGATTCGTCCATTAACATACGCACATTGGGAGCAGTTAGGGGTTCACAGTCTTGCTCAAGGACTCTTCAACACTAACTCTGGGAGAGGCCAGGATCGAACTGGAAACCTTGCGGCGGCCATTCTACCGGCCACCCTACCACTGAGCCACTGACGCCCATGTATGACACTGATTACTACGTCTCTATGGCATATTAGGAGTCCACTAGTGCTAGTGGTTCTTAAAAGTCTCATTTTCAAGGACCCCTGATAACTCTGAATGTACAAATGGAACCATTTGGAGTTACAGACCCGTAATGGTCATTCAGGGCGGGAGGCTCTCTCCATTCCGACATGTCGCCACTCCGAAATGGACTTCTTATTGTCGGAGTGGCGACACTCCCCATGGGCCTAAGGTTTAGGGTAGGGGTAGAGATAGGGTTAGTGTCGGAATGGAGACATGTCGGAAAGGAGACATGTCGGAGTGGAGAGATGCACCCATTCAGGGCTAGCGCTTTTGTGTTTCTGGTAATATTATCGTCCACCAATTTTCTATGTCTGTGGCAAAAATAAAAAAGCAGCATGGTGATGAGATGACGCTTGCCACCCTTTTCCGCCCCGCTCCCCGTAGCCCCCGCTAGCCCCCCATCCCCGTTCACCCTCCAAGCTCTGTCTCTGTCCTCTTACTCACACACGCTCGCCTCGTACACACACACCCACACACTCTCGAAGAAAAATGGAATGAAAACACAGCGCTCACAAACAAGGGCAAAAAGAAATTGTGAAAACAATAATAAATGGGTCAGATTTAAGAGTCATTACCACATGATAAAGATAACTATAACGATAATAATTATCGCAGTTATTGTTAATTATCCACTACATTTATTTGAAAACTTCAGTTACTAGTTACTTTGCAGATTTTGATTAGTATTACAAAACACTTCATTAACAATTTTGGCTGGGATGCGACGCATTGAGTCCCCTGGACGTATGCTCTTCTGACACTGCTCACAAAACCATTCTCCATGAAATACAGCAGTGATTCTCAAACTTGTATACACTCACTCTCAGCGTTAATCGTCATTTATCAGAGCACAATGAATCTTATCTCGAGATTCTCATCTCATTGTTAACTTAAAAAGCAGACGTCCTCGAGGATTACTCCCCAGCGTGGAACCTGAGCTCTTCTGACTTATTGGCGCTCCTCACCATCCCTCTCAGCAATAAGCGGACCCTCAGCGATAGAGCTTTCAGTGTGGCAGCCCCTGTCCTCTGGAACTCTCTCCCCATGCATGGCGATTTGCCAGATGCCAAAATTGGATTCTTTCAAGTCTGCACTAAAGAGACCAATCTTTACTCAGGCTTTTTGGAAAATAGTGTGTTCATTTTTGTATTCTTAAGCGTCCTTGGGTAATTCAGGTTATCATTATTATTATTATTAAAAACCTTTTTCAGACCTTTTCTGTGGACAAGGTTCTCTCCAGTATAGTACATAGTATATTGTGTTTGGAGGAAAATATGAAAACAACATTTATGGAAACACGGTGTCAGTGTCAAAATAATACATGATTTCAATCTGAAGGTTGTTCGGCCATGGACTTGAACAGGAGGACCCCCTGAATCTCACACCAGTGTTGATTTCGTAGACTAAAACTATGACGAAAGATGTTTGTCGACCAGGCCTGGAATTTTGTCATTTTAGGGGCAAGGCCACTTGGTCTTTGTTGTTTTCCATTTTTTGAGGGCACAAAGGCCAAATGCCAGGGCAGGAAGGCCATCAAATAAAACAAGATTTTAGTCTATTGAAAGTATTTGTTGAATTTAAGGGTTAGGGATGATAACCTAATCTGCAGTGATATAGATAAATGATGGTATTTACACTCCGATCCATGCTCAGCCATGCACCAATCAAAGTCACAAGATTGGTTTAAAGATGGGGACTCAGGGGAGTTACAGTAAGATTTCAGAATCTTACTGGTGTCTACATGATACGAAAAAGAGACACCGGTGTCTACTGTCTACAAATTGACAAGAAAGAGACAAAGTGGTACAGAGTGGTGGAGAAAGTGGTAGTGAGGGCATTAAGGCCACTGTGGCCTCAGGGCATACCATTTCTTTGAGGGGCACAAGACCAAACTGAGGGGCAACGGCGGCCATGGCCTTCATGGCCTCCATGAAATTACTACCCTTCTGTCGACTAAGCTATGACGACTAACACTTTGACTAAATATTCGGACAATTTTGTCAACAAATAAAAACTAGACTAAAATATTAGGGAGGGATTAGTGGAGAAGAGATCCAGCAGAACTAAAACACAAGACATTTTATGTTTGGTTGCGCTCAGGTGTTCGCTTTGAAAATAGCAGATCGACAAGCTCACAACGCATGCCAATGCATTGCCAATGCATTTTCAGAATCCGCCCTCATAGGTAGAATAAGAGTGCGGTGTGACCGTGCCCTCAGGCCCACAGTGGAAAGCACTGAGACAAAGATGGTGTGGAAAACACGGCTCTGTGTGGGTTTTGTATCTGTGACAACATCTGCAATTTAATTCTTTATGTTCCAACTCAGTTTTGACTGAGCAGGCAACACAGAAGGGGGTGACTTTTCTTATTTCCACACAACTCTAAGGTATATTAATGACATAGTTCAATGTTGAAGATGAGTGGTATTCCCCTTTAAGTGGGCACGGTGGCATGGTAAGTAGCACTGTGGCCTCACAGCTAGAAGGTCCTGGGTTCGATTGTTGCTGGGCGTTGCTGGGGGATGCTGGGGGATGCTGGGGGCGCTAGGGGCGTGTTCTCTCCTCCGCTTCATCAGCGCCCACACTCTAAGTGTTGTTGGTGAAAGGGCTTTTCTGTGTGGAGTTTGCATGTTCTCCCTGTGTCTCCTAGGGTAGATACCCTCACATAAATATGCAGTAATCCTGGTCTATATTCCTCTTCCCCTGTTCAGCTGGGGCACCTGATGGAGGGGAAAGGAACTGGTTGGAATAACTTGTTCCTTCCACGCTACGTCCTACCGGGGAAACTCCCCCCTGTCAGGGGATAAGAAGCGGCCTGCTCACTCCTCATGCACTGAAGGAAGCATGAGCTCAGATCGGGGCTCTCCCCAGGATGGCAGAGGGAAGGGTAGCACCCAGGATTACAGCTTAGGCCATTGGCACTGGGTGAAAAATGGGTTACAGAATCGTTGGATAAAAATGTAGGAAACAAAACAATGGCATCATTAGAAAAAACAACAACCATGGAGTAATGTTTTTATTTTATAGAGGTGGCAACAGCAACCATACCAAAGCCCTAATCACATTCTACCAAAGAACTCTGCAGGAATAGTACTATAATATAATAATAATACTATAACTCAGATAAATCAGATCAGATTTTCATTAAAATGGCACTCGGCAGAGCTTTTCTGCTACGGCAGTGTTTTGTCAACATGTACAGTTACTGTATTACACAAAGCAATGCACACATACAGCCTTTTTACTGTAATTTCTCCTCCATAATTCCCTTCGCCATGGCCAAAAAAACAGGATCAGGATCTACCACAAGAAACATCCCAAGATGAGAGACTTTGTGAAACACGATCGAGACAAAATCTAATCTTTAGACTTGTCTCAGGCTCAGAGCCCTACCTATTAGACCTTCTACACTGTTACAGTAAAAGTCTTAGGTTTTCATACAGATTTTGCAATGCTTGAGATAACAGAATTTGTCCTGAGTTCCTGAAATAACTTGCAAAGTATATTTACCATCCAATATTATGCGATTTTACATAATGCCATATGATCGGTTTCCATTTTAATGTAAAAGAAAATAAGAAATAGAAAGTCATAGATGGTGGGTTAACTGAATCAGAATCTAACTGGGAATGGCTTTGTCCAACAGCAGCCTCATATTGCTCTGTTGTATGAGGTGTCATATACCGGTATGTCAATATAAATCAGGCTTTCCTTTTCAGGGGTTGACACTAAGGTCTCAGAGGCACTTGCCCATCGGGTACTTTCCCATCGGGCAAGTAGACTACCGGTCATGTTCTTATTGTTCTACTTGCCCAATGGTCATGCTCACTTGCCCGAAAGGTAAATCATCCATTATAGCACGCAGAGAATGAGAGAGAGAGCTGTGGCCACCTTCAAGTGTTTATAGACCGATATATGTGTTGTGTTCATATACTATAGTGAACTAAAGACGATTGCTTCCCCATCACTCAAACGTGAACTTGTCCAGGGGTCGGGCAACCTGAAAGCAAACCACACTTGACCCAAACGTTTCAATTACTTGCCACGGGCAGTTGGGCAACTGAGAAGTGCCAACCCCTGCCGGCTTATGACTTAACAGGGTTGTTACATGACAACAGCCCAGAGAACTACAGAGAACGACACAGAGCGGTCTCAGCAAAGAAGTGACTCAGACAGTGCAGCTGAAGCACAATTGTGACGTTTTCAGAGAACAGAGCGCGAACGAGCAGCATGCTTCACATCATCTGCCCATAAGAGCCCATGGGACATCAGAAAAGCAGCACAGCGATAAAGCAGCTCAGCTCCGTATACGTACGCGTCGTCTATACGCTGTATACCTGGCTGTATACCAAGCAACACACCCCTGGGACACGAGAGCGAGAGAGGCGCTACATGCTGTGACCCATATTCACTTACAGAGATGGGAGCGAGAGGTTGAGAGAGGGGTGGAGCGGCAGGAAGTGAAGATGGAGTGAATGGAGCAAACAGTGGGACAGGACAGGGGAGGAGAGAGAGAGAGAGAGAGGCAGGGAGAGGCAGGGAGAAGAGAGGGGAGGGAAAGAGGGCGTAGTAAAGGGAGGGAGATGGAGAATAAATCTTGACTGCTGCAGTATTAATTCTTAATTGGAGTAAGATGCTGTTCTTCAGTGTAGCGAATGTCTGCTTCATTTAGCTTACACGAAGAGGCCCAGAGAGCAGTTTAAAAAGCAGCAGAAAGAGGAAAAAAAAAGAGAAGAAGAGAGAAAGCTGCTACACCGGCGCCTTATGCAATAATAACCCAATTCATCACAAGAATTTAGTCATTTAGCAGACGCTCTTAGTCCAGAGCGATTTACAATAAACAAGGACAGCACAAGGTAACACATCAAATGCATAGAAATAGTCATCTAGAAACGTAGGTAGACCAAGAGCCTATCATCAGTCTAACAGTATAGAATAACTAAAATATGAAATCAATAATCTGTACATTGAATTAAGCTATACACACTATAGGATACCAGGTCAACAATGACCTGGCATCTGTCTATGTAGCATGCATGCTATCTAAATTACCTTTTATTTATTTTTTATTTTTTATATGTTTTTTTTTGTGGTATGCGCCTTGACCAGTAGGCCACCGGACGCCCTAAATTACCTTTTAGCCTTTCAATTAAAATGTAGGCATTTAGCAGACGCTTTTGATCCAGAGCGACTTACAATAAGCAAGGTAAGACACATCACATCAACATTAATACTGTACATCAAATGCATAGAAATAGTAATCTAAGAAAAACATATAGGTAGACCAAAATTGAATTGAATTGAACTGAAAATTCTATCTAGCCTTTGCATATTAAGCCTGCATATTAAGCCCCCCCCCCCCCCCCCCCCCCCCCCCCCCCACACACACACACACACACACACACACACACACACACACACACTACCGCTGATTTATAGAGCTTCCTCTAATTGGTAAATAAACCTAGTATTTCCAGCTGTGATTGGCCAGAAATCCCTTTGCTCTGTCCTAGAGTGTCCCACTGTGCCATCTGGCATGAAGCCCCCCCCTCTCCTCCTCCTCTTCAGTGCAGCGCCCGGAGGTGGGGGGGCATATAATTATTGTAGTCTCTCAAGTCAAGAGCCAGCTGTACTTAAGAGTGCAGGGTTAAAGGTTATAGGAACAGAGCTGCGGGATAATTAAAAATGACAAAAAGATCATTAATGTTACATGTCAGTGTACAGTGCGTACAATACAGACTTGTATGCACTGTATACTGTACAGCACTGGTTTTCAACCCTTTTTTTCCATGTCAAGGTCCATTATTTATTCTGCATTTGAGACACACAGACCATTGTTTGATGACACTTATAGCCTCTCAGACCCAAAACATATAGAATATGTTTTTGTTGTTGGGTTTCATTTTACGCTCTCGATTTGTTACTGACTCTCCATCATTTAGCTGGGGACCACCTGGAACCCCCTCACGGACCACTGATTGAAAACCATTGGCACAGTCTATGTATGCTGGCCTTGTCTGAATCCCATTCTGGTACAGACTGCTATGCTGCCTCTTCCTCATTTTAGAGAGCTTTACCTCACCAAGAACTGGGAAAGATTGTTATCACCCGGTAATCTCGGTTCAGTTTGTCAACAAGTAACATTACTCAGATTTAAGAATGCCTGCAAGACAGTGGTTTTCAACCACCACCAGTGGTCATTGAGGGGGTCCCCAGCTAAATGATAGAGAGTTGGTAACCAAATGGAGCCTTATTATAGATCTTCAACTCTTGAGAGTGTAAAATGAAGATCAATGTTGGCCTGTTATCTCTCCTATGGTACCACATCAATAGGCCCACAGCATGGAATTATGGACACAATCCTGTCCAATTCCAACGTTAAAAGAAAGTTTTAGGTCTGAGAGGCTAAATCTCATCAAATGGTGGTCTGTGGCTCAAATGCAGAATAAATAATGGACCTTATTGATATGCAATAGGTTGAAAAACACTGCTGTGAGAGATCCCAGATCCGTGCAGAAAAACTATAAACTATATGGCCTGCTTGCAGAGTCACAATGTCATGTAACTTCACCGATGTTTTCTCAGTCAAAGAATCACTTTAAAGACATTGGTTTGTTTAACATACAATAATCTACACCACTGAGCAGTGCTTTAATTTCTACAGAATATAGATTGCTATATATTATTTTCTCAAATAGGCCTACTAATTGAATATGCCACAATAAGATTGAACACCCTTTGCTTAACCCCAGAGAAACAATAGCCTATGCCTACAAAGGCAAACAAATATAATAACACAAAAACACATTGTCCCAATATTACAACAATTATTTAATGTCGTACTTTGATTGTTTGTGTGTGTGTGTGTGGGGGGGGGGGGGCGTAACGTAGGCTATCAACTGAAATGACAAAAACACTGTGTGAACTAGCCTCACTATAATAGCCTGCAAATTATTTAGCCCGTTATGTTCCATTGACAGTTGTCAAAAAGCATTCGCACCTCTATCAAAATGATATAACGCAGTGGTAGCCTAATAAGTAGCGTTAAAGTAACCAGTATTTTTGGCTTTGATACAAGTCATTTAAGTGGACCTGCGACTCTCAAGTTGACACTTTCAGCAACACACAATTCAATTAGGGCGTCATATGTGTGTCCACTTACGTGTATTGCTGCGGGAACGTGAGCCCCTCTGCTCCAGGCCATGGTGCACCGAACATCAAGATAATCTGTATAGATACCAAGCAGACGATGCTGCAAGACCCAGTGCCTATCGCCATTTTCCATTAAAAAAAGAGAGAAAAAAGATCTAGTCACGGGGTTTCAATGCGTGAATGAATCACTTCGATCTAATAGCTGCACCTCCTCGAAGACAATTTATAGTCCGTGTTTGTGTCTAGCGGGGGGGAGGGAGGCAGTTTTCAGCTTCTTAGCAGCGAGTCCATGGCGGGTTGTTCTCTCATCATGTCGACATGGTGTTGAAGCGAGCATCAGTGCCGGTGTGGAAGTATCATCATCACCATAGACTGGGAGGAGAGGAGAGATGCTCTGATGCAGCTGCCTGTGCCAAGACGCTGCAGCCCCGCTATGCGCCCACACTTTCTCCCTCTGACTCTCTCTCTATCTCTCTCTCTCTATCTCTCACTCTCTCTCACACACACACTCTCTCTCTCTCTCTCTCTCTCTCTCTCTCTCTCTCTCTCTCTCTCTCTCTCTCATCAGCAGCTGCAGCGCTGGATGCAAGGCTGAGGCTCGCTCACGTTGCTCAATCTCTAGGCAACAGTAGAATGTACAGTAGGTGGTACCAGTGTCTAGTGCCCAGTTGTCCAGGTGCCCACATGTCTCTATGGTGCCCAGATGGTTGTGGTGCACACATGTCCCTCCCTGGTGCCCAGTTGTCCAGGTGCCCACATGTCTCTAGTGGCCACCAGTTGTGCCCGCATGTCCCTACTATAGTGCCCAGTTGTCCAGGTGCCCACATGTCTCTAGTGCCCAGATGGTTTGGTGCCGGGGGGGGGGGGGACCAAACCCATTGATTTATAGTGGAATTTCACATTTGTTTTATAGCATTTATTAAAATCATATAGCCTTATTTATTAGAAAATGCATTTACAAGTACAACACTGATTCCTGCTGATTGTGTGTCTTATTGACATTGTTGAACAGCAATGGGAAAGTGTTTCTGCAAAACATTTGTAATTCAATCATACTGTTATCATATTTGAACAGTGATGAGTAATTAAGTAGGCTACATTTACTTAAGAACTGTACTTAGGCCTACTGGAGTTTTTACTTATACACTACATCTAAGAGGCAAATATTTATATTTTTACTCCACTACAAATATTAGACAACGTTATGGCTAGTTACTTTGTTTAGATTTGGATTATTACAGCCCTGTTTAAACTTGTATTTGATTGATTGATTGATTGATTGATTGATTGATTGATTGATTGATTGAAGACTTTATTAAAGGTTTGCATAGAAAGGGTACAGGACCAGTTCACTGATACAAGGTCAACTTGTAAGTAAAAAAAGTACTTTTAACACCAATGTTTCTGAAGCAGGGTCGATTTTGACATGCAGCACATTTTGATTTAGTTTTAGTCATAGTCTTTTGAATAAAACTTCAGTTAGTTTTAGTCATATTTTAGTCATCTGAAATGTTTTAGTTTTAGTCGACTAAATATCATATGATTTTAGTCGACAAGATATATAGGCCTACAGTTGATTTTGTCAGTTTTTATTTGTTGGCGTAATTGTCAATTCTCAACATCTTTCCATATAGCCTACAGTAGTCTTAGTCGACGAAATCAACAGTGTAGCGGCTGTAGTCTATCTTTGTCCAATTTGGGAGGAGAGCTGTTATCTACATTCCTGTGCCCAGGGCTGGAGCCATTATTATCAGCTCTTTCTCTGGCCGTTCCCATGGTTACATCTATCCAGTGGTGCAAGAATTTCCTACTTAAATTAAGTAGCTAAACGTAGCAATGCCACCATGTAGAAATACTCCATTAGGCTACCAGTAAAAGAACGTGCCCTCTCAAGGCACAGTGACACCGCACTTTTATTCTACCTTTGAGGGCCGATTCTGCCAATGCATTTCAATGGGAATGGAGCGGGTTTTCTTTTTGCAGAATTCCGCAAATGGCAGCAAACCACTTCATTCTCATTGAAATGCATTGGCACAATCCGCCATCATAGATAGAATAAAAGTGAGGTGTGTGACTGTGCCCCGAGGGTCCATTTGGTTACCAACTCTTCATCGTTTAGCTGGAAACCACCTGGAACCCCATCAAGGACCACTGGTTGAGAAACATTGATCTAGGGCCTCTTGGAGCCTAGATTCCATGCATAGAAATATGTTTTGTTGACTACAGCATTTGTGTAAATCATAGTGTGTAGAGCACTGGTTCTCAAAGTGTAGTCAGGGGACCCACAAGGGTCCTTGAGGGGGTTCCCATGCAAAATGAGGAACAGATTAAACAAGTCCTAAATTCTTTATATTTGAAAATAGCCAATCTACAAGCTCACAATGTTTTTTTAAACATTTTGACAGGTGTGACAGATCTTCTCTTTATGGGGGTCCCTGGCACAACATCTTTTCAAAAAGGGGGTCCATGGCCAAATGCATATCAATTTGGGGGTCTGTGAGGGCTGCCTCAGCAGCCTCACATTGAGAGCCTACTGTAATGGTGACTTTTCTATTTCTTATTTAGTTCAATGATCTAGTCACAAGTACATTATATATATATGCAAAGTGACATAACCACTCACAACTTGAATTCACATATTATTGTTTAGTTGTGGCTTCTTTATTTGCATGGGATCTTGACTGAGTTCTCTTTGAGTCACCAGTTCTGGGGGAAGGAGAATGGACATGATTGGCTGGCCAGAGAATGGGACCAGCTGCTCCATATCCGGCAGCAATGATGGGGACAACGGGGCTGCACCACTCTCTCTGCACTGGGGGGGAGACAGGGGTTATTTGTAGTGGTTATTGGCAGCTTTGTCTCTATTCCCCCCCTCTTGTTTATAGTGGTTCGACCCGTCCCTATATATGTTCCCCTTACCCATCATTCTGGTTAGATCGGTTGTATTGTTTAGTTGAGCATTTTGTTTAGTTCTTTTGTTTGATCTCCTTTGTTTTGGGCCCACCTTTTGTTTGACATTCCTTTTTGTTATACCTTATTTGAAACTAAAAGAAAAAGACAAAAAAAAAAGAAAGAAAATAATAATAATTATTTTAAACCAACATCAAGAGTTTCCTGTGTCTCTCCTTCCGACCAACTCGGTCCCTAACAGATGGTGGCAGTGGTGGGATCACGGAGGAGAGCACAGATTTTTTTTTCTACTTTTTTTTCTGAATTATTTTCCAAACGCAAATGAGCCATGAATCGAGGCAGAGGATTAAGAAGAGCACCAATACCAATACAAGAGGCGGAGGGGCATAGTCCAGACTCTGGGGCCACTGGAGGGGGCATGGAGGAGGCCAGCCAAGAGCTAACACTGACGGACCTGGCTGGTATGTTCCAGACCCACATGAACCAACAGGAGGCCCGTGAGGCTCGCCAGGAGCAACGGTTTAATTCACTGAAAAATCAGTTTCAACAGCTGCAACTGGAGGTGCAGGCTCATGCGCCCCAAGGCCCAGGGGCAGGTGATGAACCTGGTCCACAGGCCGAAGTAACAGGGTCTCAAGAGGCTTCTACAGATGTCGCCACCTCAGGTCGGTTTCACTTCTCTCCAGAACCTAGATTGGAAAAATTAACTGAGAGTGATGATGTTGAACATTTTTTGATAACTTTTGAGAAAATCTCAGCAGCATGTAGATGGCCTAAAGCTGACTGGGTTTTCCGCCTAATTCCATTGCTTACTGGTAAGGCGAGAAGTGCTTATGTACATATGGATGTGGATGAGAGTCATGACTATGAGAATGTTAAAAATGCCATTCTAAGAAAATATGACATTAATCCAGAGACCTATAGGCAGAGGTTTCGCAATACAGATATTGAACCGGGCGAAACCCCCAAAGAACTGTATGTAAGGTTAAAGGAGCTTTATCAGAAGTGGATCCGACCGAAAGATAAAACAGTTAAGGATGTTGGTGAAATTATCATTTTGGAGCAATACTTACGCATGCTATCCCCTGAGCTTCAGATATGGATCAAGGAGCATGATCCTCCATCAGCAGCAGATGCCGCGACAATGGCTGACGTGTTTGTGGCTGCAAGGAGGAAAGGACAACCATGGAGCTACAACACCTGGAAGGCAGCAAAAGACAACCGCTGGCCCACCTCTCCTCAATACCATCAGGATGCAACACCAGGTGTGGGTAAGGCCCCCATCAGGGAGAACCAGCCAACAAATACTCAAACGAAACAGTCTAATAGAGCACTTACTTGCTACTTGTGTGGACAGGAAGGCCACATAAAGCCCAATTGCCCAAAGAACCCACTCAAGCTCACTCAAATGTGTGTGGTGCCTCGTAAAAATGATTTGAAAGCTAATGATGATCAGTACATAAAGATGGAAACCGTTAAAATTAATGGGAAGACTCTGAGGGCCCTAATTGACACTGGCAGTGACCAGACCCTGGTGCACCGGAAATTTGTGCCACCCAATGTTATATGCACTTCAGAGACTATTCCCATTTGCTGTGTGCATGGAGATAAGAAGCCATACCCCACAGCTGACCTGTACATTGAAGTGCAAGGGCAGACTTACCTTTTGAATATTGGAGTAGCAGACAATCTTCCTTTTCCAGCGGTGTTGGGTAGTGACCTGCCCGTTTTGTTTGATTTGCTACACAAACCTCGTAGTTGTAACATTACAGTAACCAGAGCCCAAGCCAAGTTGGTAGATGAGCCCTCCGTAACACTCAGCACCCTGCCTTTTTATGATGCAGACCTAGACCAACAGCCCGGCAAAGCCAGAAAGCCACGCCGACAAAGAAGGCAGGAGAAGTTCCAGCAAACGGTGGTAGAACCATCAGAGGAGGTAGCTCCAGATCTGCCGCTGGGTTTTAAGGTACCGTCAAATATGGTGCAGATGCAACAGGATGACCCCAGTTTAGCCACATTGTTGCGTAATGCTAAAGAGGTGGAGAATGGGGAGTATTTCCTGCAGAAGGGTATACTATACCAGCAAGATGGACCAGTTACACAGCTAGTGGTTCCCGGTGTAGCTCGAGAGTCAGTACTTACCTTGGGTCACTCTGTTCCCTGGGCGGGCCACCTAGGGAAACACAAGACCTTGGCACGTATTAAACGGCATTTCAACTGGCCGGGCTTACGGGCAGCTGTTACCCAGTTTTGTAGGACGTGCCCTCAGTGCCAGAAGACATCAGCTAGAAGACCCTTGAGAGCCCCACTTCAGCCTCTCCCAATTATTAGTACCCCCTTTGAACGACTGGGTATGGATATTGTTGGGCCGGTTGAAAAAAGTAAAGCGGGAAACCGTTATATGCTAGTTATTACAGACTATGCTACTAAATATCCAGAAGTGTTTCCTCTAAAAAATACCAAAGCAAAGGCTGTGGCATTCTCCTTGGTTCAGTTTTTCTCCAGGGTGGGCCTTGCACGGGAAATTTTGACTGACCAGGGAAGTAATTTTATGTCCACTCTCCTGAAACAGGTTTACCAACTGCTTGGTATCAAAAGTGTGCGAACTACCCCTTTTCATCCGGAGACTGATGGGCTCACAGAGAGGTTTAATCAAACCCTTAAACAAATGCTCCGTAAGTTTGTTGACGACACTGGATCTGATTGGGATCAATGGCTACCTTACCTCCTCTTTGCATATAGGGAAGTGCCCCAAGCCTCAACTGGGTTCTCTCCATTCGAACTGTTGTATGGTCATGAGGTGAGGGGACCTCTGACTTTACTTAGGGAGGCCTGGGAGGGGGACCAGAGGGAAGGGGGAGCTGTTGATGTAATAACCTATGTGGTCAAGATGAGAGAAAAGTTGCAGACGATGGCGGAGCTTGCCCAGCAGCACATGGCGGAGGCCCAACAGTATCAGAAAACATGGTATGATAAGTCAGCACGACAGAGGACCTTTAGCCCAGGACAGAAGGTTCTGGTCATGCTGCCCACCAGCAACAGCAAGCTACTGGCAAAGTGGCAGGGGCCATTTGAGGTGGAGAAACAACTTGGTCCTACCACCTACCGGGTTGCAACCCCAGGGCGGCCACGTTCCAGTAAGGTGTTGCACGTGAACCTCCTCAAGGAATGGGCTGAAAGACCAGAGAAGACGGCAGAGGTCATGCTGATCAGAGCGGTGGAGGAGGAAGAGGCGGTAGATGACCAGTATCTGCCCTCATCTGCCCCAGCAGTACTCGATCTGGGCCATCTGTCAACTGAGCAACAAAATCAGGTGAAAACTTTATGTAATCCGCAAATATTCCAAGAATATCCAGGGCGCACAAATATTGTTGAACATGACATTGTCTTAACAGAAAAGGCTGATGTAAAACGTATGAGTTACAGGATCCCCGAGCGCCTCCAGGGCGCCCTGAAAAAGGAGGTGGACATGATGATGTCGCTGGGCACCATTGAGGACTCCAAAAGTGAGTGGTGTAACCCAGTTGTTCTAGTCCCAAAGAAAGATGGCACTATACGATTTTGTATTGATTTTAGATACCTGAACTCTGTGTCAAAATTTGATTCTTACCCAACACCACGTATTGACGACCTGATTGAACGACTGGGCAAGGCAAAGTACCTGACAACTCTTGACTTGTGCAAAGGCTACTGGCAAGTGCCTCTTTCCAAGCGATCTAGGGAGCTGACAGCCTTTCGGACTCCATGGGGCCTTTTCCAGTTCACTGTCCTGCCATTCGGGTTGCATGGGGCTCCTGCAACCTTTCAAAGGCTTATGGATCAGGTATTGAGAGGATGTTATGATTATGCATGTGCTTACCTTGATGACATTGTCATTTTCAGTGCAACGTGGGAGGAGCATCTGCAACATCTGGGGGAGGTCCTGGGACGAATCCAATCAGCGGGCCTTACAATTAACCCTGCAAAGTGCGTGTTTGCCAGAACTGAGACAGAGTATTTGGGGTTTGTAATTGGGAAGGGGGTGATCAAACCACAGGTCCAAAAAGTCCAGGCCATCACCTCCTGTCCCCCACCTCATACCAAGAGCCATCTAAGATCCTTCTTGGGAATGGCGGGCTTCTATAACCGTTTTATTCCTAATATGTCCGACAGAGCTGCTGTCCTCACAGACATGACCGGAAAAACACGCCCCAACAGACTCCAGTGGACAGAGGAAACAATGGCAGCCTTTAAAGACATTCAGCAGGCTTTGGGTAAGAACCCGGTCCTGTATAGTCCTGACTTTGAAAAACCGTTCATTTTACAAACCGATGCCTCTGAGAGGGGGATCGGAGCTGTGCTTCTCCAGGGCCCGCCGGAGGACCGACATCCCCTGGCATTCATCAGCCGCAAACTGGAGCCAAGAGAGGTTCGCTATTCTACAGTGGAGAAAGAAGCCCTGGCCATCAAGTGGGCCCTCGACTCTTTCAAGTATTATCTTCTGGGGAGGGAGTTCATTATCCAGACCGACCATAGAGCCCTGCAATGGATGCAGCGGATGAAAGACACAAATGGCCTCATCACAAGGTGGTACTTGGCCATGCAACCCTTCCGCTTCACAATACAGCACATCCCCGGCAAACTCAACGTGACCTCAGATTATCTCTCTCGCTGTTTCAGCGAGAGCTTCGAAGGGGGGGAGTGTGTGAGGGCTGCCTCAGCAGCCTCACATTGAGAGCCTACTGTAATGGTGACTTTTCTATTTCTTATTTAGTTCAATGATCTAGTCACAAGTACATTATATATATATGCAAAGTGACATAACCACTCACAACTTGAATTCACATATTATTGTTTAGTTGTGGCTTCTTTATTTGCATGGGATCTTGACTGAGTTCTCTTTGAGTCACCAGTTCTGGGGGAAGGAGAATGGACATGATTGGCTGGCCAGAGAATGGGACCAGCTGCTCCATATCCGGCAGCAATGATGGGGACAACGGGGCTGCACCACTCTCTCTGCACTGGGGGGGAGACAGGGGTTATTTGTAGTGGTTATTGGCAGCTTTGTCTCTATTCCCCCCCTCTTGTTTATAGTGGTTCGACCCGTCCCTATATATGTTCCCCTTACCCATCATTCTGGTTAGATCGGTTGTATTGTTTAGTTGAGCATTTTGTTTAGTTCTTTTGTTTGATCTCCTTTGTTTTGGGCCCACCTTTTGTTTGACATTCCTTTTTGTTATACCTTATTTGAAACTAAAAGAAAAAGACAAAAAAAAAAGAAAGAAAATAATAATAATTATTTTAAACCAACATCAAGAGTTTCCTGTGTCTCTCCTTCCGACCAACTCGGTCCCTAACAGGGTCCTTAACCTTAATATGAAAATGTTTAAGAACCACTGGGTGTACTGTGCCAGATATATGGGGTCTACTACAGCGCAACAGAAATGATAGCTGCCCCTATCACTGTTCCTCTGGGATTGAGGATGTAGCTTTCAGCTTTAGTCCTCCTCTCCCTGACAGCACTGTGTGCTAATACTGCTGTCGTGTCCCAGGGAGAGAAGTCTAATTACCGACCGTCTTCCTTCTAATCCCCCGTGGAGAGTCATACACGGTTAATTAGAACACAACTCCAAAGGGAATTGTAGATCAGACTGTCCTTTACCTGGTGTCAACAGTCAAACTAATCTTAGTGTTGCCCCACAGCTCTTCCATTCCATCAATGTGTTTAATATACATGATCCAATACCCATATTACCTTCATACATTATGGATTACGCCCTATTACAATGCTTTGGGTCAAGCTGGTTTATATGCATGCTTGAACTGCCATTCATTTCAGGGTCAAGGTCAAGGTGATTAGAGTCACGGACTCAGTGATATCGTGGTCCTGCACACATCTTTTTAATTAACTCATTGAGATTCTACAAATGTCTTCTAAATCCTAACAGAGTTCAGAACGTTTCTATATCAATGGTTTCTCAAACTTTGTCATGTCAAGGATCCCCAAAATTATATGTATTTGGCCACGGACCCCCATCTCAAAATGTTTTGTTCCCAGAAGCAAAGTTTTTAATTAAAAATGTTGCTTTAAAGCTATACTGTGTAAGATGCTCAACTAGTGGTCAGTAGCCCTATAGCAAACCGCGGTCGCGTCCGCGTCTTTCGGCCGTTTTTCGTACCTTCACACCCCCGCGTCTGCCTCCACCTCGCCGAGAGCTATCTTTAGAGGGGTCCCTGGTTCCTGTGCGTTCAGGCATTCCGGAGAAACGGACTCCTTCACCCTGCCTGGTAGGCAAGATTACCTTTTGAGTATAGAGACACATGGGCGACTACAAATATGGCCGCCATAGCGACCCCACTTCAAGATGCGCTGTGATTGGCCGGCAGTGTATAACCCTCGCTGTGATTGGCCGGTAGTGTGATGACGTAATTTTGCCGGGAAATCCCGCCCCTGTCACGGCTAAGTAGAAAACATATAAAGAGAAGGCTTCAGAAGCTGAAAATAACGGCGTGGGGGTTCTAAAACTTTAGCGATTTAACAGTTAGGACAATTTTAAGATTTGTTTTATAAAAAAGTTACATGATAAATCTTTGAATATACTGTATATACTGTATATATACAGTATATTCAAAGATTTGCACAAAGTGTCACACTGTGAGCTTCTATATCTGATATTTTTGAAAAGCCAAAGTATAAAATAATGGTTAAAGTGGTTCAAATCAAAAGTGACACAGATGCTAAATAGCATTTCAAAACTGTTCCAGTGGCCATTCTGGACAAAGTCAATATTTGAAGGCTACTGTACAGCGCAGCACTGGGATGTCAGATTGCATATTCCAAATAAGTATAAATCAACTCTCTTCTTTGATACTATATTGTACTGTGTTACTTTCAAGCATCAGCATTTGTCTAAATGTCAGAATATAAAGGTACTTGGTTATTGGTTGGTAAGCTGTTTTCAACAAAGTATACAATTGAGTTCACACATAAGAGCCTTGTGTTCGTGTGTGTGTGTGTGTGTGTGTGTGTGTGTGTGTGTGTGTGTGTGTGTGTGTGTGTGTGTGTGTGTGTGTGTGTGTGTGTGTGTGTGTGTGTGTGTGTGTGTGTGTGTGTGTGTGTGTGTGTGTGTGTGTGTGTGTGTGTGTGTGTGTGTGTGTGTGTGTGTGTGTGTGTGTGTGTGTGTGTGTGTGTGTGTGTGCGTGCGTGCATGCGTGCACGTAAATGGTAAATGGTGCATTTACAGTATAACGCTTTAAAAAAATCCAAAGTGCTTTACATAGATTGTGCATTACATTCACCCATTCACACAATCATTCATGTAACGATGGCGGAAGAAACCATGCAAGGCACCAACCTGCACATCAGGAGGTTCAGAGTCTTGCTCAAGGATACTTCGACACTAACTCTAGGGGAGCCCGGGATCGAACTGGGAACTTTGCGGTTCCAATCCAGCCCCTCTACCCCTGAGCCCCTGCCTCCGTACATACTGTACTTATACACACATATACACACAAGTGTTCCAAGGAAAATATTGTACTAAAAAAGTATTAGGAAATTATTCAAATCTTTATTAAATAAAACTCATGAAACATACAAATTCAAAAGTATACTGATTTACAAACTGTGCCAATCAAGAGATTCTAGATTCAAACAATCGTAATTCATTTTTGAACATAATTATTTTGTAATATTCCATTGGGACTGCTTCCACTTAAACACACACACAACCTACAATGATGAATTCATTATGTTGTTACAAAGCCACTACGGTATTGAGAAACACAGAGCTATACTGTAGCTGTGTCCTGAGTATTGCCAAAAAAAAAAGTGCTCGGAGGAATATTCAGTTATGTTCTCATTCTTTGGTAATGTAGGCAAGAGTTATTCAAGTCAATTAATCACTTTTCATTAAAAATCTGTCAAAGCAAAGATTTAGAGACAGCGGGGCTTATCTAGGCTTCACCAGGAAGGGCCGGAACGCTGGCCAGAGCTGGGATGAGCCTCTCGTACACGCGGATGCCCTTGATGAACACCTGCTCGTTCAGGTACTCGTTGTGGTCGTGCAGCAGGATGGGTGTGAGGTTCATTGGAGAGAAGCCAATAGCAGGAATACCCACCTGTGTTCAAAGAAAGCATCACCAAAGAAAGAACAACATGTTGAAACACACACTGTGAACACGTATTCACAGATTACTGATGATAAACCATAAGGTTACTTGGCTTTTAGTGTAACCGTTTACTAGGGATGAGTTTGAATAATCGTTAATAACATAAAAATCTAATATATATATGTCACAGTGTTTTTGAGACCCAGTGAGATTGAGACCAGGAGATTGAGATGGAGGCGCACTGTCTCAGACGACCGTGACCCACGTGAAACACAGCTGAGCGAGCGGTAGCAAGCCGCTGTGTTGAGCGTTGCGAAGGTCGCATGAGCCGACTCAGGGCCGTTAGAATGTGTAAACCAGGGGGACAGAATAGTAAATGTTGTTGTGGCGAATGCTTCTGCGACCGACTGCCGCTCAAAGGGACTAACTGCACTAGAAAACGAGCGCTCCTGGTCTCAATGTCACTGGGTCTCAAAAACACTGTAACACACACACACACACACACACACACACACACACACACACACACACACACACACACACACACACACACACACACACACACACACACACACACACACACACACACACACACACACACACACACACACACACACACACATTTTTTGTATCTGTTGCAATGGCTTGTCATTCAAACCCTGCCCATAGTAGTAACTACCTTTTAGAGCTAGCCTAGACTATTATGGGTGTAATATTTATTTATTCACTATTTTGCGTTTACAGGAAGTAATTAAAAATCACTGGATGGTCATTTGAAAAATCCTCAGAAAATTTTAATATTTCTATTAATAGTAATTAATAAAAATATATATCGAATTTTGGTCCCTTTTACACATCCCTTTTACAATAGTTTCCTTGTACCGTATTTTCCGGACTATAAGGCGCACTTAAAAGCCTTTAATTTTCTCAAAAAACTACAGTGCGCCTTATAGTCCAGTGCGCCTTATATATGGATCATTCATTGACATTGACATTCCCTTTAGCACAGCTCCATCTTTTGGATGCATAACGCAACGGTAGCGTCTATTATGTGCGCCTTATAGTCAGGTGCGCCTTATATATGAAAACAGTTTGAAAATAGACCATTCATTTTCAGTGCGCCTTATAGTCAGGTGCGCCTTATAGTCCAGAAAATACTGTACTCACCGCTCTGATAAATCGACTATCTGTGGCTGCAGGAAATATCTCCTTTTCCAAGTTCAAATTCCTGCAGAGCAAAGGTTGAAAGGTTAAAACATTCATGTAATGCAATCTAGTGGGCTTATTATGACTCTGTGCAGTCTGCACACACTCACATTTCCTTGCATGCAGTGCTGAAGGCATTCCACCAGGGGTCACTAAGGTCTGTGGAGGTCACATTCTGGTTCATGTGTTTCTACCAAAGGAAGTGGGAAGGGAGATGATTAAGTTAATGTGCAACATTGTTTTCTCACTCAACAGTAAACAAACCAACATAAGGTTTAAGTGTACAGAGGGTATCTGCATATTTCTAAAGTGACAACTGAAGGACCTTTTAATACCTCTAAAATGACAAATTAAACATTGGCCCAATTGTCTAATATTAGAGGCAGAAATTGCGTAAATAGACGATCTACATGCTCACAACGCCTCATGCTGCGAGGCGTTGTGAGCATGTAGATCTGCTATTTTCACAATAGAACCGTGTTATACGAAATGTAATGCCTCAACTCTTTAGTGCTCGTTAAAATATGATTATGTTGGGGGTCGCGGCCTAAAAAGGTTGAGGACCTCTGTTTTAGACCACTGCTTTTCAACCCTTTTCATATCATGGTCCATTATTTACTCTGCATTTGAGCCACGGACCACCATTTGATGAGATATAGCCTCGCGTAGCCAGGCTTACTCATCTCCGAAGAGAAAAGCCTGGTGACAATAGAAGGCAGAAAGCGTTCAACTTCCGCCGTAGGAATTTCACCGGAAGCTGTATTTTTTTCACGTGCGGTGTTCCTGCAAACGTATTCCCTGCACGAAATTAACTCTGGTCTACGTCTCCTGCTCCGTCGGTTGTGCTCGCAATAAACAATATACAAACAAAAACATTGATTCAAGCAATGTTACACCTATTAAGAGTGAGTTAAGAGCTACAATCTATTTATTTTTTTAGCTGGGGAATGTAAACAGACCCGCACCGCATGACGTAACGTCCGTTAAACGCAGACATCCGCTAGAAATCTTGGAACACACCGGAAGGCATATTGTCTACAGGGTGGATGAGATATGGCCACTCGTAGAATATTTTGTTGTCGTTGGATAGGATTTTGTCCACAATTCCATGTATGCTGTATTGATGTGGTACCTTAGTATACTGGGAGAGACAACAGGCAAATGTTGATCAAAATTACAATCCTTCTACATTCTCTCATAGTGAAGACTTCTTGTTGTGTGTTTAACAATAATTTAACTCTTGAGAGCGTAAAATGAAACAAAATGGACCCGTAATGGTTTCATTTTACGCTCTCAAGAGTTAAAGGTCTATAAGGGTCCATTTGGTTACCAACTCTCCCATCATTTAGTTGGGGACCACCTGGAACCCCCTCAAGGACCACTGGTGGTCCCCGGACCACTGGTGGTCCCCGGACCACTGGTTGAGAACCACTGTTTTAGACACACCTGACACTACAAAGCAATGTTTTTCTTTTTTTTTTAATGTTTTTTTTATTATTGTTATATTAAATACTGAGTGGAGGTTCACTCACCTGTGCAAACTCATAAGTAATCCCTTCTCCTGCCTCCTTACACCACTGTTTGATCTGCTCTTCAAAGTCCTATCAGGGATTTAGAGGTTTTTGTCAAAGGAGAATTCCAGACTAGCGTTTTAATGACCTTAATCTGATGTTATCATATTCCAGGACGAGTGGTAGAGTTTCTTTTTTGCTGAGTCCACCGCAGCTCTGATCATGCACGATGGGGTAGAGTGCTAAATCACTTATTCCGATAAATAAATTAATTCTGTCCTTGTCCCTTGTATGCCCATATATGGAGAGCCCTGATGTCATCAATATTAAGCCCATATCTGGGAATGCCCATATATGGACATATTGTGTCAGTCTCATGATAACCATTGTAGTTTAACTCCTGTTGTTTCAGCGCCCTTAGGGCGAGGTCGCTTTTTGCCCTTAGGGCGTCTTATTAGTTTGTTTCGCTCTAAATCTTTTGTATATGTATATCGTTCACGACGGCATCATAATGTCCACAGCGTTTGTACTTCCTGAAGAATTGACAAATGCGTTTTCTCCTCTGATGACAAACACTGTGGACATACTGTGTGTTTGATGGCGTCGCGAACGATGCATATATCCTTTTTTTCTCTTTTTTGAGCGATACAAAGAAGCGATTTTGCACTGTAACTAGGGCTGTCACAATTATTACATAATCGTCTAATCGTGATTATTTGACATTATCGCAATTATGTTGTCATAATCGTCATAATCGTGAATGTTGAAAAATTTCCAAAATAGTGGAAATAGCAGATCTAGAACGCGTTGTGAGCTTGTAGATCGGCTATTTCCACTATCAAAGTAATTTTTTAAGTAGTAAGTTGTCAAATATGTCAGTAATTTATTTGTGTATTTAGGTTATGTGTCATATCTGCCATGTGCAATTTCAAAGCCTAAAAGCCAAACAGAAACGTAATTATCAACGACAAAAACACAATTAAATTGTTAATCGCCAATTATTTGAGTGACAATTAATCGTCCTGTACAATGTCATATCGTGACAGCCCTAAATGTACCTCACCGTGCGTGATCAGAGCTGTGGTTAAAAAAACTAAAAAACAGCTCTACCACTTTTCCTGGGATACGGTCGATAACGTCAGATTCAGGTAATTAAAACAATAGTCCAGAGTTCTCCTTTAAGTGGTAGCTTTGATCGCTGACCCGGGAAGTAACATAACATAAGACATCCGTACAGACCTGAAGATTGACAGTGGGAGGTATTCTCAGGTCAAAGCTGACGTCCATTTCAGCAGGGATGACATTGTAAGCCACCCCTCCTTTCACCATGGTCATGTTCACAGTGGTGACGTCTCCCAGGGTGAAACATTCACTTGTGTTTAGCCTGCAATTCACAGTCATTTTAGAGCTGTGTCATTACAATATGGGCAATACAATGAAAACATGACTTTCCAAATCGGTCAAAGGTCAAGATCACAACGCAAGATCAAACTTTAGTCCTATTTTTATACATGGATCATTTAGAACGATCATAAACATACCATTACATGACCATAAACAGACATGGCATGGAAGTAGCATCTCTAAAATAATCACAATTATGATTCACGATTTTTTGGGCATTCAGCAGGGCTATACTACTTCCACACAAGAACATGGAACGATTGCCTTTCTTCCAAAACACCTATATTCCAAGGCCATTTCCAACGAAAAGAACAAACTTGCATTCTTACATGAAATGCAGACATTCAAGAAAACACCTCACTAGGCTGGGTAATGGCAGGTGGCAGGTTATTGCATTATTAGTTGTTAATAGTAGTGCTGCATGAATCCAATATTCTGTTACCCCAGGCTCATTAGAACCCCCAGTGGCAGTATCTTGTCAGAAACAGCCCCATGACCCATTTAAAGTAACCTTTGAGGAGTTTCGAATTGTTAGCATTACATTCTATAGCCCCAGAGAGCTTACATAATGTTTTGGCTCTGGATTTGATGTCTGCTTATCTCACCTTTGTTTCTCCTTCTCTCTGAAGTCCAGGAAAGAGTTGATGATGCTGCGCTGTGAGAAGATAAACAAACACTGTCAAAATCCTTCTAAAGCTTCTCATAATCCTCAAAGATTATGAAAAGTATCCGAATAATTTTGAAACTCACCAGCAGTGTTGTTTTTGACAGCACATTTTGATTTAGTTTTAGTCATAGTCTTTTGAATCAAATGTCTTTTAGTTTTAGTCATAATTTAGTCACTCGAACAGTTTTAGTTTTAGTAAAGTTTTAGTCGACTAAATATCATAAGATATATTTTGGTAGGCCTTGATGGCATCGTAATGACTGATTTTACACTTGGTTGCGCGCTGAAAATAGCCGATCTACAAGCTCACAACGCGTCGCAGTTGTGAGCTTGTAGATCTGCTATTTTCAGTGCGCAACACCTGAGAGCAACCAAACATAAAATGACTGTCTTCTCCACTAGTCCCCCTCCCTAACGTTTTAGTCTAGTTTTTATTTTGTTGACGAAAATGTAAATATATTTAGTCTTAGTCATCATAGTTTAGCTTTTATTTAGTTTTCGTCAGTGAAAAAAACTTAGTCGACAAACATTTTTCGTCATAGTTTTAGTCGACGAAATCAACACTGCTCACCAGCTTCTCTGCAGCCGTGTTCTCCACAAACCTGGATCCGTGGCCGGGACTGCCTGGACAACGCACCGTGATCCCTGAGCAAAATACAGTACTTCATTTTGACATGCCCATGAGTTTGAAACACAGTAAACTAGATTAAAACATTCATAATGATGATAAATAACAGAATATATTGGACATGTTCAAATGAGTAGCAATCAGGTGGTGTATTATTTGATACTCACACCAAGGGTTCCTCTCGCCATAGAACACGGTGAAGGCCTCACCGGGGTTGGCCAGACCTGTGAGACACGAATGCACGCACGCACACACGCAAAAAATGGAAAAATACTCAAATGTTTTACTTTTAAGTAAAAGTACCAATACTGCAATATAGAAATACTCTGTTAGGGTGCCCTCACACCAAAATACCTATGAGAGTGGAATACGCATTCCGCCAATGCATTTCAATGTTAAGGGAGCGTTTTTTGGCGAAATACTCTGCTAGCAGGAAACCGCTTCACTCTCATTGAAATGCATTGGCGGAACGCGGATTCCACTTTCATAGGTATTTTGGTGAGAGGGCACCCTTACAAGTAAAAGTCAGAAATTCTAAATTTACTTGAGTAAAAGTACTGGTATCAAAGTGTAGTACAAAAGTAGAAAGTATTCAATGTATAAGATGTAAAAAAAATCTTTTGAAAAAGTACAGTGTATCTACAAGCTCACAATGCGAAAACCTACAAAGTAACTAGTAACTCAAGCTTTCAAACAAATGTAGTGGAGTAAAAGTACAATATTTGTCTCTAAGATTACTGCACACACGCACGCACACACACACACACACACACACACACACACACACACACACACACACACACACACACACACACACACACACACACACACACACACACACACACACACACACACACACACACACACACAGTTGTATAAAATCGACTACTGTAACTCTCTCACACTGGCCTCCTGACATGTGCACTTAAGCCTCCCCAATTGATCCAAAATCCCGCAGCATGCTTGGTGTTCAAAAAGCTAAAATTCTCATATGTCTCCCCCTTCTGTGCTCCCTCCACTGGCTCCCTGTTGCGGCCCGCATAGAGTACAAAACACTGATGCTGGCCTTCAAAGCAGCCAAAGGTACAGTATGGTCCCTCCATACCTCCAAAGCCTGATCGATCCCTACAAGCCCATCCGTTCAATCAGCTAACACAGGGATGCTAACAGAACCCTCGCCAAAAAACCCAGGACAACAATCCACTCGTCCTAGATTCTTCGCTCTCCTGGCCCCCAAACTGTGGAATAAACTCCCAGTTGCACTTAGAACTGCAGACTCACTTCCTAGCTTCCGCCGTGGTCTGAAGACTTACCTCTTCAGACTCCACCTTGGCCCATAGCACTTACTGTAGTGCTTGCCTACCCTCAATGACCATACATGTAATTTAGATAGCATATTTACATGTTTTTTGTTTTTTTACTGAATAGGTGCTTGGTCTATCTACATTTTATTAGATTACTATTTCTATGCATTCGATGTATTGATGTTGATGTATTACCTTGCTTATTGTAAGTCGCTCTGGATTAAGAGCGTCTGCCAAATGCCTAAATTGTAAATTGTAAGGCTAAGTCTTTAGAAAGAGAGACAGACTCGACACACAGATTGACGATGCAACCCAGGGGTCTGTGGTCCAGCTCATAAATGGTGTTCTTTGGCGTCCGCTAGCAAAGTGGTTCTCAAACTTAATCGTGTCAAGGACCCAAAACATTACATGTGTTTGGCTTCGGACCCCCGCCCCCCCCCACACACACACACCTGAATATGTTTTGTGCCAGGGGTCACGAGTGTTAAAAAAAGAAAAAGAAAACAAAATTATTCAAAGAATTTCAAACACTTTCAAGATCACTTTGTGCCACGCTGTGAGCTATATCTTCTCTTTTTGATAAAAAAAAAACATGTTGTTGCTATACTACTTGTATAGCTAAAATCTAAAATGACCGGATTTAATGAGTTACGCTGACGCCTCAATAATACAACAATAAAACAAGTATCCAAGTTGCTGCCGTTAACTGGAAAAAAGGACAAAAGTTACTGGTCTACCTTCATCAAGAGCAAAGCCAATGTTTAATTTCTGGAACTCAGGGAGCTTCACAAATGTTTCCATTCCTTTGTGACCTCCAACTTCTTCATCTGAGAAAATTAACAGCACAAAATCCGAATGAATGATTAACAACAACCGCTAGCAAAGTGTAACAAGTACATCATTAAACAACAAAATCTAAACCATCGACCCTTGAACAATTCCCTTTGTTAAGTGTTTGCATGTTGGTGCACAGCACATTAGCATGTACAGTAGGGCGTTAACGACTTGTGATTTTTGCAAGTCGACTCGACTTAGTAAAAAGTTGAGTTGAAGTCGACTTTATCGTTTGATGACGTCATCATCACATCACACACGACCCCCCCCAATTATTTTGGGGGGTCCCCAGATGATTAACTTAATGTGAAATTGTGTTTCTCAGAATAAAGTTTAAGTGTATAGAGGGAAGTTTAAGTGTATAGAGGGTATCTTCACATTTCTAAAGTGCCAATTTAAGGACTTTTTAATACCTCTAAAATGACAAATTAAACATTGTCCAAATTGTCAAATATATAGACAGAAATTGTTGCAAGGCGTTGTGAGCATGTAGATCGGCTATTTTCACAATAGAAAGTTTTTTTTTTTTTCAACTTCGACTTTCTCTGGTGGGAGTCGACTTGTGTAATGAAGTCGACTGAGTCGACTTGTCGACTTTTTCGTTAATGCCCTAATGTACAGTATACTCTTTAGATATATATGCTAGTAAAACAGAGGAGAAGAAAATAAATTGTGTTCTTCTTGAAAAGTGATAATTGGTCAAATGGGGTATAATAATAAGAATAAATGATCCTACCTGGGACAAACATCAAGTGCACGGTGCGCATGGGTTTCATTCCACCTGCTTTGAGTCTTCGGATGGCCTGGATGTACCTATGATGGCAAGGAAGACACTGCAAACCATCAGCTGCTATATTCAGTCATAGCGGAGGACATATGCAACGTTTTGAAAACAGGGGAATCCCCACACACAGATATAAAGAGCTAGATGCCTCGTCACCTCTGCATTTAATTGGAGCGATGTGCAAAAGTTCTAGTCCGGACTTCCTGTAAAAACCAAGGGAACGCTGTCAGTCAAAGTGACTACTGGCCAATCACAGCGCGACTTTTCCGGGACTTATCCAAGGACCACAATTCAATTCAACAGAGCCATTTCCGTTGCGCGGCTCAGCTGCTCTCACAGGCTGCGTACGTAAAGACCCGCCCCCACCTGCCTCTGATTGGCCTGGCAACTTCCCTATGTGTGACGGACGCAGAAGCAATGAACACGGATGTGATGAAGATTCCCTTGGTTGCTAAATGCATACGCCCCCTTGCCGAAGGAGGCGTCTACCTTTCTATGTCTATGTCCCCACAGACAATGCCATTGGTATCATGCGTAACTCTTTTCCTTCATGTGGAAAACAGCCAATGTTCACCATTTCCCCCCCACATGAAGTAAAGAGATTATAAATACTAAACATAGTTAAAAGCCACACTTCCAAAGTTCCTTCTACTCACTGAATGGTAACACACTTCATGTCCTGTGTTCCCCGAGCATAAATGTTCCCTTCTGCATCTTTGACAGCTGCGAAAGCATCGTACTTCCAATGTTCCTGGAGAGGAGGTTATGGAATGTTTTTTTTTTTTTTTTTTTTTTTCAACAAAAGGTAATAACAGTGTTTTGAAAGCCTCAACACTACTACACGAAGGATGGGCAGTTAATCGGTCATCATATCATATCATATCATATCGGACGATGTTGGCCTTAAAATGCAACATGAGTATCGAACAGATATAAAAATAATATATCGGTTTTAGCTGATATTTTATTTTATAATAATTATGTTGATTTCTTTTTTTAAAGACTGAAAATGCCTTTTGTGATGATGAAGGCTGCACAGTGCAGATTCTATTCTATGTTTTCTGGAGAAGCTTTCAAAAGGGTCAAGAAGTTGGAAAAAATTTTAATATCGGTTTATCGGCCATAACAGCAATTAATTATATCGAATATCGATATCGGCCATAAATGTCATATTGCCCATCCCTACTCAACACAGTTACTGTACCTGGTAGACAGGTACCACATCTGTGTGGGAATTCAACAAAATGGACTTCAGTGCAGGATTTGTCCCCTCCCATGTCATGATGGACACAACTCTGCGAGGGCACACCTGCAAGGAGAGGGACAATATAGGGATAATATAAATACTGTATTAATACAAAATATATATATTTTCAGAAATCTATGAATGGGTTTTCTATCTGTGGCACATGGCCACCAAAGCCAGGGTTCAAGTGGTTAGAGTTCTCAACGGTCCAGAAAATTAAAGAGGTGGTGCCATAGTTTTGTATTTTTTCTGTTTTGTATGTGTCTATGGAGTTAACAATGGTCTAATAAGGTGTGGTTATAATATGCAAATGTCTTCCCTGTGTATTTTTGGTTACTTCCTGAAAGCTTGAGTCAAAAGGCCCAGTTGAAATATAATGACTTCATAATATCATCCCCTCTCCTTTTTACCATTCAACTGCAGCTGTGGGTGTGGCTACCTTCTCTACAAGTGGTTAAAGAGACTTTGCTAGTCATGTACTGTATTTAAAGATTTACTTATGATCAAGACAGTTACAGTTTATTACAAACCTCAATTTTTTTCAGCGGCAGCTCAAGCTCTTCGGCTATTCTGTCCAGGAACCTAAGGGCAGCATCTGTAAATAAATGAACACAGAGCAACATTTAAACATTAACTTTAATGATCTTGTGTTGTCATAATTTCACTGATACTGGTTGTGGTGACCGTGTTATCACAAAAACACAATGGTAAACTAAAATCCATATTGTATGAATGTAATGCACTAGCCTGGGATGGGATCAAGACTATCATAGATGTATTTTATCAAGTCTGACTTTTACTTTCGTGTCTATGCTATGCATGTCAAAATAGATAAAATACTTATTTTAAACTTTGTTTATTGTTTCTTGCACATCAACAATATATCAGTTCCATCAAATGTAATTAATGAAGCGTGGCATATAGGGGAAAGGAGGATCAGGCATGCCTTCACATTGAAGGAACCACAAAAAATATAATAATAATATAATAATAAAGGAGAAATTACAACAAATCCAGCAGCCAGCACAGAACAAGAAAAGGAAAAAAAGATTAAAACAAAACAGAATGACATTTCCTAACAGAGCCTCTCTTTGTGTGTCTGATTCTTTCGAGCTGTAAATGATAAAAAATGTCTCTTATCCACTGTGTATGGGAGGGTGGAGTTGGCGACTTCCATCTCATAAGTATTAGGTATCTTGCCAACAATGTTACAAAGGCTATCAGGTCTGCTTGAGATCTAGACAAAATATATAAAATACATCTCATGATAGTCTTGGCAAGGCTAAGTAATGAAAATAAGACATCGTCTCTATTTGGTCTAGGCTATTATTGGAATAGAGCTGACCAGAGTGTTGTATTGGTGATTCAATGTTTGGGGGGGCGCAATTTTAATGACGTCACGCGCACGTCGCTTAACACCTACACTACTGACCGTACCCTTACTGAGTATTTCTGCATTGCAGTATTGCAGTATTGACACTTTTACTTAAAGGGGGCCTGTCACCTAAAGGGTTCTGTCACTGAATCATCTTAAAAAACAAGTTAATATTTTTATGATGTCATTTTTGGGATGCGCAATTATAAGCCAATCAAATTAATTGTCTGTATAGCCCGACTGTATGACTACTTACTGTACTGGTCAGCTGTTGTTGGGGGGAGAGGGGCAGATTACACTGTGACATGAGCTTCAGACTGTTTCAGACCGTTTTCAGAGAAGCTCATGTCACAGTGTAATCTGCCCCTCAACCCCTTTAGGTGACAGTACCCCTTTAAGTAAAAGGTTTGAGTACATTTTCCACCGGTGATGAAAGCCTACCATAGTCAGGGTCCGGGTGGACGGTCCTCAGGCGGAGGTATTCTCTGAACAGACTCACAGAGGGGTCTTCTCCCACGGTGGAGCAGCCACCGCCTCCTGCTCCTCCTGGACCATCTTTGTCAGGCAACATCCTTCTTCTGGGGCACAAACAATAGAATACCTCAAGTTTATCAATGTCACTTTTTATACTTTATGTGCAGGTCCAAGCAGTGGTTCTCAACACTTTCAGGCTGCGACCCCCCAAATTAATCATGTATTTTTTGGGACCAAAAGCTTTTGATAGGCTACATTTGAAAACTTAAATGGGACATTCTGCTTAATGAGTACTTTTACTTTTAGTAGCCTACTTTAAGTACATTTTGATTCCAATACTTTGTACTCTTTTACTCAAGTACATTTTGATTACAGGACTTTTACTTTATTTTAGCACCAGTTATTCAATCAATCAGTGATAATCCCTATGTTGATATAACAGTGATATTATATATCAGTCAGTGCCAGATTACAGAGTCCAAATCTAACGGTGTCTAATCTGATATATTACTGACATATTACACATTACTGACATATTTACTGATATAATGGTGTTCTTGGCAACAACACCGATGATAACTAGATATCTTTGCTGACGTTAGATGTTCATAGTTCATCACCTTTCACCAGAGCTACCATAGCGAGTTAGCTTTACGTTTACAAAGACATCGGCTGTCGTTGCCTCTTTAGCAGCTTATAGTGAACGGTACGGTAGTCAGCAAAACAGCCTATTGTTGTACATTTTAATACGAGGTTATTATTGTGAAATGATGATCACCCACCTTAACGATGAAGTCTTGTGTTGTTAGGATAGGATTGGAAGCTGCTGGTTAAAGCCAGCTGTCAGCTGACCAAAGCTCTGCTATCTAATAGAGCTACCGCCCCCTACCGCTTACTTTCGTAACTGTGAGCAGAACCCAGAAATAAGTGTCTCAGTGTGTGGTGTGGTGTGTGTGTGTGTGTGTGTGCGTGTGTGTGTGTGTGTGTGTGTGTGTGTGTGTGTGTACTGTAGAAATATAATGAAATGAAATCATTCATTGATGCAGATGTCTGGTTTTAATGTGATTAAACAACATACTGTAATCCAACAGTATAGCTGTATATATTTTTTTATTGTATGCAATGCATGTTATTCATCTCTCAACTTTGTTTTTTATACACAATTGTACAAACAAAACTACTGCAAATATATTACATACGACTTTACAATTTAAATAAATAGCAGTTAATTTAATAATCTCAGCACGGACCCATTGTCTTTTTTTATTTCTTCTGAACATTCAGCAGGTAAATGATTCTATATACAGTATAGATTGGCTTCCGTGAAGTCAGGTTACAGGTACTGTTTAGAGCTGGAATGGTTGCCAGATTATAATAAATATATATATAAATCCATTAGTCAAGTGCAAATTTAAAGGCATAGTTCACCCCCAAAATTACTTTTTTCCTATCGATTACTCACCACATGGAGAATTGAATTCATGGATTTTTTTTTTTTTTTTTGCATTCCTATGCCAATAATTTGAGGAGACTCTTTGTGTCTCCATAGGGAACAAAGGAGACTCTTTGTGTCTCCATAGGAAACCACTTCTGGTCATCAAATTATTGGCTTAGGAAGGCGACAAAAACATATCCATGAATTCAAGTATCCATGGGGTGAGTAATCGGGGAACGTTTCGATATTGCAACATAGCATCTTTCGACGGTTCATTCTGTCGACACAAGTGAATGTTAACCTGGTGAAAAGCTAACCTGCCGATGCGGGTGAGTAGCTTACCTGCTGACATGGGTGAATGTTAACCTCTATGCCTAACCCAACCTAACCCAAACCCTAACCTCAGTAACCATGACACGGGTAAGTAGCTAACCTGCCGACTCCCTTAGTCGAAATGATGGGACGTAGAAATAGCGAGATTTCCCAGAGTAATCGATGGAAACAAATGCTATTTCTTTAGGTGAACTATCCCTTTAAAACGAGATGTGAAGCCATTTAAAAAACGATTTAATTTCCTGCTACGTTTTGCGTACTGTACTTTCAAGCAGGCGATTTCACAGACAGAAATGGAAACAATGGAACAAAGACACTCCATGTTTAACATGCAAAGGGACACAAGATGAAACATATGAAATAGGCTCTATGCACAGCAGCCATATTGTAAAGAAACTGGGCCTCTTCCTTACTTTCTTTACAGGTTATTAACAATTATACTACTTAAGGCGGCGTTCCATTCTGGTCAAACAAGGGTCAGGGTGCTGATATTGTGCATGTCGGCTCGGTCCTTGACATCAAATCGTTTTGAGAACCACGGTGCTACACTAAAGTAACACCTGTGAAAGGAAGGAAGTAAGCAAGGGGCCTGATTTCTTTCCAATATGGCTGCTTGTGCATAGAGCCGATTATACTAATACGAATCCGAAGCAAACCCTATCACAGGCTTAGCTCAACTAGTAGTCCCAGAGCTAGTCCGTTATGTTATTTTCTTTTCTTACATATAACTGGAAATAAAAAGGTGAACTAAGACATTGTGAAATTATGGCCGACCACAATGTGCACCATAAATCACATCTACAAGGCAGAAACCTTGTACCTCCATATTAAAACGTTTGGTGTTTTTTTTCTGGTGTATTCTCCTCCCTCCCCTTAAATGAATGCCCTACTTTATTATACTACAGTGTCACTCAAAAAGAATAATGAGCTAAAATAATATACAAGCTCACACCGCTTTGCAGATCTGCTATTTTTGATATTATGTTTTGTGTGTGTGTGTGTGTGTGTGTGTGTGTGTGTGTGTGTGTGTGTGTGTGTGTGTGTGTGTGTGTGTGTGTAGGGCTGTCACAATTATTACATAATCGTCTAATCGCAATTATTTGACATAATCTCGTGATTATTTTTCCTAATCGTCATAATCGTTTCCATGTTGAAAAATGTTCATATAAAAAAAAATAGTGGAAATAGCAGATCTACAAGCTCACAACGCGTCGCATCGTGAGCTTGTAGATCGGCTATTTCCACTATCAATGTTATTTTTTAAGTAGTAAGTTGTCAAATATGTCAGTAATGTATTTGTATATTTAGGTTATGTGTCATGTCTACCATATGCAACTTCAAAGCCTAAAAGCCAAACAGAAATGTAATTATCAATGACAAATACACAATTAAATTGTTAATCGCCAATTATTTGAGTGACAATTAATCGTCATGTAAAATGTCATATCGTGACAGCCCTATGTGTGTGTGTGTGTGTGTGTGTGTGTGTGTGTGTGTGTGTGTGTGTGTGTGTGTGTGTGTGTGTGTGTGTGTGTGTGTGTGTGAGAGAGAGAGAGAGAGAGAGAGAGAGTGTTGAGGGAACGTGGTTAAGTCTGTCTGTTGGTTTTATAAATATTGAACCAATTCAAATGCTTAAAAATGGCTTGTGACTACATTAGATCCATTGGAACAAAATGTAACTCGTTTTTTCCATTTCCAGAAAAGTAACAGTTTTGGACGAATGAGGTTTCCACGGCAAAGCGACGACGTGTATCGTGTTATTGTCATTATCGCCTGAAACCATAAACTCAAGTTAAATGTTCTTTTTCCAGGTTGACAAGAACAAAGTCTGTAACAATGAAATTGCATGAAACAGTTCCACCCTCCACATTTCACTGCAATTTGCTAAGAAAGTCAAGCAGCCCTTGGTGAAACTCCCTGGGTTTGTCCATGTAGCATGCATGGCGAGCTCCGTCCAGCTTCAGAACCGAGTGATGAGGAATCTGCATGAGGTTCTTGTGGGACTGGGCGCCCAGGTTTGTGTCCAGCGCTCCAAACACAATCAGTGTGGGAGTCTACCAGGGAAAGAGACAAGAAGCAGAGAGACCACAATGTAAAATGCTTTAAGACAAATGTGGAAAAGGTTTCGTTCGATTAATCACCCCATGCAGAGTCTGCCTTGAATTCATGGGTATTTTTAGTTTTTGTTGCATTCCTAAGCCAAATAATTTAGGAGACTCTTTGTGTCTCCATAGCGAGGGATAATATCTAGAATTTATATAGCACTTTTCTGAGTACCCAAAGTTTTGACAGGTAGCCAAAAGCAGGCGTTTTGTGTCTCCATAGGGAACCACTGCTGGTCATCAAATTATTGGATTAGGAATGCGACAAAAGCAAATAAATACTTATGAATTCACGTCTGCAAAAAAAAGGGGGGTTTTGGGTGAACTATCCCTTTAACAAATAATGCATATATATACAGTACATGGCCTATGGATCTGTATAGGCCATGTAAAAAAGGGTCCTGTAATTTGTGGAGCCTATTCACAAATTGAAGAAAATAACAAAATTATATCTACAAGCTCTCATGTGAGCTTATAGAGCCTATAATGACATGCCAAAAATAGGGACACCAGGTTGAAAGTTGTTAAGTAAGGGATAATGAATGGCTCTGCGGTGAATGACCATATATAACAGACCGACGGATTGATAACTCCCCGAGGCGTCAGCCGAGGGGAGTTATCAGGCCGAAGGGATGTTATATATTGTCATTCACCAAGGAGCCATTCATTATTACCCGGCTACTAAGTAAAATTAATAATTTGACTCAAAACTAAAAACAAAACAAAGTATTTCCTTGTTTACAGACGGCTGGAAGTGTTCCACAAGTGTCGCGCCCATGGTCGCCTTGGAAAACAAGGAAGTGCTGATTAGATAGAATCCATTTTCTGATACTACGTTGTCTATTTCTCGCTTAAAATATTTTTAAAAACATTCTTGAGCAACGTTTAGTTCTAAATGTCGCTGTGTGTTTGTTTACATGGCTGACATGTTGGATATAGCACAAGATTCACGCAGTGCAACTGGACTGCAGCAGGTGCTCTGAGTCTTTGATTAGGCAGTTGTCTGTTATAGAGCGGAGCAGTCTGTTATCCAGAAATATTAGACCTCTGATTTCAGCTATTGACCAATCAGAATCAAGCATTCAAACAAGCTGGGTAATAATTATGTATAATTTAGTATTTCTTAAGTGTTATATAAGCACTAGCCTCGGGTACCCCTACGCTATTTTTCTTTTTGTTTATTTTCTCATTTAGGAGAAATAAACTTTCATTGCAATCCATCTTCCTACTATCATCACAGGTTTTTCTGTATGATGAGAACTTGGACAAATCCCTCTGAGTCAACGTAGCAAAAATAACGCTCGCCCCATGCAGGGTTGGACCGGCACACATCAGCACGGTGACTCGCTCGCCTGCCTCTCGTGGCTCAAGTCTGCTTCAGGTGGCATGCCTCCATTGTTTTAACTGTTTCCTAAAGTAATATTATGAGCTGTAGTCTGTTCTTGCCAAGCGGCACTCAGCTGGTTAAGCTGAAAACTGAAGTTCCCCAGTGGGATAAGTTAGGTAGCTATACATAGCCAAACCATCACTCACCTGAATATTCTGATACTGCTGTGGAGTGTAACTTCGCGTTCCGACAGGAGCTATGGGAATAAATCCATGCAGCTGAAGGCTGTGCTTCATAAGGAAGGGTATGGAGTAGTGTCCGCTCATAGAAGGGCTCAAAAGCACAGCTGTCCTGACACCAAGCGCTTCCATGAACCTCCGGAGAAGATCCACCCGATTCTGATCCGTCTTCAAGGCTTCCGAGTCAGGCGAGTTCCCGAATCCTCCAAGATTACATTAGGAAAAAATAAATATTACTTCATAGTGTTTTTAGAGAGAAACGTGGCCACAGTGTTAGCATATTTAGGCCTACTGTAAGTCAGAAATGTATTTTTCTTTGCTTTTTGAAATTGACCCCATGTTTATAATCTTTTCCAATCCTTTCCAATCCTTCAACATTTCCAGGTGTTAAAGCAAAATCAACGTATTAATGAGATATCTTAATAAATCTGAGTAGTTGATCATCCAAAAATTTCAGAGTCCATAAAAAAATAAGTTAACATGGTCATGCTGTGAAATTATAATCACTACGGCAAGCCACATTACACTAGCCTCACGTAGCCAGACTATATGACTGCGTGGATATGAGTCTGATACCGATTTCTCAGAACGGCAACCATAACTGCGGTGTCAAGCGGCACGCCAGCCTGGCACCTACTGGATGTTTCTGCAAATCATTAAAGAAGTCGAGTAATGTGATATTTAATGCCTCCCTGCTTGGTACTCAGCATCAAGGGTTGGATAGGGGTAAATCCCTGCGACATACTAGCATCATGTCCAGGGATTGTGCTTGCATCATGGCTGGGGGATGTACTTGGTACATAAAGCTGCCTAATGCTACAGAAACATGAGCTAGACCCCTTCCCTATGGGCCACGTGGTTTGTCGTTTTCCCAAGGCTACTTACTGACTATTTCAGCTCTCTGAAGATCAAATAAAACCAGTTATACTCCCTAAATCGGGAGATAAGCGAACGTCAGGTCGCATACACAAACTTTAGAAGGCAATGGTAGCCAATCAGGAGGGAATATGGGAAATGGGACAGATCCATGCCATGTTGATGACATGACTTTAGAGATACCGTGTACCGCTTTGTGTGATTTTAGGGCAAAATCTGTAGGAGCAGTGTCCAAAAATGTGTTTTGCTAAAATCATGGTGGCGCTAGAAGAGGGCCATGTGAGAAATGAGGGGTGGAGGTTGTGGTTTGGCAGCCAAGGAGTGTGTGTGCAAAGTGTGGCATGCATAGGGGCAACGGTGGCAGAGATATGAGTAGGGGAAAAGTGTGATGCGACGTGACAGACAGACAGCCATCCGGCGGAGGTTTTGATAGTAACTGCGACCTGACGGTCGCAACCAATCACTATCTCACTATATTACCATTAATTTACTGTTCCGTCAAGCTTCTAGTACCAGTAGGAAGGTCAAAATACCTTGCTGATGACAGGTACATATTTTGTAATGGGTTGTTATGGTTTTTAATTGAATCATTGATCACACCATTCACAAAGGGGTCACGTGGTGTCAGTGTACGTCAGTAAGGCAATGCTAGTATTGGCAAAGTCAGTCAGTGAAAAGGGGAAGTCAAACTTTGCTGACTGCAAGCACATAAACGTGCGTGCAAACCTGGTTATGAGATGCTGATTAAGATTAAACAAACTGTTTTAACTTTAATAAAATGATCAAAACTCAGTACTCTGGAGCAGTGATTTCATGTCAAGCAGCGCGTCTGGCAGGTAAACGTTTCCCCGATTTAGCCTCTCTGTGACTAAACAACTTTGTTCTGATAGTCGCCATACATACCTAAATAAGTAAAAGTTATGTTACCCTCAAAGACAGGATCATCAAATGTTATCAACTGTGTATTTCTATGTTGTTACCTTGTAAATGTGATATTGTGTGAAGATGTGAACATAAAGAGCAGCCAACTAAGTCAAATGTCTTATAATTTATTTGCACACATAAGACATTTGCTCAGCCAGCACTGCTGATATGTTGGGACTGCATCTCTACCTGGCAGATCCATGGCCAGGGCCTGGTATCCATTAGTTGCCAGTAAAGCCAGTGTTCCTAGCTCCTCCCACGTCTTCGATGAGAAGGCCTGGCCGTGCAGAAGGACCACTTGCAATCTGCAGAAAAAATAAACAATGTTTTCCCCCCGCCAAACTGTGGGGACACACATCGTCATTGCTGGCCTGGCCAGGAATCTCCCCCAGGCAGGCTCACTAACCACTCAGCTATGGCCGCCACCAAAGGAGTTCTTTGGTAGAACTCCCTAGGCTGTGCCCGAAATCATTTAGTCATTTACTATTCCGTACTCCCTATTAGTAAATGACTAAGGCCCCATTTACACTGGCAGCCAAATCCAGCCTGAATCAGATCTGTGTCACATCCAGATTGGAATCTGATTTGTTCCATGTGAACATGTGACCATTTAAACCAATCGGATTCCAATCTGGATGTGGCACAGATGGGATTTGAATCCTCTGTGGTGCTTCCGGCTTGGGCCTTTGGCCAGGTTTTCTAATGAACAGGGAAGACAGGCAGAGAGGGTGGTCTCCATCACTGCACTAGCTACTCCTACAGTTTAGTCAGGGTGCCTGTTCAGTGAAAAGCTGAATTGGGAAGACTAGCAGATTCTTCCTCATGCCTTACATCGTCCTGATTAAACAGTATACTGTACCTCACTCTCAGGTGAATAGAAGCGACTGGTGACTTAACTTGTATCGGAGGGACACTTGTCTGAACCCTCCCTAACCTAGCGAACCAACCAGAAGTGGTCGCGAGTGACAACAGACTTGTGTCCAAGGGGAAGTGGAAATTGGCAGAATTACAAAATTGGGAGAAAATGGGGGAAGATACAAAATGTATGGGAGAAAGAGAACATCCTACAGTAAGTAGGTTTTGCAACCAGCAGTAGCCTGACACACACATTTCCTTTTCCATAACTGAGTCAGCTCACCGTGGCAATATTTGCCTACCAGCTCCATCAACAGGCAGAGCTTCACGGAAGAACAGCGGGGGGTCTCCGGGCAGCTGCCCCGTGCGTACAGACACATTTATGGCTGGTGGGGGAGGAGGCGACGCCGCAGGGACCAACCCCATTCTCTGAACATCGAGAGAAGGCTCCATGCTTCCCTGACGAATGGACGGCAGTAGCAGGTACAGCAGAACGGTGGCCAACAACACCAGGCCCAAAACCACAAGGCGATTACGCAAGAAATTCATTTCAGCAAGACGTACGATCTGCAAAGCAATGGTGGAGAAGAAAAATACATTGCTTGAAAGTGCTTAAAATTCACTTATTAAGTAATCATGGCCACACTGATGTCCACAACGTCAAGACCATTACTGTTCACTGATATACGTATATAAAAATAGGCACAATATAAATTAACACCTTAACTATTGCACTTAACTATTCTATCTTTGATCACAAGGAGATAACATCCTCTTTTAATATTAATTTGGAACTACATTAATAATAAATAAGAATACATGCATATATGCATGTATTCTTATTTATTATTAATTCCCTTGGGACTAAGTGTACAGTAAAGGTCTCACTATATATAATGCATGGTGCCATGGCATTGGTCCGAAGGTTCATTAGTCAGAATTTGTTAAGAATACTATGCCTAACTCTACTAGTCTCTAACCCTAACCCTAACCTTAACCTCAGTAACCCTAACTAAATTCGGACTAATGAACCTTCGGACTAATGAACCTTCGGACTTATAGGATCTCTGAAAATGCACATGAACCCAAGTAAGCACAATGGCTTGTTTACATTGGGGTCCTTTTGTATTGAATTCATAGAGACACACACTTAATTATTACTTACAGCAATAATACAATTAAATGCTACTGTGGCAGTAGTAGCTATGTTGTATTACCGTAGTTCTTCTCCAGAGGTGAGCAGATTTAGGAGTACACTGATTCTTCTGAATGAATTCATCACTTTAACTGTTAACCCTTCCATTGTGTTCAAGTTCAAGTTTGTAAAAAGTACATGTTACATTTCCTTATTGGAACAAGGCTTCATGATATCCTCAGAAACAGCTATTTTAACAGAACAACATTAATTATTACCATTTTAGTTCATTCTGATGGTCTCTAACTCTCTATAAAAGAAAGTGACACTTGACCCAGCAGAGGACTGTGGCTCAATTCCCCCCAAATGATCATAATATTCATTCATACTGAAAGATGACACCCTAACCCAAAATAGACTAATAGTTTGATAGTTAGCATAAAAAAGTCAGCTATGAGGTGGGGGAGGAAAAGAATAAATATATAGGCCTAATCTTTTTCTTTTCTTTTTTTTTTATCAAATTTGACCCACTAACATCAAAGGTGTCACCACTGAGTCTAACACAAATTGCAAGGGTTAAACAGATTGAATGTGGAAGAAAGAGAACAATCCTCCTCAGTAGAGAGAGATGCAGTAACCTGAGGCGATGGATCATGGATGGATGGAGGAGCGTGTAACCAAACCTGGCGTGGTGTGTTATAATTCCTACCACGTATTCTCTGCTAAACTACACCACCACAGAACGAGGTGAACTGACGACGACGACGACGACAACAACAACAACAGAACAGCCACTCGGTCGATCAAAGTTGACACATTTAGAGAAAACATACCAAGACGGGGTTGGATTAACGGTAAGCTTGTTGTTCAGTGACAGAAGGGTTCCATCTGCATCATCATCATTCTTCGTCTTCTCACTTGCTAGCGTTTTTAGTTGCTTATATTCTGAACAGTGACAATCCCAGTCGCAAACGATTATCACTGTACTATCAGCAGAGCTTCAGTCGAGACAATAACGTTCGGTCGTGGCTGTTAAGATGTGGCTGAACCGGGGGCCGCTGTTTAAGAGCGCGTTTAGCAGCAGTGTTTACAGTTTACTGCTAATAACATCCTGCAGGGCACGATCCCAGCAGCGTTCCAAGATGCTTCTGCGACTCTGCGTACCGCGCTGCGATTGGCTTGTCAGAGTGCACCCGGTACAATCCTCCTGACACGAAACGGCGTGTGCATCATATTCAACGTTCCGTGTATCGTTATGGAAAAAATAAGCACGATAGTGATTCTGTGATTGCATTGTTATTGTCATGAAATTGTTACACCATAACATGCTTAAGTGTTTTGGTGTCTTGTTGTCCAATGTCCATGATATGTATTTTAGTCTTGACCTGGAATAAGGAAACAACTGCTGTTCATTGAATTTCGTATCACATATCGGATACAGCATACAGGTCGGAGCTGCGTAGCAGTGGAGTGAGGGGTTCATACAGGCTAGATACATACAGGTCAGGTGACAGGTCTACTTATTGCGACCGAAAATCGCAGTTTACCATGAGAACTGTTACAGGACTTTAGTCCGAAGGTTCATTAATTAGTCCGAATTTAGTTAGGGTTACTGAAGTTAGGTTTAGGGTTAGAGTTAGGCATAGTATTCTTAACAAATTCGGACTAATGAACCTTCGGACTAATGAACCTTCGAGCAGGGGTGTTGTTGGCTGGATTATTCATGAAGCTTTCCCGGGAAGAGAAAGATCCCATGATGATTGGTGGTTCTATGGGTTTGTCGCTCTGACATCATACTGTGATGTCATTGGAACCACTCTTAACAAAATGGGTTTGCGGCTCTGACATCACGCTCTGGCTTGATGTCCCTTTTATGCCCATATATGGAGATGGTTGATGTCATCACGAGTCACACTAGCATCACGCTCTGGCTTGATGTCCCTTTTTGCTCATAAATGGAGATCGCTGATGTCATCACGAGTCACACTTGCAAATGAATTACTTCCTTGTCCGTATATGCCCATATATGGAGATCCCTGTCCCGATGTCATTAATATTAAGGGCATTTCTGGGAATGCTCATATTTGGTAATGCCCATAGGCCTATATGCCATATGGACATGTTCTGACATCACCTTGTTGACTATCATGCAGGGGTCTCCATATATGTATGGTAACTGGCCAGATGGCCAAGAATTGGCACGACCGCGAGGTCGCATGTCGCCCTGAGGCGTCTTACTAGTTATAACTTTATGGGTCAGTTGGACAGTAATCTCTCAAGAACAGACTCTCTGAAAAGGAACAAAACAGAGAGGGCACGTTTTTTACCTTTTCTTTGAAAATGTTTAGCCAGATTGGGTGGACCAGTGGACACTAGGGACATCTGGGCAGTGTGGACACCTCGATGTAGCCTGATTTCAGACTCTGCGCTGAGCTTGAGTCTGACATTGTCCCATTGACAAGAGATTTCAAAGGGGAGGGGATTTGAAATTTGAAATTCCCAATCACAAGAGATCTGGTGTGAGGGGTTGTGTTTGACTTGTGTGTACACAAAAACATTCCCCCCTCCCCCTCCCCTCTATGACAGGCATCAAACAGGTCGTTGTCTTTGATGCTAACGAGGTGTGCACAGCACACCCCCCTTTGAAGTTCAAAGAGAGCAATTAAGAGCTTTGGCTTTCGTCTTGCATTGATTCGACGGAGAGAGAGCTGGTACGCCAAGATACCATATTATGAAGTTAAGCGTCATATGACAACACCAGACCAAGAGAACCAGTCTGCTCAGAGAGTGGGCGATCGATGTAAAGTTGTCTATTTTGTTCAAAATGCTATTAATAAAAGTAAAGCAAAGTATAGCCTACATCATTTACATGCTTAAGCACTTGACAGGTCCATGCTCAAGTTCCCTCAGCCCTATGTTCCCTCAATGTTAACCACTATGCCTAACCCTAACCCTCACCCTAACCTCAGTGAGGGAACATAGGGTCGAGGGAACATAGGTATGACTCCCACTTGACAATTAAGGTCTAATATTTTTACAATTGCTACAAAACCTGGATATCCAGTCATTTTGGGCCATAAACAAGAAGTTGAAGGATAAAATCAGTCTGAAAATGATGTATTGTGCATGTCACATCATGTATACAGCTTGAGAGCGATGGAGAACATTTTTGTTCTAATCTAGTGAGTTTAATAGGAAATAGATTCTCTCTCTCTCTCTCTCTCTCTCTCTCTCTCTCTCTCTCTCTCTCTCTGCAGTGGCAAACCAATCAGTGGTTCAGAGGAAATGGACACTGTCACAGGACATCATGATGGTAAGTTAATAGTTTAGTACAGGAAGATAGAGGTGTGTAATAATGTGTTATTGTAATGTTACAGGAGGAGAGCATGTATTCAAATATCGGTGGGACTTGCATGTGAGGATGATGATGTCAGTTATATGCATTTCTTTTTTTAGATTTTTGCAACACTTGAACTTCAGTTTTTTCCTTGTGATAATGTGAGACACCGACAATCAAGGGCTGAACATTAACATGATGGAAATAGACGTCCACAGATGTGTTAAGGGGAGAAGATGACAGCAAAAGGCCTCTGATGATAACTACAAACCTTTAATGAGAATGACAGGTTTGTAGTCATCTAAGAAAAAAAGAAAAGAAAAAGAGGCAACACTAATTCAAGGAAAAAGGGAAAGTACCAGACTCAAATTAAAAAACAGTAAGTCGGTGACTAAAGAATACGTAGAAGATGACTGGGCTGAAGTCAAAGGGTCTCTGCTGTGTTGTATGGAGATTGCAGACGGGCAGAAGGAGCTGCAAGCAGACTTACAATACTTCCAAGATGTTGTGAATGTGACAGATGTTTTGACCACAGAGATTTATTCCTAAAGCACCACAGTGTTTTCACGTGTGTAAACATTTTGAGGACATTCATAGCTTCAGATAAAGTGACCAAGATTATACAGGAAAGCCGTAGAAGCAGTGAAGGGCTGTTGCAGAAATGGACTGGACTCACAAGCTAACAAAGAGTCAGGGAGGCAGGAAAAGGAGATTGAAGATCGTGGCACAAAATAGCCTACTCTAAACTTCTAAAGAGAACGAGGATGCAGGTAGACGCTAGACACTACACATGCCAAGTCTGCAGACTGAATGCATGTATTAAAGTCTCTACTCTCACAGGAGACATCAAGGCAGGCATGTAAAAAATGCCGGCCTGAACCACTGTGATGTGTGACAGAGACTTTGGCCGTAGGCCCGACTTTGGAGTGTCACAGTTACATCCATTCTGAGTTCAAAGGATCCTTTGATCATGTCTAGAATGTGGTTTGAAGTCCAGACCAGGACTCCAAGTTCATTAGACTGCCACAAACAAAAAGCGTGCCACAGACAACAATCCCCTCTTTGTAAAAGATCACATCTGCCATACAGTACATCAAATATTTGTACTGTATATGCATTGGCTTATATTAAATAGTGCCTCATCTTGATAATCTTTTACTGCAATATTCCATACACCAGGGGATCTTTTAGGAATACAATTAAAGTCAGAGTGGACTTAAGATTCCCCTTATATAACAAGGTTACCCATATTATCAAATAAATGCTTATGCCATTTCTCAGGTTGTGAAATCAGCCACCTGTGTACTGCATGGGCTTTCAAACCTGACCAGAAGATAATTATGACGACACAGTCAAATTGAATTCAGGTTTGTATTTTATTGAAGTTCAAATCCCCAAATGTAGAAAAATAATACACTTTCTTCGATACAAGACATGAACATTAATTTGCTCTTTGGAGACCATAGCATTTCAAGGATTTTATCATCAAGACAAACCAATGCCTAAAGGTAAAATATATGAAGTTCAGAGAATCCTTCTAGATTCTCTGCTAGACTCATACAAGGTTGTTGCTGGTGTGAAACAAAGCGCAGTAAAATGCAAAATGTAGTAAAAAACCGGCCCAGTATAATACAGCTAATTAAATTGTCATATCACGTACCAAGTTGAAAAACTATTTTCAGTGAGCAAGTAGAACACCACAATTGTACAAAATAGTATTAACTCAGCTTTACTTGGGAAGGCAACTTTGACATTTACAGTTGTTAAGTGCACCAAAGGCTCATTTAAACCACTAGATGGAGCAACAACCTTTTCACATAAAATAAATAAATGCACATTGGTCATCTGTGCAATTATAAAAATGACTCCTGAACAGTACTGAAGACCGTCACCATATGATGAAGCACAATGAGGTTAAGTGTTTTGTTTTAAAATGTATGGTAGGTTATTTAAAAATGATTAAAAAATAATTCTACATATTCCTCTGTCCTTTGTAACATCAAAATGAAAAGGTGAAAATATATCTCGATTATGAAATTATCACTGAATTAAATGCATATCTTAACTTTCCCAAGAAACATGCCATCTACTGTATACTCAAATATCTGGCTTTAACATTAATATAACATTATCACTCAACAGTTGTTTGGTGATTCAAAAAAATATATTTTGGTGGTAGACTTGATGTCCACTGCCAATTTCCCTGGGGACAAACAGTCATCTTGAATCATACATTTGCGGTTTCATCTTTGGACATTGCTAAACTATCTTTGGTCAGATTCAGAGGTATATCAAAGAATAAACATGATCATTCAAAGCAAGTCCAATACAAATGGACATGCTAGCCATGAAAATGTTAGTCCCCTCTTACAAGTTCAGAAAAAATGGGGGGGGGGGGGGGGGGGGGGCTTACTTTGTTTTCCAGTTTATCCCTAAAAAGCAAGTTTACATGAAGACATTACAGAGATTGTTGAAATAGTAACAATTAAAACATCTCATTCTTACTATGGCACTAAGTAGGGGACAAGGCCACAGGGGTATTATAGATCTCCAAGAAGACATTTCTTTGGCCATATTCACAGTGAGACAACGTTAAGAAGTTGCATTCTACAGTTGCACGAGGCTTTGCTTTGGGTGAACAAAACTTAATTTAAAAGAGGGACAAAGCAATAATAAAACAATGGCATTAATGCAACATGATCAAAGTAGATATAAAGCCTAATGCACACAGGCTCAGGCATTCATTAAAATAGTAAACCGTTTGATGGAAGTGTCTTCACAATACAAAACCATATTCTCCCAAATTGCATAATGATTATAAAGTGCAGAATTACAACAGTTTTCAGAAAAGAGTACTGTACCAGTACAATCCCAGCATCCTCCGTGTGGGTAATAAACATTTAAAAGCTGTGACAACAGCCTTTTAAATGTTTTTAAAAGCGTTCAGTTTTTTCCCCTCCACAATATTCAGTTCAGTATCATTGGCATCCTCCGTGTGGGTAATAAACATTTAAAAGCAGTGAGAACAGCCTTTTAAATGTTTTTAAAAGCGTTCTGTTTTTTTCCCCCTCCACAATATTCAGTTCAGTATCATTCAGCATCACAACTTGCACCTGTCATTTGCCAGCCTGCTAATAACTTATTGGCCAAATACAGATTCTCAAACTGAACAAATACTGGATCAATAAATACACAAGAAATGCACCACTGTAGCAAAATAAATCAATAGTACATACCAACACTGCCATTTGGGAACAACAGGGTGTCACTGGGAGTGTCTTGTTTTCATCATTCCAGAGAAAGCTTGTGTAAAATATGATCCTAATTACATATCTCGTATCTCACAACCGTCATGGTTCCGGGTTGACATGGTTTTGGGCAGAGCGACTTAATTTGCCGCTTACAGCAACACAAACGATCAGATTTCACAAACAAAGTGCTTAATCAAGTCTCACACGTCTAAATCACCTGAGGAGTATGATGTTGCGAGACCCAAAACCCCAATGAGTTCAGGCTACATCACTGATGATACATCCCAGGTGCACCCATGTGATGTGTTTTTTTTTTTCTCGTTCCATTACCCGTATCCTCAGTATCCCTCCAATCGTTTTCTATTTTTCCTGGTATTTCCTGGTTTTCCCCAGAGCCCTGTATTGGAGAGTCGCGCCATCTCCGTTCACAGCCCCATGAAGAATACGGAGTATACAGGTAATTATAGTAGGACGTACCGTATTTAGACACGTGTGAGACTTGATTAAGCATTTGTTTGTGAAATCTGAATGTTTGTGTAGCTGTAAGCGGCAAATTAAGTCGCTCTGCCCGAATCCAGGAACCATGACGGTCGTCAGATACGTCATGTTTCAGGGCTAGATCATAATATGACAGAAGCCAAACAGTTTGATTGCCTTGGCTTCAGTGAAAGTAATTAATTCTGGCCAGAATTAAACCATGTTTGTTGTTTAAAGAAGGTTGGTTTTCTTTGAATTATTAAAAACTAAACATATAGGTGTAGAATACCTTCCTCGTCTTGTCCTAAAAGTTTGAGATGAACAGCACTTAGAATCCTAGATGTGAGTATTGATTATTAAATGGGAAACAAAATAGCCCTAAAGACCCTGTCAATGGAATTGACTAGGGAACAGGTTAGGTCCAAGTTGATTTCCTATCAGCTACTGATATTCATTAACACAATTGGACCAATTTAGAATGTTTATGTTGTCATACCAGTATATGAAAAGGTCTATTTAAGGCACAACTACAAACTGAAACAGGCAGGTCCAGTCATGCGATTTCTGTGCGTCAACAAGAATTGAAGAGTGTGTAACTCCTCTCCAAATCTGTCATAATTGTAGGCACAAAAAAAAAAAAAAAACGTTTTTGAGAAGAGCTCAAAACATTTCAACAACACACATGGTCATACTGCACAGTGGCTAGCACAATTTTGGAGTGAGCATGTGGTTGTAGAATACTTTTTGTTCAGATGCACCAGCAATCTGTATAGTTTTTCATCAGGATATCTACGAATGAACTATACTTTTCTTCCTTTGTTCCTTGATGTGTTAAAAACGTCCTGTACTTTTCAACTTGGTATAAGCCGTGTTTCTGGGCTCGTCCTAGAATACATTTGTATCCTGATGAGCATCCTTGAATGCTTTTGTTGTGTGGAGGTAATGGTCAGCTCCTGGCTAGCAGTGGCACAGAGCAACCAACCCATGCCTGCTTAGGTCTTCTTACGTTTCCTCAGTGTAGGAGGATAAGAAGCACTAGTGGGAGTATGAGGCTAAAGGGCCAAAAGCCCATGGCAGAGGAGGCTCTGTTGTTTTCTTTCTGAGCACAGCCCTCACCTCTGTACCCGGTATAGCACTGGCACTGGAAGTGAGTGCGGAACCCGGCCAGCTCCGCTTGACCGAGCTTCCCCGCCACCTTCAAGCGGCCGCCCTGGCTGCTCGAGATGCTATGGGTCGAAGGACTGAGATGCAGGAACACGTCGCTGTCTGAAACCTTACGCAGACAGCGTCCGTGGGAGCCGCATAGCTTCTGGCTGCACTGTTCCGCTGCCGTGGACACGTTGAGGAGGTACCGGCCCAGCGGTCCCCGTAGATACTGGTTCAGGCTGGAGCAGCTGGCCTGGGGACAGAGGGAAGAGGTATTAGCTGGAGATGTACCCAGCACCCAATACCGATACTAGCTTTTCCTTACCGATGCTGATTCTGATAACCACAACTTATGTATCTGTCTCGATACAGAGTACTGATCTGATACCAGGACTAGGAGGACCGTGGGTCTCTGGTCCAGGGACCCTCTGGGTTCCTTGAGTGGGTTCCAAATGAACCCTCACAGGTCTGTACTCTCTACTCTGAGAGTGTACAAATGGAACCATAGGGGCCATTTTTCCTTGAAATGTAAACGTTTGAGAACCACTGATCTAGGAATAGATACAGCTACAAGTTATTCGACAAATAATAATTTAAATACAGTAGTAGTATCTTTTATTCGTTTTCTTTGATTTTGAAAGTGCAAAAGGTATCTGTTTTATTTGACATATTCGAAATAAACATGACTAGTATAAAACAGCAATGCAACATCAACTGAAGGATTCAAAATATTACCGTAAAATGTAAATACTATCATGTGATAAAGTACCGGTACATGGTATCGGATTTGGCACAGACTGGCATACTCGCCGGTACCGATACAAGCATTTTAGGCAGTATCGGTAGCTTTTAGTATATATAACTCAGTGATGTTACTAGGTTTTCAATGTAATGGGTCCCGGGACCCACAGGTGGTCATTCAAATGGGTCCCAGAAAAGTTTTATGAGTCCTCAATACAATGTTTTCGAGCGCTGTGAGCTTGTAGATCGTCTATTTTCAAAATGTTTGCCTATTTCTTATATTTATTTTACAATTTGGATAATGTTTGAAATTAGAACTACTAAAACTACTAAAACATGTGCCCCTAATGAATTCGGGCGCGCAAAATGGCATCGGACGTCAGTGGAATCAAAACATTGACGTTTCTATCGCCTGTTTAAGACTTTCTATGTGGATTTTATTTGTGTTAACGTAGGGTAAAGTAGGATGCTTTCACCCATGAACAATGGTGGTGTCTGTGGAATTTTAAAATGTTTTTCTTTTACCGCGACCCGGTAAATTATTTTAACATGGACTCCAATGGAGGCGCATCCCCGGGACCCCAGGACCATGACATGAATGAATCCCTGGGCGACTTGAATGCGTTTTTGATGCGGGATGCGCACGTAATGACATCACTGATAACTCTAGTATTAACCAAATAAACTCAAGGATACAAGTCTAAGATATTGCATGAAATAGGCTGGTTATGTATTGCACTTACATTACTGCTTGCATAGGTAGAGTCTCCCCAGAAGATGACACCTGCAGCTCCAAGGGCAACACTCTCACCAATGGTGGAGACCAGGTCGGTCTACAATATGAGAAAACATAAAGTAGGCAAAATCTATCATCTCAATGTAAATGTCTATCATCCACATCAATTATCCAAATCCACACATTATTATACATCATTTAGACAAGTGAAACCATCACCATTTTGGCCTATACTATTCTACAAATCTATTTGAGCAATACAATATTGTGGCAAATCATTCTAGGATAATTGAGTTTGCATAATTGAGTCACTGAAGAAATGCCAATCAACTATGGGCCACGTCAGGAAAAACTTTGTTGCTTGAGATTTGAAGCCTGTGCAAGTAGGACTAGTGATTTGTTTGTTTTTCAAGGAGACGATTCTTTTTACCCAATCTTTCTCCAGAACTTCGTTGTGTCAATCCATTATTCCCCACACATTTCTCTTTTTTTTTTTGTAATTTTTATCCCACGATTTTTGCAACCCATTTTTTCACCCAGTGCCAATTGCCTATGTAATCCTGGGCTCTGCTCTCCCTCTGCCGCGCCTGGGGAGACAACGGACTGACCTCATGCTTCCTTCAGTGCATGAGTTGTCCAAGTTGTTTCTTTGGGGATTTCCCCGGGATGGACGTAGCGAATGGAAGGAACACGTTATTCCAACGAGTTCCTTTCCCCTCCATCAAGCGCCCCGGCTGGCCAGGGGGAGGCATTATTGAGACCAGGATTACTGCATGTTTTTGTGAGGGTATCAACCCCAGGAAACACGGGGAGAACATGCAAACTCCACACAGAAAGGCCCTATCGCCGACTCCACCTAGGGTGTGGGCGCTGATGACGCAGAGGGAGAAACACGCCCCCAGCACCCACAGCTTCCCCCGGCGGGAATCGAACCCAGGACCTTCTAGCTGTGAGGCAAAGTGCCCCTATTCCCCACACATTTCTGTTGCCATTGCGGTTGTATCCTTCTGGCTCACCTGCCAGTGAGGAGCCCCCACAGGGAGGATGTACTACTACTCATCCTGTTCAGCATTACCTATACAGCAACAGATTTCCTCGGTCCCAGCCCGGCTTCCCTTTCCCGGAGGTTCGTACTGACGTCTGACGCTCGGCCAAGCCGGATGCACCGCAGTGGATTAGAAACCCTAGACTCTGACGCGGTGGTGGGCAGGTACTTTACCCCTGCACCACCCAAAGGCCTGCTATTGATGACTCAATACACACATTCAGTCAATAATAAAGCCTTATGATGGTGGTGGTAAAGTACCTGCCCACCACCGCAGAGGTTGTGGGTTCGAATCTACCCTGGTGCAACCGGCTTTGTCGAGCATCTATACGCAATAGACCCCCTGCGTTCGGGGGAGGGAAGCCGGGCAATGGCGGCGAAAAGAGTCACTACACGTACTCCTACGGCCTGGGGAGGCACCTGTCAGCAAGGAGTGTTGGGCGGGAGGAGTAGGACGAAGGCTCTGCGACGTCCTCCCGGTGGGGGCTCCTCACTGGTAGATGTGCCAGTTGAGTAGGATACAACAGCAGTGACAACACAGAAACATGTGTGGGGAGGAATCAATTGACATTAATGACTAAAAGATTGTGGAGAAAAGGGGGTAAAAAGCACATAAAAATAAAAAAAAGACTAATGGACTTTTCCCGAGATGATCAAAGCGACTAACCTCGGTTAGCAGCGTCAGTTCGTTCATATACGTAGGCCGCGTGTAAACAAAAACAGGCCGGGCCTGCCCGTCCCCTGCAGACGCCAGGCGCATTCCTTCCTTCACCCTGTTACGAACAAAGTGGCGCCCAAACGTCGTGGAGCGAAGGACAGTGCCCATGTATATGGACGGATAGAGAGCCGTGCTTTCAGTCCATAACCAGTTGAGTTGGTCGTTGCGGGTCTCCTCAACATCGGGACAGCGGCCCGAGTAGTTCTTGAGACCGCTCCTGTAGTTGTGGTTATAGCAGTCCGGAAACAGGTAGAAACCCCATAGTTGGTTAGGCCTCAGATGTTTGGCAAATTTCAATGTCTCCACCATAAACTTGCGAGCCGACTGTTCAAATTCCTGCTGGGCAACTTTTGCAACGCGTTCCGGGGGCCAGTCTTTATTCTTCTGTGCCACCATTTGTTTCGATCTCTCTCGATACAGATCCTTGACGTCCCAATTACGGATCCACAGCGGGCGCCATTCCTCCCAGTCGATGACAGCTAAACCTTTTGCCTCTGGCTCGCGTATGTAATAATTCACACCTTCAGGCATCTTCTCGTGGTGCCTGGCAAGGCTGGCGGCTTGCGGAAGGCCTCCATTTACCGCAGTGCCGTCTCGCTCGTAATAGGGATAGATCCCGAGGCGATCCTTGTAGAAGATTGTGAGGTTTTGTTTGACAAAACCCTCGTTGGGGGACGCCACGATCTGAAACTGCTCCAGGGGGAAGCGAACGCCGTGCCTAGGGCCACAGTCCTCTGTGGGGGCGTTCCACGCCAGTAGAACTGGCTTCTGGGGAAACAGAGGCCACCTCGTCTGCTTTAATTGTTGTGCACAGAAGACTGTCCACGGTGCGAGTAGCAGAGTCAGAAACAACCAGGGCATTTGTCCAGCCAGGACCAGGAGAATGCGAGATGCAGACGCCATGGTCACTTTCTCTCACCTTCACTAATAGGAAAGGAAAAAAGAAAGGGGGGAGGGGGAGGGGGGGGGGTTGGAAGGGGACAGCTGTTTAACATTTCTGTTAAAAACAAGATCAAAGCACAAAGGCCTTAGGGAGAGCCTAATCATTAGTAGAGAGCCTAACCATTAGTCATGTGACAAATGTAAGTTTGTCACATACATACATACATACATACATACATATATATATATATATATATATATATATATATATATATATATATATATATATAATTATTTTATAAAAAGGCAATGCAAGTTTATTTCAGCAAGGAAATTCAAAATGCTTTACCAAAAATTATAATAATTAAAAAAAAAAAAAAACTAAGAATTCTTAAAACATTAATAACCAAGACATTTGGACAGATGGCATTAAGTGAAAGGGAAACGCATTATAAAACGACTTTGATTTTTAAACAATAGGTGAGATCTACGGGGGTTTAAAGCCCCCCCCCCCCCCCCCCCCCCAAATCGACCACTCATAGCAGGTCAACAGTCACATTGCAAAATGTCTCAGCTTTTTAGGTTGTAGGGAAAAGCTGGCTAAATAGCTTACTATCAGACAAGATGCTATTGAATGATAGATAAACAATATGGCGGTGATATGAACAGTGACGCTGAAAGTGGATGGGTGTTAATTGTGTTGCTGTGATGTTCTTCTTTTCCTGTCCAGCTCTGCTGTCTGTCCCTGTTCAGCACTAGTTGAGAACTAGAGGCTAACGGTTAGCTGTTGCTATCTTACCTGCTCCAACGAGGAGGACTGCTCTCAAGAAGACACTGCTTTGTTGTTCCTCTCGTCGTGTGGCTTTTAAACAAACAGTGCGAGGGAACACTTTCCCATAGGCCAGCCATATGAAAGCGACGGCTCATACTCCGTAAAAGTAATCAATTGTGTGATAATAAAAACAGCCCCGTTCCGTTCCTCTTTTCATGAAGATATATGATGGTAGTCAGACAGTCACTCGCCACCGCCACGGACTGTAATGATGATGAACACAGGAAGAGTTCAGTGTTGCCAGATTTTGTAATAAGCAACCAGGTCTAGGAAAACAAGCAAAAAAGAAGCGACTACTCGACTACTAGGCTACTACAACTAACTAGTTCACCCCCCAAACTAGCTCTGGTCCATGGCGTTTACTTTAAGCCTACTGTATAAAATAGCCGATCTACAAGCTCACAACAACGCTTCGGATCGGCCATTTTCAAAATAAATGCATTTAAACATTTAGAAACAAGCCCAAATAAGCAGCTACACTTAAGAAACAAGCCCTAACTCGTTCTCCTGCTATACCATCAACACGTGGAACGCCCTTCCACAAGCCTTAAAGGAGAGCAAATCCCTAGCCTCCTTCAAAATTGGTATGAAAAGTCATCTTCAGACAGCTGCTACCCGTGACTTGTAAATAGACTAAGCCCCCATGCTCTGCCCCCCCCCCCTTTTTATTTTTTATTTCTGCCTTTGTATTTGATATTATGCTTTTGAAACTGATATAGATAAAGTACTATGTTCTATCCGTCTGTCTTTCAATGTTATATGAGATACTTAAAGTGTGGTTCCTGTGGAAATAAGCCTCGGCTTTCTAGGATCTCCTTTTAGTTGACCTTGTACCAGTGATTTGTACTGTCATGAAACTGTACTTTTTTCTATTGCAAACTTCTAATAAATTCTTCAATCAATCAAAAAAAAAGCCCCACAAAAACGCAACCAATATAAAGCGACCTTACAGAAATACAAGCCCAACGTCGCTTATAATAAGCGGACATGGCAACACTGGAAGAGTTGACAGATACACTGAACTCGGACTTGAGGGGGGATTCTTAAATTTAAGAATGACAGAATTTACCCTATTTTGTAACTTGGGCAAGTAGCATTTAATTTTGAGCTGTGATGTTATTAAAGTAATACTTTGACGTTATTGTCGAACTTGATTGACTTAAGTCTGAGAAAGCAAAAATGCCCTATAGTGGCATCGCCCCCCACGCCAATCCCAGCAATGGTCTGTCCTTCAATCCTTGATCGGGAAGGATCATGGGAAGTGTAGTCCATGGGAATAGTCCAAGGTGGCAGTGGCACATTCTAGTCTAACAGCCATAGATCCACATATTAAATTAAAACAAGTTGTCACCTTTTTTCCCCAACAGAACCTTTCATACAGAGGAAAATAGCAATTGTGTATCTCTTTCATTCCCTTAAAGATGGTGGGACACAACATTCACCATAGCATCCCTATTCTGGGGCAAACGTTCTGCAAATAGCAGATCTACAAGCTCACAATGCGTTGCTATGCATTTGTGAGTGTGTAGAATATAGATCCACTTTTTTCCACTATAGGCCTATTTGATAGGGTGCCTTTTTCCCTTCCATATGTAGTTAAAAGTACAATATTTGTCTTTGAAATGTAGTGGAGTAAAAGTAGGCCTATCAAAAAATACAAATACTCAAGTATTAAGTACAAATATTGGTACTCCAAGAAATGACTTACTGTACTCAAGTAAACTTTGCTAATTGCTACTGTGCACCACTGCAGTTAAACCATATATTTTAGTAGGTTTACTTCAAGGACCATTAATACTGAAATGGCAGTGTGACTTCAAAGGTATCCTTTGGTTGCTTTTTCAAAAGTATCCTTTGGCTGCTTTTTCAGAGTAGCCTTAGCCTGGTTAATAAACCAGACTGCACAACACCACCCCCTGACGGTAGACAGAGACACGCAGTGAGGAATTAGTATGAGCAACGCCAGGCTAGAGTAGCCTACCTTGCTTCAAAATTTGCTTCAGGCAATTTTGCTGAACTTTTCTATTGTAAATCCATCAGATAAACTGATTAGATTGATCAAATGGTACAACATTGTGGGGGCGGCAGTGGCTCAGGGGTAGAGCGGCAGTCTTGGATTCCGGAAGGGTTCCCAGTTCGATACCAGGCTCCCCCAGGCCAGAGTTAGTTTCAAAGTGTCCTTGAGCAAGACTCTGAACCCCTAATTTCTCCCAATGTGCAGGTTGGTGCCTTGCATGGGTTCCTCCGCCATCTGTGTATGAATGTGTGTGTGAATGGGTGAATGTAATGCCCAATCTAACAATATAAATGCACCATTTACCATTTAACAGATTCAAAACTACAATATTGAGAACATTGCATGTCATGGAATCTACTGAGTTGACCAAATATTGACTAGGAAATACAAGTACAAGAAATATACAAGAAATACTCTGCAACTTAGTTACCAATGTTTAGACCAATACCAATGCCATTGTGGAAAAATACACAAATTGGTAAATTCGGACGATACAAATTTAAACCTGTATGTCCATACTTAGATATATAATGGAATTTCTCTTTCTACACATTATAATGTCTTACCAGCAGTCACTTTCTCTATGCAATGGAAGCAGTTCCACTTGTTGGCGTTGGTCTAGGCTGGAAGAGGCTAGAGTTGGTCAAGTTCAAACCACGTTGGATTTAACCAGCGTATTCCCCACAAAAGTGGTATGGTTTATTCTCTGTTGAACAGCACTACTGAGCTTCTATTTAAATATCTGAGACTCCACCTCCATCCCTTCCTGGATTTGACCTTATTAGTCTTATTAATTTGCCATGACCCCCACCACAAGTACTACTGCACGTATACAGAAAAACAATTTCCCTTCACGTTGCAGTTCAGAGTTTAACCCATTATTAGAGCTTAGTGGAAAATGCACACACAGCATAACACATAACATATAACGGCATTAAAGTATCTCATAGGACAAAATCCAATATATTGACATGTGCAGGAGAACAACTAAGTTAAATTTGGATTGAAAACTGTGGTTTGACTTTTCACTTACTTTGAACTCTCTAAACAAATTAAATGCTTAACTTTAAACCAAGCCAGTAAAAGAATGCCCAACAGCAGGTCAAATCTTTGTTCTATCTCTACCACTATCCAAGTCATTATTGCAGCTCAATGAAAATGTCCACCCAGAGCACAAACTAATTGCAGTTTCATCTCTCTCTGGACTCGGGTCAAAAAACCCTCACTTAGAAAAAATAAAATCCATTATAAAAGCTTCATGATGTAATAACATTTCATGAAAGCAATAAAATTAAGTGGATTTTAACACATCCCTGTTTTATCCTCAATGAAAATGAAAAAATATCATTGAGCTTTACATAAAATCCCTTTCCTCTGGAGGTTGCAATGGTGATCATTTGGATTTTAGGACCTTCCGTTCTCTTCTCTCATTAACAGACACATGCACAACTACACCTCCCAGCAAGAGTTGCCCATTGCAATTTCCTGTGTGGTTTCCTACATAGTTGGTACTTTCTTTTACTGTTAAGTTAGTAATATTTTACTGTTAAGTTAGTAATGGTCTCCATTACAGATTACAGAACATTTTTAGTCTGGACTTACATATCACTGTTTAGTTTGACAGATTGATTGAAAAATAACTGTTTAGAAATGTATGCATGGAATATGAATAAAACGCAAATTAGCAGCAATAATGGCAAACAGAAGAAGGTAAAACATCTGCATACCGGTATAAAGCCCCCAAAACCTTTTTTTTCTTTTTGCCGCAACGTTTTGACCTTATAGGTCTTCATCTGGCAAACGTTGCTTCATTAAATAAAATACGTTTTGAGAGCTTTACACCAGTGTATGGATATTTTACATTGTTCTCCTTTGTCCAGCACCTGGCCTAAATACAGGTTCAAGACGTGCACACAATCTCCTCTGTAAACATCAGCCTAGACCGTAATATAGGGCATATTAAAAAAGGTCTAAAGCAAACACAGACGTTGTTCAGCTATCCTTCCGGTAAAGTGAATGAATACAGACATGAGACATGTTTGTCATTTCAAGGTTGTAATTTAAAAAAAGATGCAATTTTAACAGTTTATAATAATAAATTAAAAGTGAACTGTAGTGTGCCAAAGCAGCAAAGGAATTGAGGATCTCGTATTTACTCATTGCTACTCTGTACATGTGTCTCTGAAGTCTGGTCACATCAATGTAACTCAAGCCAGTCTATCAGACATTATTACAACATCACATCACTTCAGAGCTTGTTGTTGGCCACTGATTGTCAACTCCATATGGGGTACAACTGTCTGATGAGCAGATCCAGGTTCATGCTTGATTGATAATAAAATGTGGTCATTGCAAAATGTGCTGCCACCGATCGAAATCCCTTTCATTTCTGGAAATATTTATATTTATTTTAAACCTGGAACCAAGCCACCCGGGCTCCTGGTTAAGACATTAGATTTTGCGTCAAAAAACATTTGATTATTTAATTAAATATATTTAATTGTGAATGGTGAATATATTCGATTCACCAGGATCCCGAATGGCTTGGTTCCAGGCTTTAAAAAATAATTAATGTAAATATTTTCAGAAATCTGTATGAGCAAAAATGTATGGGCTTTCGATCTGTGGGACCAAAAACATCCGCCACCGCTATGCCCTATTGTCCACATATAAGTTGTAGGATATGGCCCCGATTGCTCAAGACGCTCAACCATCAGTCCTGAAGCACAAAACAAAATAAAATAAATGCAGATGAAAATTCACCTTCACAGCCATAATATATGATTTAGGACCACTGCTGTTGTACTGCCCACCATGCCCAGTTACACTCAGAACATCTTTATCTCATTTAAAAGGTCCACTCGAGTCATTGGCAATCACTAGAAAATTCATGCCAACATGTGTTCTGGCATTTTGTATATATTTTAAAGGGAAAAAAAACTATGGGTCATTTCATCATCTACTCAGGCTATTGGGAACACCCTGGACAGTTTTTAATTAGCTTGATTAAATATTTAAAAAAATACATGTTGAATCTATCATAGTTAAAATGGAGTTTGGAGTTACAATGGGTTTGTATTGGAAGGTCTAATCAAATCTAAAGTCTAATCAAATTAATATCAAATATCTAAATATTGAATCAAGCAAATTAAAAACTGTCCGGGGTGTTCACAAAAGCAATAGTCAACTTTTTCTTGAAAAACGGATGCTAAAATAAAAACAATGTTTTGAAAATATTTTATAAAAAAACAAGCTTCATATATGTGTTTCTATTAAAAAATGACCACAAAAAGCATAAAATAATGATAAAATAATCATTTTGGCCATTGTCAGACCGACACTTTGTTTACATCCTAGTGTCGGCCCTACAATGAAAAAGTTGACTATAGCTCCTTTAAGTGTAATATCCGTCATCCCAATAGCACGGTACTGTATGTAGGCTACCCTTTTCTTTTTGTGGACATTTTATGCTTTATTCAGTGTAGCGACAGGAAACCAAGGGCAGAGAAAGAGGAGCAGGAGACATGCACCAACCAGCCGAGCCAACACACACCTAAAGGTCCAGTGGCTAAATGGGGATTTTTAACATTACTGTTACAAAGTGGTTAAACTAGACACATTCTTTATTAAGACCTACTGAGGGATTCTATTCCAGCCTAGGAGCAGTTAAGTGAGCAGTGCCATTTAGGAGTTAATTTCATTAAGGGTCCCGCAAAGCTTGGCCAATGTGGGATGGGGCGCGACATACGTACAGACAGACAGGGACATACAGACAAATACAGATGTAGGCACCGCTCAAAAATAAATAAAATAAAATAAAATAAAAAGATTGGCTTTTTGGCCTATAACTTAAGTAGGTCATATCATACCATCAAAATCCTTTTTGGCTCCTAGGCTGGAATCCATCAGTAGGTCATAAAGAGGCCTCTTGAAAAGCCTCACTTAGCTGTAATTTTGTTAAGCCACCCGAGTATAAGGCTGCTTTTTTTAATGTGTACTTGTGTCACATAACTTAAGACAGTGACAAACACTGGCAAATATTAAAATCCTTTTTTGTGGGAGTCAATGATCAAAACAACAATGTCGGTGTTCCACCACGCACCCCTAAAAAGAAAACATTGCACCAAATAATGTGCTTGACAAATAGAGAGTCATGTATCAGGACAGTAATGAATGATAATCAATGACTGAGCAGACCTTTTAACTTCAAGTGTTCAGGAAATCACAATGGCAACCATGGCTGCTACATCATAGTCCTTCTTTCTTCTTGAATTTCACCTTGTTCATAAGCACTCACATACATAGAAACACAGACCCTGAACAGTTTGCAGACTATGTACTGCCAAATCGGATCATTTTCATGTTTTTCTTTTGTCTCTGATGTTTTTCAACCATTTTTAGTCCTCAGTGAGCTCTTTTGTGTCTAGCTGTACAAGAGCCACAGTTCACATGCAGAAGATAAACCCACATGATCTGCCTATCCCACGCAAGGGCACCAGAGTATCTTCAAGAGGAGGCCATGATGGTTCGTACAAGGGTTGACGCTTCCAGCTCTAGGCATAACTGGAAATCATAACTGGAAAGTGTGGGACGGAGTTGACACAGTGGCTAATCTGAGAGCACTCCTCAGACTTCATCAAACCTCACAGAGAACGACTGGAAAATCGACATGAATGCAAGGGTGATCCAGCTTTATAATTCCCTGTGGGAGAGACAAGGCAGAGAGGGAACAATTATTTGGAGTGAGAAAATATAAATAAAAGTGTCAGATTAAAGACATAATTAAACAGAGCTCCAAAGAAGACTTCACCACTTTCCCTGGTTTCAGTCGGTAATACATTATTTTTTATGGAATTACCGTACACATACTGTATCTGTGATATAAAGGCAAAAAAATACTCTACTGTTTCAATCTAGTTTAAAGCTACCAGAGTCTGAGCAACAGAACTACAACAATATCCCCTGGGGCAATGTAACCTCTCACGGCTATTCTGTAGAGCGATAGAAAAATTGTCATAATTTGATTTGCCCTGTGGTTGCAAGAAAGACACTGCAGCATTTTAAGTGAACTTTGGCTATTCATCCTCGAGCAAACAAGCAGACGATTGTTAAATATTTCACCTGAGGTATCAAGTTTTTCTGAATCCTCTTCAGCTTGGCTCTTTTACGTCCATTTTTTGTCACAATTGTCTCTTCATAGAATTCGTGGGCCAAGTCACCATCCTCATCCACGTACAAGGAACTGTAGCAGACAAGCAACATTATAAATAATATAGTATAGCATCGAGGGCATAACAACAGTAATGTCAAATAACTAAGCTTTTAACATACCAAGCCATCACTTAGGAATTATATTTGGAGCAGGTGATTTCTTGCACAACTACGGTAATGCAATCCCTGGGTGTCTTTCCTAGATAGCAACATGTAATGTGATGTGTGCAGCCTATATTTACCTTCGTCTAGTAAACACGAAAGGAGTTGCATTGCGGAAGCTTCGTCTCGCCAATGATGACTGATCATCGGGATTCCCATCTTTGGTTGGGTCGTCAACACTGCCTGAGCCACTAAAAGGCCAATATCCTTTGGATTTGGAGCCACTACCTCCCATCTTCAACTGCGGGACATTATTTTCTTGGTCACAGGCAGCACTCCCCAGTAGTGTTGTTATTTAGAGAGATTCAGCACTGCAGGACAGGAAAGGAGACCAAAAGAAAATCAATGCAGGAGGGGAAATGCATAATTGCAGTACAATTAAAAGAATTACATTAAAATCATACAAGTCCATCTAATTTGCAATATTAGTCATCACGTGTGAGTGTGGCTGACTTGAAAAGCCAAAGACCTTGGGCTTGGATACATGTTTAGAGAAATGTGTATGCATAGTATGTCTTAACAATTACCAAGAGCATGCAAAATAGATTAACAGTACATTCTTCCTTCTATGCTCAAACTAAAACGCTGCCAAAACAGCAATTTATTAGCAATAGACTCTATAGAAGTATTTTCCCAAACCAGGTCTGCTTATAATAACACATTAATAGCTCATGTTCGGTGTCTAAAAGTCGAAGTCAGAAGCATCCACCTCTATTTTGGGTGGAATGCCCTTTAATTGCAAGTAATGCCGTTGTCCTACGACGGAGTATAAATATTATGCAACGTTACAAAAACACTCCATTAAATATACATAGCCTGTATTATAGTTTATTACAAAATGCACTAAAGCCAAGTTAGCGTTAGCTTGATAACATTTCGTTAATCTTTCAACAACAAAATTCACGATGTACAAAGCAACGTTAAGTAACGTTAGTTATTACTGTACTACATCATGATATTCCAAAACAGCTGATGTTAGCATGGATGCTAGGCTAGCTGCTGTGGTTAATGCACCTTGAAGGCTAAATAAAACGTGGGCTAGCAAACTCCTCAGGTTAACAACCTATCCAGTTGAAGACATACCAACAGATGATCTGATTCGTTGTCTGTTGTCCGAACAAGACCCTTTGATTGTGTTGAATTTATGATATGATATGATAACGGTTTGCTATTGTATGTAAGCACGAGCAGAGACACAGCTAACCAATCTCTATGCTAACTGTCTGAGTGACGACAACTCTTATCTTTCTGACCACAGACTGATCAACTTAATAATGCAATATCGCCACCAACTGGCACGGAGTGTGAAGGAGAGAGAGACAGTGAGCACAACCACCCTAAAGGCCCATTCCCACTGGGCCAGATAACAGATATCTGGAGATATTTCTCCAGATATTTTTCCATGCAAAGTGGATGGTAGATACAGATAAAAAATATATTTGCCACAGATAAAAGTATCTGTGGCAAATATCTGTGGTAGACTTTTCTTTTATCTGTATCTACCATCCACTTTGCATGGAAAAATATCTGGAGAAATATCTCCAGATATCTGTTATCTGGCCCAGTGGGAATGGGCCTTAAGGACCACTTTTCCCCCAGCGGAAAGCCTGGTGATGCGAGGTTAAAGGACTACAAACCATTTGACATCTGACCTACTACTGCACAGTATGAAACAGTCAGAGCTGCTTCACCCCCCCCCTATTAAACCAACTGTATATTTATGTTCCACATTTTCAACTGGCTTTATTTTGTTTTGACACTTGCTTTGGCAATGTAAACGTTTTCTCATGCCAATAAAGCTCCTTTGAATTGAAATGAATTGATCACAACAAGTGATTGTTTCTATTTTTCTATTTTCTATTCCTGAAAATACTGTAACGACCCTGCAACAGATCAGGCCGGCCGTAACTCGCTCCGTCAACTAGCCTTCTTGGCATTGCGGGTTGCTTTCTCGTCTGCTGAGTGGGGGGCTGGGGTTCGCGTCTCAGTAGGGAGCGAGCTGCTATAGCCTGCTGTAGCCTACTTTTTCCATAGTAGGCTACTGTGTATATTTGTCTGTAATTTTATGTCTGTATGAACTTTGTACAAAAGGACCCCAATGTAACAAGCCATAGTGTTTTCTTGGGTTTACCTAGACATCTGAACTGTATATGCCAACTGTCCTGTGCTTTTCCTATGCAAGCTGCTATTAAAGTATTCAATAAACTTAAAAAGCCAATAAGCCATGAATCATTCCCATTCTGAATGATAGCAGCACCCGAAGGCCGAGGCAATGTTGCCCCTTTACCTGTCCTATGAAAACAGGCTCCTATCCGACTTACCTCCAGTTAATAATATCGACTGTCTTCGCCGCATTCAATAGATCTGGAATCTATCAGAATTCTGTAAAAAATACACTGATGTACTTTCATTTTACAACAATTATAAGCTTAACCTTAATTGGGGCCTATTTCGCCAAACAGGAAGTGCCCCTCGCCAAACAGGAAGTGACCCTATATCTCATGAACCGTTTGTCGTACAGACTTGTGGGTGGCGTCATATGACTTGATTAAGAGTCCTTAACCTTAAATGGGGCCTATTTCGCCAAACAGGAAGTGCCCCTCGCCAAACAGGAAGTGACCCTTTATCTCATGAACCGTTTGTCGTACAGACTTGTGGGTGGCGTCAAATGACTTGATTAAGAGTCCTTAACCTTAATTGGGGCCTATTTCGCCAAACAGGAAGTGACCCTATATCTCATGATGCGTTTGTTGTACAGACGCGTGGGTGGTGCCATATGACTTGATTAAAGAGTCCTTAACCTTAATTGGGGCCTATTTGGCCAAACAGGAAGTGCCCTTCGCCAAACAGGAAGTGCCTCTATATCTCATGAACCGTTTGACGTACAGACGTGTGAGTGGCGTCATACGAATTGATTAAGAGTCCTTAACCTTAATTGGTGCTTCCTTCGCCAAACACGAAGTGCCCTTTGCCAAACAGGAACTGTCTCTATATCTCATGAACTGTTTGTCGTACAGACATGTGGGTGGTGTCATATGAATTGATTAACGCTTCCAGTGCCAGCCCCTAGAGGGCACCAAAGAATGCCAGACTTTCTCCCATAGGGGACTGCATTAGCATCCGGGGGCTCACGTTGCAGCGACGCGCGTGCTCACGTTCGTGCACGTCATGGAAAGGTCCCGGATGATAATGCTAACAGAATAGCTATTCCCATTTTGTCATTTTAAAGATCATTTTTCGGCGATTTCGCCGTAAATAAACCTCGCGCCACATCCCTAAAAACACAATCCAGAGATATGGGCCTCCAAAGATGTGGTTTTTCATTGGATTCGGCGGCGATTCGCGGCTACGTTCGCGGCTCACGGCCGGCATGGCTTCCCCAGGATTTGGACCACTGGATTTTAAATTTAGGCTCAGGCTTCAGAAGGCCTCGGATCATTTTATTAATTTCATTAAAAATCCCGAACATGTTCGGGATAGGCACACTGGACTACGTTCCGGAAGCGGCGCTGAACATTCGGTGAACATTGGGGGTCTCAAAAATGTATTTTAAACCATTTTTAATGGAATATATCGTCGGACCATGTAAAATGGCTAGCTGGCTAGCGTAGGACGAGCCAGGACCACCCACGGCTCTACAAGCAGCTCAGGGTAAGTCAATTAATAAAAAAAAAATTGTTTTGGATTGAACATATCCCGAACATGTTCGGGATAGGCACAGAATGAGTTAAGAGTCATTAACCTTAATTGGTGCTTCCTTCGCCAAACAGGAAGTGCCGTTCACCAAACAGGAAGTGCCTCTATATCTCATGAACCGTTTGTCGTACAGACGCGTGGGTGGTGTCATATGACTTGATAAAGAGTCCTTAACCTTAATTGGTGCTTCCTTCGCCAAACAGGAAGGGCCCTTCACCAAGCAGGAAGTGCTTTTATCTCATGAACTGTTTGTTGTACAGTCGATAATGTTAAAGCTAATGCAAAAAATGCTAATGTTAAAATATCTAACGCTAATCTAACGCTAATGCTAACACCAAAAAAATCTAACGCTAATGCTAACACCAACCACTAAACAAGGTTGCAGACACTTAGCGAGCTGCAGGCACACTTAAAATTTCTTAGAAACTTTCTTTTCTAGTTTCACAGCTGCGCCCCTTGTTGTATTCTATTGTATGGTGCTTATTTACGTCTGTTAATTCCAATAAGGGAAGGATTCCTTTCCTCTCACAGTATTTAGTTCCAATGATAGATGTATTGATAACATTTTATAACGATTTGCTAAAAAAAACTAAACTATAAGGTTTAGTAATGGGAAGAGTCAGACAAACGCAACGTCAGAGTAGTGAGACGATTAATGTTGGAGAGATAAAGTCATGTTTTCATCTTATCTTTCCAACAGAGCGTTCAGAGAGTGACAGGGTTAAATATGACCACTTTATCTACTGAGTCAGGACTGTGTGCGTCCGTGCGTGCGTGCGTGTCTACAACATGGACAGTATCAGATCATAGTCCCACTTATTAAATAGTTATTACAGTTGTTTTTACAAAGAACTCTACATAATAACCAGGCATGACTGAATTGTAGACATTATTATTATTGACATTAAGATGTGTCACCTACAGTAGGTTTGAATACTCTGTTGTGTTTTATATAAAACTCCAGTGTGAAACCAGCGCATTAGAAATGTCAAAATGTTTAATGACACATTTAGCTACAGTATGTGTCCCTGAACGTCACATGAAACTGCTAGCGTAGCTGCTTGCAAGGCATCGCTTAGGAAAACAATGATAGCGAGCCGGCAGCTTTTTTGTGACCAGCACTGCTGATATCTCTGTTTGATGAGACCCGTTCTATAATGCTTATTATCACCAAGGGTGATAATAAGGGTTTTTCAACAGATTGTTTTGTCTGAACTACCTGTTGTATAATAACACTTGTACAATACATTATGATATGTGATAGCTTGTAAGAGTCTAGATGTCTCCACTAGGCCTGATGGATATTGTTTATGTTACAGTATGTCTTGTTATGGTTCAGCTGGCCCTCGAAGCAGAGACAGTAGAACTGTGAACTCTTGTGCTCTGAGCAGAACTACTGTACCACTGACATGAGTGTTATTGTACTGTAACATAACTACTGTACCACTGACATGAGTGTTATTGTACTGTAACAGAACTACTGTACCACTGACATAGTGTTATTGTACTGTAACAGAACTACTGTACCACTGACATGGTGTTATTGTACTGTAACATAACTACTGTACCACTGACATGGTGTTATTGTACTGTAACATAACTACTGTACCACTGACATGGTGTTATTGTACTGTAACATAACTACTGTACCACTGACATGGTGTTATTGTACTGTAACATAACTACTGTACCACTGACATGGTGTTATTGTACTGTAACATAACTACTGTACCACTGACATGGTGTTATTGTACTGTAACATAACTACTGTACCACTGACATGGTGTTATTGTACTGTAACATAACTACTGTACCACTGACATGGTGTTATTGTACTGTAACATAACTACTGTACCACTGACATGAGTGTTATTGTACTGTAACATAACTACTGTACCACTGACATGGTGTTATTGTACTGTAACATAACTACTGTACCACTGACATGAGTGTTGTTATTGTACTGTAACAGAACTACTGTACCACTGACATAGTGTTATTGTACTGTAACATAACTACTGTACCACTGACATGAGTGTTATTGTACTGTAACATAACTACTGTACCACTGACATGGTGTTATTGTACTGTAACATAACTACTGTACCACTGACATGGTGTTATTGTACTGTAACATAACTACTGTACCACTGACATGAGTGTTATTGTACTGTAACATAACTACTGTACCACTGACATGGTGTTATTGTACTGTAACATAACTACTGTACCACTGACATGAGTGTTATTGTACTGTAACAGATCTACTGTACCACTGACATAGTGTTATTGTACTGTAACAGGACTACTGTACCACTGACATGAGTGTTAAGGCCTGTCCATACTTTGACCGAAACCGCCGTTTTCGGTCAAAAGGTCCAATGCTTCTGAAAAGCATTGGACCGAAACGAGAGTTCGGAAATTTGCACGTCGGAAAACACAACTCACCGAACATTTCGGTCATAGTATGGAGAGGCCTTTATTGTACTGTAACAGAACTACTGTACCATTATTGTACTTCTCCCCATGATACCATGAACATAAAGCATAAACCATCACCCCCTATAATATTGTCTGGTATCCTAATTGCCTAATCAATTTTGTTGTAACAATTATTGTACTGTAACAGAACTACTGTACCACTGACATAGTGTTATTGTACTGTAACATAACTACTGTACCACTGACATGGTGTTATTGTACTGTAACATAACTACTGTACCACTGACATGGTGTTATTGTACTGTAACATAACTACTGTACCACTGACATGGTGTTATTGTACTGTAACATAACTACTGTACCACTGACATGAGTGTTATTGTACTGTAACATAACTACTGTACCACTGACATGGTGTTATTGTACTGTAACATAACTACTGTACCACTGACATGAGTGTTGTTATTGTACTGTAACAGAACTACTGTACCACTGACATAGTGTTATTGTACTGTAACATAACTACTGTACCACTGACATGAGTGTTATTGTACTGTAACATAACTACTGTACCACTGACATGGTGTTATTGTACTGTAACATAACTACTGTACCACTGACATGGTGTTATTGTACTGTAACATAACTACTGTACCACTGACATGAGTGTTATTGTACTGTAACATAACTACTGTACCACTGACATGGTGTTATTGTACTGTAACATAACTACTGTACCACTGACATGAGTGTTATTGTACTGTAACAGATCTACTGTACCACTGACATAGTGTTATTGTACTGTAACAGGACTACTGTACCACTGACATGAGTGTTAAGGCCTGTCCATACTTTGACCGAAACCGCCGTTTTCGGTCAAAAGGTCCAATGCTTCTGAAAAGCATTGGACCGAAACGAGAGTTCGGAAATTTGCACGTCGGAAAACACAACTCACCAAACATTTCGGTCATAGTATGGAGAGGCCTTTATTGTACTGTAACAGAACTACTGTACCATTATTGTACTTCTCCCCATGATACCATGAACATAAAGCATAAACCATCACCCCCTATAATATTGTCTGGTATCCTAATTGCCTAATCAATTAATGCTTGATCCAGAATTCCACGACACTGCCTGCCTGTCTGTATCTTAGTCTCTCTCTCATTGGAGAAATAAGGTCATGTTTTCATCTTAATAAACTATCTCCCCTTGTCTCCTATTACAGTTCTTCATTGTTAACACACAAAAAGTGAATTTCAGAGCAATTTGCACACACTTCATGTACGATTAATGTTGGAGAGATAAAGTAATGTTTTTTGTCTTTCCTACAGAACGTACAGAGAGTGACAGGGTTAAATACAGTATTACAACTATATGTGTCAGGACTGTGTGTGTGTGCGTGTGTGTGTGTGTGTGTGTGTGTGTGTGTGTGTGTGTGTGTGTGTGTGTGTGTGTGTGTGTGTGTGTGTGTGTGTGTGTGTGTGTGTGCGTGCGTGCGTGGTTCTTCTAGCAGACAAATTATGTCATTTGGCTTCTTCAACCTTTTTCGACATCAGGGTTCGTCGAGGACAAAACCTGCCTCTTTGGTAGAACATTTGATGGATACCAGTAGAAGGCCAAACATAGCATAGCCTATATAGCTATGGAAACAGGACACAATACATCTTCAAAACATTTGAACTGGTGTATGTCACTCAGGTTTCATAATGCTATCAGTTATAACAGTAGGCGTTCTGTCATTTCTTTTAGGACGACTAAAGAACAATGTCGTCCTACAGGGGACAAGTCCCACAAGGATGCAGAAAGAGGTGGACACAGAGTAGGGGTCAGAAAGAGCTTCCTCAATAGGATGATGCAACACCCCAGTAGACAATAGCTGCTTCCCAATTCAGAGTGTGCACCCTTCGCAGTGAAGCCCTAGCTAGGGTAGTGCTAATGTAGTGTAGATCTTGTCCTATGAAGTGCACATTTTGCCTGTGAAATGGGACAGCACTGCCAAGTGCATAGCTGAGAACGCAAAAAAACAATCGTCTGCCATTTTTCCCCCCTCCGCTGTACTTTTAAACCATTTTAAACCGTCTTTAACGCCCCCAAACTTATTTTTTTGAGACGGGGAATTAACTTTTTACACATTTTAGGCTAGTATTTTTTCATAATTCACCATGACACGGCCTATTATAAAATATCGTCGCGACGTTCAAGGAGAATTGAGAACCAGCATGAGGCGGGCAGTAGTAGCTCTTCATGCGATGATCACACTCGGTTGTGTTTGTTTTGATTCGGGTTGAATCGTGGAGGAGCCGCGTTGCATTGTGGGACGCCGCTATCCAACGAAGCGCTTGAAGTGTAGCCTGGCGTTGCTCATACTAATTCCTCACTGCGTGTCACCACTACCAACAGGGGGTGGTGTTGTGCAGTCTGGTTTATTAACCAGGCTACTTGAAGTGACCATCGGCTGTATGCTTCAAAACGAGGAGAAAGTAGTGCACATTCCAAGGGTAGGTTAAACACGGGCTGTGTCCGAAATCCACCCTATTCACTAATGTAGTGTACTAAAATGGGGCTCCGCCATTTTGAACTAGTGTCCGAATGTATAGTGAGCATTTTTGTACCCTAATATAGTGTACTGAAGTATCCCACAATGCATTTGGATTTGTAGTGAGGATTCGATGGTCACTATTCAAGCGCTATTCAAACCCTGCCGCCCCACAATGCACTGCGCTACGGCCGCTGTCTCGCGCTTTGAGCACGCACATGCGGTGTGCACGCGCACACGCACACTGCAGGTTCGTCTCTGCGTCTCTGCATGGCAGGAGGCGTAGCCACCTGTTGCTGAGCAAACGCAACAGAACCGCTCGTAGCAGAACCACCGGCTAAAAAGAAAACAACTGTCCACAGCATTGTCACCAGAGAACAAAATTTGCTTTTCATCATTTAATGATGAAAACAGCTCTAAAGTTGTTTATGAAGAGAACATACGAGAATAGACGCTGGAGGCTTTTGTTTTTCGATCTTTTCTTCCCAACCTTCCACAGCTGATAATAATCATGATAAAATAATGTTATTTAAATTAGCAAGAATAACCTATTTTATCACAAACATGGGTGTATGTCTGCATGTGAGACAAATGAATGTGGCATAAACATTATTCATTCATTGATTCACCAATGAATGAATACAATTTAAAAAATATATATAGGCCTATACATTTTTTAACATTATTTTATTGAATTGTGATGAATAAAAACACAATTATATTTGGCCTATTTCTCATAATAACAACGCAACATGTTGGTATGTTATTTCCAATCCACATTGGGGAGTTGATGTACAAGCTCACAACGTGTCGCTTCGCCCCCTGTTGAGAGCTTGTAGATCGGCTATTAGGTGGGTTTAGGAATCACGCATTATTTATTGCTCCAAAAGCCAGCGCTAGAGTGTTTTAACTGTGCGACAGCGATGACGCAACCAGATGGCGACGGGGTAGTGTCCGAAATGCGCTGATTTGTTCACTACTGTAGTACACTACATCTGGATCCCTCATTTAGGGTTAGGGAGTAGGGAACGTGTTCCGCATTTCGGACACAGCCACGGTCTACGAAATGGGACAGCAGTCAACGCGGCCCAGTGACGTCATCGCCCTTAAATGCGCACTATGTAGTGCAAATCCCTCTTTCTCTCCCCTCAGCAGCACGATGCTGCCCTGTGGTTGGCTCATAGAAACACCCACACTCACAGCGGGCCCAGATTCATCTGCAACATGAATGAACACTGGATCTCAGAAAACCTATGCCCTAAAAGACACTTGAAAAGACACTTAACTCTGAACTAAGTAAGATCTGCACATGGCTTAACGACAACAAATTATCAATTCACCTGGGAAAAACTGGAGTCCATCCTCCTTGGATCAAATCATAACCTCAAAAAAGTCGATAACTTCACAATCAAAGTGGGTGACAAGGTCATAACACGAAAAAACGAAATCTCTTACTTAGGATGTATCCTTGAAGCTAATCTTTCCAGCGAAAAGATGACTTCTAAAGTAATAAATAAAATCAACCAACGAACTCGTTTCCTACAGAGGATCGCCCCAATGGTCAATTTCAACACACTGAAGACCATAGCTGGTGCAATAATCCAGCCCCTCTTTGACTACGGAGTCCACGTATGGTATCGTGACGCACTGACGCCCCACAAGCCCTAAAAACTAAACTCCAAACAGCCCAAAATAAACTAATTAGGGTCCTGCTTAACCTTCCCTATCAGACTCACCTCACCGCTACTCACCAGTTAAGAGTGGGGTGGCTCAGCGTAGATGACAGAGTACAGCAACTTGCAATGGGCCTGGTGTACAAGATACACGACTACACCACTATGATTCCCAAGTACCTGTCAAAATACTTTATAAACATTAAGGATGTCCATAATTACAACACCAGAGACAGCGCCACAGATCACTTTCAACCCAGAGTCAAAACCAACAAAGGGTCAAACTCTTTTTTCTGCTATACCACCAAAATGTGGAAAGCCTTACCGAAGGCCATAAAGGAGTGTGGATCACTAGCATCCTTTAAAATTGCCCTGAAAAACCACTTACAGGCAGCAGCCGTTTGCAACTGGTAAAAAAAACTAACCTAGCCCAACCCTACCCTCCCCTGCCCCTTCTTTGTATACTTACTGTTTGTTTAGACTTACTGTTTTCCTTTTTTGTTCTCTCATTTTATTTTTCTTTACATATGCATAGTACTGTGTTCTATTCGTCTGTCATTCAATGTTATATGAGATACTTATGTGGTTTCCTGTGGAAATAAGCTTAGTCTTTTCATGGATCTCCTTTTAGTAGACCTTGTACCAGTGAACTGTACCGTCATGAAACTGTACCTTTTCCTATGCAAACTTCTAATAAAGTCTTCAATCAATCAATCAAAATCAAAAACACTTATGTTACATTGTTACAATTTATTTATCCTTTATTTTGTTCTGTTATCAGTCTGTGCAGCATTATGGGAATATGTTTTCTTTTTTGCATTTTGTGATCTTCTTTGTACAGATATACTGTATATAGAGTTGCATATTTGATGTGTGTGCCTTTCCCTTGACACTGCTGATTTAAATATATTTACATGTTAACATTGCATTGTAATAAACTTTGTCAAAATATATATTGTCTATTTCCATACTTGCAAAACGTATTTCAGGTGTTTACAATAATTACCACGGTTCATGTCAAACACTGTCTAAGTCTTAGAAAGTGGGAGCAGATGGGTGAAAGTGGATGGAGATGGGTGAAAGTGGCTAGAGGTGGGTGGGTGTGAGTGGAGGTGAGTAAGGGTGAGTGAGGTCTTCTTTCTCTCAAGTTCAATCTTCAGTGTTTCTATGGCTTATAGTGCATATTGCTTATAGTTTTTCCCCCTTAGTCTATAGCAAATGTTGAATTTTGACATTTACAGAAAAGCTTGGTGTCCCTCTGTGGTAACGCTGAGGACCCCCTAGGGGTCCAGGACCACCTTTTGAGGAGCCATGGATTAGGTGGCAGCTTTTCAGAACATGTACAAGATACTGAAGCCTATTGGAGGACACAGAACAGATTTAATATTCATGACCTTGTGCTGCTAAGCTACAGTATGTAAAGCTGAAGCATCCTGTCTGCTACATTCACATTCACCACAGGAGAGGATGAAGGCTGCTGTTACTCCGCTGCTCCAGCTGGTAGTGCTGTTGTGTCTGTCTGGGACATTGGTTCAGGGACAGGGATGGTGGGGGGCACCTACAGGTATTGGTAGCAGTAGCACTTTACAATAATGACCTGTTATAAATCATTTATAAACATTTATAAGCAGTTTGTAGATGAGTATGAACAAACTGTGTATTGACATTTGTAAATGTTTACCTAAACATTTATAACTGTTTAAATCATTTACATGTTATTAGTAAGGGATTAGTAAGTAGTAAACTGATCATGAATAAACCATTTATATGAATTTGTAAATTATTAATAATTAATTTGTAACTAAAATTATGCATTATTTATATGCTATTTGTAGATAAGTAACTAATCATTTATAAGCTGTCTATATGCCTTGGCAAATGATTATAAAATGTATTATAACATTGTAGAGCATTTTAGAATATTTAAACATTGACATTTGTAAATGTTTACTAATGTTTACCAATGCTAAAAATCCCATATAATGTGTAGGAAAACATTTACAAATGTATGTTAAGGTGGCCTCCATGTTTGTTCATGTTTTCATGTTTAATATACGCTTTGTAGATGTTATCAAGAGCCCTAATGTAAAGTGAAGACGTATTCATTGCGACCGCCAGGTCGCAAGTTACTATGAAAACCTCCACCGGCTGTCTGTCAGTCCCTGATAGCTTAGTTTTTCGTACCCCATATCTATCGGACAGTGAAATAATTATTGACATCAATAAACGGAGGAAACATCTTAAGTTATAATGGTATTTGGATTCATTCCAGGGAAGGGATCTTACAAGTATCAGAACGACATACACACATTGATTATGGGTTACGTATGACGTCTTTACGTCAGGCCGTCAGTCGACATATTATTGTGCTCCGTTTCCTAGGCAACTAGGGTTGCAGTGACACCAAACTTTAAACAACTCCGGGGGTTAACTTGATATCATGGCTTTCTGTGGGAGATTCTACCAAAACAATGCTGATAACAGCCTTAGAGGCACAGACACAAGGTCTGCTGGCTACCAAATATGGAAGCACATACAAATGAAACTAGAATTGAAATATTTCAATAATAAGTTTTGTGGCTTGTCGCCGTATCTATCTATCTACAGAGAGGGAGAGAGAGAGGAAAGTACAGTTGAATACTGTAGTTTTGGAGAGAATATTTTAAACCCAATGAACTAGGATTGAGAAAAATGAAATATTTTTCACGCCCAAGCAGATGAAGGCTTGTTTCCATTGGGGTCCTTTGTACTCATGTGTGCCGTGTGCGCTTTTAAACTGTTCCACCTTCATACAGGTGACCACTGAACTGAATTCATTCATTTAATTGCATTTCTGGTGTTGCATTTCTGGTGTCCTACCTCTGACAGTGTGCAAATGGAACCAAATGGACCCGTGGCCAGTATGGGGAAATGTTACCATTCTGAAGCCTCGCTCCACGTCGCGTTCCATTTCTCCCTGTGGCGTTCCACTTCTCGTGGCGTTCCAACATTCCAACATTCCTTGGGCTAAAAATGGCCCCAGAAAATGATGGTTTAGTGATGAAAAGTGATGAGTCATCAAAGAAAATCATCTTTTGTTGGCGTTTTCTCGGGCCAATGAATGTTTTTTGTGCAAAACAAATGGTTGCAATGGATTCAGCATCATGACAAACCCCTAGTTAGACCCCTCACATCCTACTTAAAGCAGATTTTTTTTCTGGGTATTTTCCTCCTGTATAGAAAGTCGATGGGAGCCCAACTTGATTTGGCCACTGTGGGTATTTGCAGTGAGCAGATCATGGTAGTTTTTTTATCCTGGCTAGTAGACCTAATTTCCTAACAGAATCAGTTGAAAAACGAAATAATAACATTTTGTCCAACCTCTGCCTTAATTCTATCGGACTATAGGGAATGCTGTGTCAGCCCTAGAGAAGGATGTGTCAGTCCTGAAGACACAGAACTCAGGTGAGTTCATACAGTTTGTCTAGGAATAAGGTGTTGTTATGGCCCTAGTCTAGGGGAACTGGGTGCAACATTAACCACACTATGATCTCCATATATGGGCATAAAAGGGGATTGTGTCCCAGATGATGCCCTGTTAGAAAGATCCCTGTGATGCCAGGGGGAACAAATCCCTTTTATGCCCATATATGGAGATATGGAGATCACTGTGATGCCAGGGGAACCTAATGTCCACATCACTGATCTCCATATGTATGTCTCTCCCTCAATATCTGGAGATGACTACCATCACCTGGATCTCCATTATGTAAAAGTCCATATATGGGTATTCCCCAGAATCACTTTTATGTCCATATGGAGATCCCTGATGTCATCGAAATACATCACTGGCCAGATGGCCAAGACATGCATGGCACGACCTCAGAGGTCGCATGTCGCCCTGAGGCATCTTACTGGTACTATTCACCATATCAAAATATTTAATGTAAAACTTTCATTTCATGTGTTTACAGCATTACAGAATGACGTGTCAACCCTGAAGAGAGAGAACTCAGGTAAACTTTAATAGATGTGCAATAAATGTGGGTTCTTTATAATTACAAACTGTAGGTAATGCCAGAACCCGAAAAGCACCACAAACAATGATATAATAGTGATCTTTATTAAAGTGAATACTCACATTTCTTACTCAAGAAGTAAAAGTATGAATACTGCCATGTAGAAGTAAAGGTCTGCTTTTAAATGAGTTGGTATCAAAATGTACTTAAAGTATGAAACGTAGAAAGTTGTTTAAGAATGTGCCATTTCACACAAGTTTTCAAATGTATAACATTTACAAAAAAATAAAACATTTGAAAAAGCAGGTCTACAAGCTCAAAAGCATTATGAGCTTGTAGATCAGCTATTTTCAGATGGCCAAAGTGTGTGTGTGTGTGTGTGTGTGTGTGTGTGTGTGTGTGTGTGTGTGTGTGTGTGTGTGTGTGTGTGTGTGTGTGTGTATGTGGCTTCCCACAGACAGTCAGGCACTAAGTTGAGTGAGAGTTGTGTGGGGGAGGCGGGGGGCAGAGACAGCAAAATGCATTCCGGATGTAGTCAGGGAATTTTTATAAAACCCTGGGAATAAATTCCTTACCAAACAATTTCTTCACCAATGTGTTTGTAAAGGTGTCTAGTAACATATCTCACAAAGATTGAAATTCAACATCCCTTGCAAAATGTTTTGACAGCTAGGGTAATTCTGGGTCTCATTCACTTACTATACTCTGTACTATATGGGAAAAAATTACTCCCAAAAATCTGCTTTAAGTGGGGTGTGAGGGGTCTAACTATGTGTTTTTAATTATTCTGAATCCATTGCAAGCATTTGTTTTGCACGAAAAACATTCTTTGGGACAAAAATGGACCCCATACACCTTGTGAAAAGTGATGACTCATCACTAAACCATAGTTCTTTTGGGTCTGTTTTTAGCCCAAAGAATGTTTTTCGTGCAAAACAAATGCTTGCAATGGACTCAGAATAATTAAAAACACCTAGTTAGACCCCTCACACCCCACTTAAAGCAGATTTTTGGGAGTGATTTTTTTTTGTAAGTGAATGAGACCCAGAATTACCCTAGCTGTCAAACATTTTGCTAGGGATGTTGAATTTCAATATTTGTTAGATATGTTACTAGACACCTTTACGAACACATTGGTGAAGAAATTGTTTGGTAAGGAATTTATTCCCAGATTTGACAGTTATTCTGCTAACTTTCCTTGACTAATGGAAGTCTAGTGGTTTGAAGTCTAGTGAGAGTCCTGTGGTTGCACAGAGCACCATCCAACAAGCACACAACACGCACTCAACACGCACAGGGACAGTTGTAGGCATGCAGTAGAGGGCAGACAAGCTGCTCTTGATGAGACAGAAGGGCAGGGTTCAACTGCCAACCAATAGGAGAGAAAGGCCATGATGCAATCCCACACAGCTGTGTTCACTTGTAGTTTGTACTCCACAGCAGAGGAGTCTGTCTGCACTGCAGTGACATGAAACCTCCATTTCAGAACGAAAAATATTATAAATAAATTAAAGTTAAGTGTGTGTCACAGTAAACATTCGACAATAACAATGAATATTACAAATATTTCTTTACATGTCATACATAGTGACAGTGATGCCTACACAGATGCAATTGATTGAATGTGCTATTCATAATAAAATGTAAGCTTTATACAGTGGTGGAAAAAATACTCAAATTCATTGCTTAAATAAAAGTATCAATACTGAAACATACAAATACTTTGTTAAAAGTAAAAGCCTGGAATTCAAAATGTATTGAGTAAAAGTATTAGCGTTGGCATTAGAATGTACTGCAAGTGCCTAAAGTAACTTTTTTAAATAGCAGATCTACAAGCTCACAATGTGTCGCATGGTGGCACGCTGTGAGCTTGTAAATCCATTTTACGTGTCACCAAAAAGCAGTAGGTACTCTGCCTTCACCCGATGACACCTCCAAAAGAACTACATGGCCAAATACCATATCTGCTTCCTCCTCAAGCAGAACCGCCCACTTCTGCAAAGCATTGTGGGAAATGTATTATTTTTTTGGAAGAGACTTTGACACACACAGAACTTTGAATCAACTTTGACTGAACTCAGTGCGTTCCAGTGTGAGTGCAGCCACTGTGAGAGAGAGAGAAGTGGTTAATGTATGTTTTGTAACAATAATCAACAGCTAAGTAGGAGCTAAAGTAAAAGTATATTTGTCTGTGTTCATCCATACTCATCACAAATGGTTCTCCTGAGAATAACACTATGTGTATCCAATCATTTTGACATGGGGCCTAGATTATAATTTACTATATAAATGTATTACTTACATTAATGTAAACGTTTTCATTCGTGTGTTTTCAGCCTTGAAGAATGCTGTGTCAGCCCTGAACCCACATAACTCAGGTGAATTCATAAAGTTTGTCTGAGAATAACGTGGGGAATATTACAGTCTGTGAGTCTGTCACACGTCACACGTCACACTTTTGCCCTGCTCATATCTCCGCAACCGTTGCCCTGATCCATGCCACATTTTGCACACACACTCCTTGCCTGCCAAACCACAACCTCCACCCATCAATTCTCACATGCCCCTCTTCTAGCGCCACCATGAGGCAGATTCTTGCAAAACACATTTTTGGACACTGCTCCTACAATCTTTGCCCTAAAATCACGCAAATCGGTACACAGTATGTCTACACTCATCTCTTCAACATGGCTCTGTCCCATTTAGCGCCACCTTCAGGCCGATTTTTAGAACACATTTTTGGACACTACTCCTACAGATTTTGCCCTAAAATCACGCAAATCGGTACACAGTATGTCTACACTCATCTCATCAACATGGATCTGTCCCATATAGCGCCACCATCAAGCCAAATATTTTCAAACACATTTTTGGACACTGCTCCTACAAATTTTGCCCAAAAAACACGCAAATCGGTACACACTTGCTCTACACTCATGTCATCAACATGGATCTGTCTCATTTAGCGCCACCTTCAGGCCCATTTTTTTTAAACACATTTTTGGACACTGCTCCTACAGAATTTGCCCTAAAATCACGCAAATCGGTGCACAGTATGTCTACACTCATCTCATCAACATGGATCTGTCCCATATAGCGCCACCATCAGGCCGATTTTTTCAAACACATTTTTGGACACTGCTCCTACACATTTTGGCCTAAAATCATGCTGCGACCGACGGTCGCTTAGTGTTGTAAAAAGTACTCACAAGTTTCAATACAGCAATGTAGACATACTCCGTTACAAGTAGAAGTCCAGAATTCAAAATGTACTTGAGTAAAATTACGAAAGTATTGGCATCAAAATGTACTTAAAGTACCAAAAGTAAAAGTACAAAATGTTTAAAATAGCAGATCTACAAGCTCACAATGCGTCACGATGTGACGCGTTGTGAGCTTGTAGATCGGCTTTTTTTCAAATAGCCACGGTATAGAATAGGGCTAAAGTGCATTAATGTATGTTTTATAATATAATCATTTATATCTGCAAAGTAACTAGTAAGTAGTAACTAACGTAGTGGAGTAAAAGTACAATATTTGTATCCGAGATGTAGTGGAGTAGTAAAAGTACTGAAAAATATCTCCCCATTAGGGAGTCTTACTGGTATTTATCATTTCATGTTGCCAGCAGAAAAAAAAACATTAGATCAAAAACTAATAATTTCACCCACTTCTTTCCACCCATGTGAACCTGTGATGTGAGTCCGTCCGTCCGTCCGTCCGTCCGTCCGTCCGTCCGTCCGTCCGTCCGTCCGTTTGTCTGTCTGTCACACGTCACACGTCACACTTTTGCCCTGCATATCTCCGCAACCGTTGCCCCGATCCATGCCTAATTTTGCACACATACTCCTTGCCTGCCAAATCACCACCCATCAATTCACACATGACCCTCTTCTAGCTCCACCCTGAGGCCCATTCTTGCAAAACACATTTTTGGACACAGCTCCTAAATTTTTTGCCCTAAAATCACGCAAATCGGTACACAGTATGTCTACACTTATGTCATCAACATGGATCTGTCCCATATAGCGCCACCTTCAGGCCGATTTTTTAAAACACATTTTTGGACACTGCTCCTACAGATTTGGCCCTAAAATCACACAAATCGGTACACAGTATGTCTACACTCATGTCATCAACATGGATCTGTCCCATATAGCGCCACCTTCAGGCCCATTTTTTCAAACACATTTTTGGACACTGCTCCTACAGATTTTGCCCTAAAATCACGCAAATCGGTACACAGTATGTCTACACTCATCTCATCAATATGGATCTGTCCCATATAGCGCCACCAACAGGCCCATTTCTTCAAACACATTTTTTGACACTACTCCTACACAATTAGCCCTAAAATCACGCTGCGACCTGACGGTCGCTTATCTCCCTATTAGGGAGTCTTACTGGTTTACATTATTCTTATATGCACAGTCATTTGGGCTTTACCTTTTACCTTTTGAAGCAAACAACACTGATTATTGTGACCGTAGGCAGGGACGGATTAATTGGAAGATAGGCCCTGTGCGGCCACATCGCGAAGGCCCCCCACCCCACCTCCACGCCGCCCGCCCGCACGCGTCCCGCACCGGGCCGCTCGCGTCCTGTACCGCGCCGGCCCGCGTACCACACCGCACCACGGCGCTCGGCAGCGAGTCGAACACTGCGGGCACCCCAACAAGTCAACACACAATTTGCGCACAGCGCACAACACAACCACACTGACAACAACCATACCAGACCAAAGATCCGTAATCAGCAGCTACCAATATTTACAAGCAAGCAAGCATGCACGCACGCACGCACACGCACGCACACACACACACACACACACACACACACACACACACACACACACACACACACAGACAGACAGACAGACAGGGTGCAGTCTCAGCCATGCCCTTGACCTGGCAGAGACAAATAAATGGATAAGACAATGGCAAATCTGATTGGATTATTTGCATGGTATTGACTGATTTAACTGGTTCATGGATGAACCACAAATATCAAAGGAAATGTAGTGAAATAATGATTGTAATGTTTTCTCCCTGCTTTCTTTTTCCTTTGTTCTCAGTTGTTCCGAAAGTGGCCTTTTCAGCAGCGTTGTCAGATAGCAGTAATGTGCGTGTTGGACCTGGTGCACCCGAAACCATCGTGTTCAAGCATGTCCTCATCAACAACGGCAACGCCTACAACCCTACCACAGGTAGGCCTACTGAGAGACTCAGAGTAGCTACTGCTCTGTGATGTTTCTTTCACGTTAAGGACCCCAAACCAAACCTTGAAAAATAACCGATCTACAAGTTCACACTCACTTGAGAGCTTGTAGATCTGACATTTTGAATGTTCCCCCTGAAGTATATCTGATCAGACAATAACGCATAATAATTCAGAATAATATCAACTATTATAATAGTGTGGAATTGGAGCAAATGGCTGTTTAAGACAGCCTCTAGTCCAAACCTCTACCAAGGCAAGACGAGACCAGATTAGGCTTGTTTGTGTTTCAACTGAGTTCTAAATCCTGCTCTTTGTTTAAATGGCCACCTGTGGACCCTAAAGTCATAAAAGACAGTGAGACCCCAGGATATATGTTGATAAGGGCGTCAACAGAGCAGCTGTTAAAAGCTTGTCTTGTCTTATCTGGGAACACATTTCAAAATACAGGGTAACCTTATACTAGTTAAATAATCGATAAGTTGGTGAAATGTGGTTAAACACACAGTTGAGTTAATCATATCCTATCTGTGATGATTCTGTGACATTCAAGAGAGACTACATGCTGATCTTGTCTTCTTGACATACAGTAATTCTTAAACTGTAGTACTTTTAGCATTTAAGGTTTACACTCTTTACATTGTCAGATGCAAACACATGTTTAAGGGTTTTGGTTTATATAAGTGAGATATACAGTATATGCATTGCACATTAAAGTAGACATTACATTAAGAGTGAGTTAGGTTTAGGTCTGACATGAGATCTTGACATGAGACACATGGTAGGGTAATCTATTTTGGGAGGTCTCTGCAGGCAGCGGAAAACTACAGAGCATCACCAAGCCAGATCTTTCGTTAGATTGGAGACCAAATGCCTGTACCTTTGACCTATGTCACAGGGGTTTATGACCCCTCCTCTGTGTTTGATCTGAATTGTACTTAAAGTGACTAAATGTTTTAGTTAGGGAGGAGAGAGAAGCCCGCGAACGGCGGAGGACTGTCGGGAAGGCTGGGTGGCTCTTGCTTCCAGCAAACATTGTCATATGGAGCCGATCTATACTCTGTCAATAAATGGACCAGGAACTGCTGAACAACTCCACTGCTGTCTTCATCTTTCCTCTCAAGTCCGTCCTGGACCTTTAGGTATTTCAGTCTAATTCAGTCTAAGTTAGGAGCTATTCCCCAGGAACTACAGAAATGGTACCAAAACCCTGATTTACCACAAAATGGTGCCTCGAAACCCGGTGCTGATGGGGTTTTTGGACTCCACGCAGAAGAACTTCGGAGGACGCGAGGTGGATTTTGATGGAGTGATCGCGATTGTTGGTTGTTTTGTTCCTTTTGGACTTTTTTGGCTGTGAGTATGTTGGCATGAGCTGAGGACAGTCAGTGTTGGAGAGGCCTCGGTCATTTTTATGTCGAGATGTTTTGTTGGTCACTCTGGTGATAATTTTTCTAGACCTACGTTTTGTCTAGTCACTCTGTGTTAGCCGGTTGTTTGCGTAGGGCTTAGTCGTATTTTTGGGGGGTATTTTCGATTTTTTTCTCCTTTATTCTCTTTTTTCATTCATTCTCTTTGTTCGATGCTTAGGTTTCTGATTGTTGTTAAGCAAATCTGAGGGCTGCTACCTCTTAATTTAACAGTAGGACAATTTTGTTGTCTTTCTGTGAATTTACCTAATTCAGCAGTTCCGTTTCGGCTGGAATGGTTTGAATCCTTTTCATTGAACAACTTTTCTTTTTCCCTTCCTTTTCTTGGCTGAGTGTGTATGATAGAGGTTTATTCTTGTCTGGTTTGTAGAGGGGGTATTCTCTTTGTATGAATGTGTGGGAGAAAGAGTGTGTGTGTGTGAAGGGGCTGACAAGGGCCGCAGCGCACATAGGCTGCATATACGGTATGGTCAGGGGTTTATAGGCTGCATTTTGGGGTAACTTGTTTTTATTAGGGGTATTGATTTGAGTTGTCGAGATATATTTGTGATATCTCGAAGAGGGGAGGGTATAGGTATAGGTATAGGTATAGATCGTAACAATATCATTTATTTATTGGGATTTATTGGGATTGTAAAGGAAGTATCATAAATTAATGTAATGGGGTTTTAATGTGGGATAAACATTTTTAAGACCAAGTTAAACTTTAACGGAAGTAATTATTCAGTAGGTAACTAAAAGTAACAGACAGTAGACTAGGATATCTAGTTTGATAATTTTATTGGGATTTCAAATTTAAGGGGTTAACTTTCAGATTAAAAGTAGTGAGTAATTACATTGGGAACAAATGGTCAATGTTTGTGTATGAGTGAGAGAATGTGAGTGAGTGAGTTGAGTGTGAAGAGGAGTGAGTGATCTCAGGGTCTTACTTTCTAAGATTAGGCTGTACTGTAAACTTCCTTTCTTCATTTTCTTCTTTTGTGTGAAAGAGTGAGAAGTTAAATGAGTGTGTGTGTGTGTGTGTGTGTGGTTGAAGACATTGGCCCCCAATGCAAATGAGTGTGTGTGTGTGTGTGTGTGTGCCTGCAGGGGACATACTGTGACTGCTGACCCCCGACCTGTGGGTGACAGCTGGGTGTGAGTGAGATTTGAATGAGTGTGTGACTATCTCTCTCTCTTTATCTTTCACTTTCTCTACTTTTATTACTTTTGTAAACAAGACACCATCACTTTTTTTGTCTTTGTTTATTTTTAATCATTTAGTTTTTAAGATGGATTCTGAGAAAGTTATGACGCCGGCAGAGGTCATACAAGAATCTAGTCCATTAGGCATATCTGATGTCTCAAAAAAGTGGGCCATAAGGTGGAGTGACATAGAGCCTGCATGGCCAGAGCAAGGGAGTTTTGATATGAAACTTATTAAGACGATGGATGTATTAGTCCGTACATTTAGAGCAGAACAAAAAACAGAGAAAAGAAAGAAGAAAAGACAGGTGGAACTTGCCGTGCTAGATCTGTTTTTTAGAGAGGCAAAGCGGCTGATTAGCTCTGCTAAAGTATGCGAAGCAGCTCAACAACATGGGACCTCACATCTGTCAGCATGTGAAGAGCCACCACTTTTTCCACCTATGCATCCTTACTTTTTTCAACCTAAGCCTCTGCCATGCTTGTCACAGCCACAGAGGGCAGAGAGCAGGCTGCCTCCCTGTATAGAGACATTGACACTGGCAGCACAAGGAGAGTCTCCATTAGGAGAGGAGAAGCAGCAAGCTACGACCGCAGCAGCAGTAGCGGTACCTTTTGGATTGAGCACCAGGACGAGTCATGGAGAGAAGGAGTCAGCGATGACACCAGCAGATCTACCGGAACCAAGCAGAACAGGCCGCAGCCTGCACAAGAGAAAGGTGATGATGACTACAGCAAGAGGAGCTACTGACCACTGCAGCAAGGACAGCAGCGATGACAGCAGACGCCACAGTGAGGAGAGCGCTCACCGCCGTGACGACAAAGGACATTGGCGTGCCCGTCATGTTGGCAGGAAGTGCACAGAACGTTCCTGTCTGCCGGACGACACCAGCCCAGCAGAGGAAGATTCTACGGAGTCTAGAGTGGACAGTGACAGTGACAGTGACAGCGATGATGAGGAGAAGAGAAACCTTTTTGAGACTTTGATAGCCATTGGCAAAAAGTTGAAGAGACACCAAGCACAGTGTGCCCGCTTGACTAAAAAACTGAGTCAGCTTTCAGCGGCAGAAACTGAGCTAACAATGACTTTTGATGACATTTTGTGGAAGATTAAGAAGTCAGGTGTTCACCGAAGAAGTATGACTGAGGAGAGTCAAAACCTAATGAACCCTCAGGAGACGAGGAAGCGCAGAAGAACAGATGACGACCACTGTCAAACTACCAAGCGTGTCATCAGAAGAGCAAGCGCACCACAGAGCAGGAGTCCTGAACCGAAACAGGAGGATGAGAGGATGTCTCAATACGCTGTGAAACAAGCACCGGTGTTCCTCAGAGACCAGATTCTGGACTATAAGCCATTGTCAAGCATGGAGGTTCTACACCTTGAGCGTCATTTGCCAAATCTTGAAGAAGGAGCTTGCGGATGGCTTAACAAGTTGGAGAAGCTTGTCTTGGATATTCCATTAGCGATGGGTGATTTTAAGAGGCTAGTTACACGTGCTACTGGACCCACTGGAGAACAGGTGTTGACTGACATCTTGACCGAAGCAGGACTTACTCAATTTATTGAAAATGGAGAGTATGACGCAGTCCCTTTCGCCGAGCACAGGGGTGTGCTGGGGCGTGCGTTTAGTGTCCACTATCCGTGGAATAGGACCTTGGATTCTGTAGTTATTGACCCACTACGAGAGGAGGAAGACCCAAATAACTACATTTCCAGAGTGTACGAACAGTGGGCAGATTTGACAGGAAGAAATGCTACCCGGAGCGACATTGATGAAGCCCTGGTTAGATCAAAAATCATGCAGGGCTTACCAGAAGCGATGATATCGGAGCTTGAGCTTGTATGGGAACTTTCTGCAATGAACATTAAGTCCTACACAAAACAAGTGGCACACACTGTGAATTTAGTCCGAAAGAGAGATGCCAACGAGAAGTTGCAGGCTATGACTATAAAAAGGAAGTTGCAAGAAGCCCAGCTTGCAGAAATCATGGAGAAACGGCAAGAAGAACGTCAGCTATTGCCATGTGCTGAATCTGTCAGCTACCAGCACACAGAGCAAGTGGTACCTCAATCGGTGCCTATTCCCCCATTTGTGCCACAGTGTGCAACAGTTCCGAAGTATGATGCCTACCGAACAGACCAGTTCCAGAGGCTACAACAGATCCCATCGTATTATGCAGGATGCTACACTTGTGGAGCGATGACCCATTTCACAAGAGATTGTGTAGCTGCAAGTCCCTCATTCCCACAGCAGCAGAGACGACGAGGGAAATTGAAAGCACCCTGTTATATCTGTCACAAGAGAACGCACTTCTGGAGACAGTGCAATCGGAAAGAGGAACAGTGTCCACCTTGGAGATTAGCTGCCCAACAGAAGGAGATGGAGCCAACGAGCCGTCAGATGGGTCTATTCTACAGACAAAATTCAAATAATTGGAGGGAAGTTGATTATGGAGAGGATGACTATTATCTCTGGGACAAGTGAAGATGAGAGGAGCACCCTATGCTCCGTCCGCTGCCAGAAGATGTGTCATTGCCCTTTCCAAGAAGGATGACAGTTCCTTGCCCCGCCCCCAGTGTCACTTTTGACACAACGATGCCATCTAAAGCCCCCTTTCAGTGCTATTCTGTGGCACGTGTGTCTTTCACACTCTATCCCTATGCTCTATCTAATTTCTAACTCTTTCTTTCTATCTTTTGCTCAGTCAAGTATGGCCAAAGCACAGGTGCATAATATGCATTATTTTGGTGTGCATTTTGTACATGAAGACAAAGAAGAAGATCATTTTTCGCGTTTTTCCTTTTTTAAAGTTTAAGAAAAGACATTCATGTTGCGTTTAGTCTCAGGAAAAGAAACTTATGAAGTGTGTGTCTATGATTTTACAGGTACAATTCCGAAAATTCCCCTACAATCATGGCAGATAACATTTTGGCCATGCCCAAAAAAAGGTGGATAGGGAATACTTGTTTCTAGTTCGGTGTGTATGAATTTTACCATGTCTGGCTTACTTTTGCATTCATTAAGGTATTATTTATCGGCATCCTACTACAGGCGATGATCCAAACTACATTGGATTATTATGTTTCTGTTAATTCATGGACTCCTTTAGCTCCAATACATTAGGTCAATATAGTGGATTGTATTAGTGAGTTGGCTTTATTTAGGTTTGTTTTGATGTTCTAAATTGTGTTGTAGTTGTTTCACTGCCCAGAGGGGACAGCCAACTGCTATACAATTTGACCATCCTGTTAGGTGTTTTTATTAAGATGATGATGACGATCTTGTTTTATTCAATATTTTTGGGGTTGTTTAGTTAAGTAATCATGATAGTCTAATTGTCCCATAGTTTTTACTGACCATAGCGACAGTGAACTGTGTTACAATCAGATTACACGGATGGATGGATGGAATCGTTTTTTGGAAGAATGTAACTTTAAGCTGTAATATGTATGTAGACCAGTAGTTACCATGTATGTCTGATCAGTTGGGTGTCGAAATATATTGTCTATATTTCGAAGAGGGGATGTGAAGTATATCTGATCAGACAATAACGCATAATAATTCAGAATAATATCAACTATTATAATAGTGTGGAATTGGAGCAAATGGCTGTTTAAGACAGCCTCTAGTCCAAACCTCTACCAAGGCAAGACGAGACCAGATTAGGCTTGTTTGTGTTTCAACTGAGTTCTAAATCCTGCTCTTTGTTTAAATGGCCACCTGTGGACCCTAAAGTCATAAAAGACAGTGAGACCCCAGGATATATGTTGATAAGGGCGTCAACAGAGCAGCTGTTAAAAGCTTGTCTTGTCTTATCTGGGAACACATTTCAAAATACAGGGTAACCTTATACTAGTTAAATAATCGATAAGTTGGTGAAATGTGGTTAAACACACAGTTGAGTTAATCATATCCTATCTGTGATGATTCTGTGACATTCAAGAGAGACTACATGCTGATCTTGTCTTCTTGACATACAGTAATTCTTAAACTGTAGTACTTTTAGCATTTAAGGTTTACACTCTTTACATTGTCAGATGCAAACACATGTTTAAGGGTTTTGGTTTATATAAGTGAGATATACAGTATATGCATTGCACATTAAAGTAGACATTACATTAAGAGTGAGTTAGGTTTAGGTCTGACATGAGATCTTGACATGAGACACATGGTAGGGTAATCTATTTTGGGAGGTCTCTGCAGGCAGCGGAAAACTACAGAGCATCACCAAGCCAGATCTTTCGTTAGATTGGAGACCAAATGCCTGTACCTTTGACCTATGTCACAGGGGTTTATGACCCCTCCTCTGTGTTTGATCTGAATTGTACTTAAAGTGACTAAATGTTTTAGTTAGGGAGGAGAGAGAAGCCCGCGAACGGCGGAGGACTGTCGGGAAGGCTGGGTGGCTCTTGCTTCCAGCAAACATTGTCATATGGAGCCGATCTATACTCTGTCAATAAATGGACCAGGAACTGCTGAACAACTCCACTGCTGTCTTCATCTTTCCTCTCAAGTCCGTCCTGGACCTTTAGGTATTTCAGTCTAATTCAGTCTAAGTTAGGAGCTATTCCCCAGGAACTACAGAAATGGTACCAAAACCCTGATTTACCACACCCCCAAGAATAGGGATGCAAGGTTTCAAGTGGTTAAAGGAGTAGTTCACCCCAAAAATGACTTACTGGTATTCATTGAGATTCTTAGTTTCTTTGTCACATTCAGGGCCGCCGCTAGGGTAGAGTGAACGGTGCGGTCGCAGAGGGCCTCGCACCTGGAGGGCCTCGCGCTAGGCTTTTTTTTTTTTTTTTTTTACAGAATCACTTTTTTTAACAAATCACTTTCCATCACAGACCTAAAATCTAGGTTTGCTTACATGATGAATCCGCCAAAATAATCACGGCATGGGATGTAGTGGTGGAGGGTATCTGCATGGGTTTTGGTCAATTGATTTAGTTTTGTTTTCATATTAAATCTTGACACAAACACCGCAACCTGCAGGATGGATGCATAGCCTGTCAACTGATTGGCTGTGATATCTCCCTGACAACCAGCAACAACCAGTAAATCAACAGGAGACTCGGTAGGAGACAGTCATCAGTGATGACTGTGATGACTGTAATGACTCATCACATTACTGTCTTATAATAGAACCAAAACACATGAATCTCCATCATTTAATGGATTCATGGGCTTTGAAGTTAGAAAATAAGTCCTTTACTCCTATTGGTAAAGAAAGAAAGAAAGAAAGAAAGAAAGAAAGAAAGAAAGAAAGAAGTTATAGATGTGTTGGCGCCCCCTGGGACTGGGAGGTCTTGTTTCCATGGTGGTTCATTAAGTGTGCCTGCCATGCAATGCAATGGCAAAACACTTATTGTAATCCGCCATACTTATATACATACATGATGTCGCTACAAATTTCGGCACGTAATAACTGCCGCACAATTTACGCCACCCCCGCAATATATACATCAAAACGTGCGGCTCGGCCGGGAATGGGGTGCTATTACTTTTCTTTCCGATCCGCATTACCATGGCAACGTAATTAGTAAAAAAACTACGCGCAAATACCCCCATTGACTTTGGAATGGGGGAAATTTCGGCACGTAATAACTGCCGCACGATTTACGCCACCGCCGCAATATATATATATCAAAATGTGTGGCTCGGCCGGGAATGGTGTGCTATTACTAATGCTAACAAATGCTAATGTTAACACATGATAATTCTAATGCTAACAAATGTTAATACTAATGTTATTAAATGCTAACAAATGCTAATTTTAACATATGCTAATGCTAACACATGATAATACTAATGTTAACAAATGCTAACACATGATAATGCTAATGCTAAATAATGCTAACAAATGCTAATACTAATGCTAACACATTCTAATGCTGGCAATGCTAATGCTAATGCTAACAATGCTAATGCTAATGCTAACAAATGCTAATGCTAACAAATGCTAATGCTAATGTTTACACATACTCACATGCTAATGCTAACACTTGCTAATGCTAATGTTAACTAATGCTAATGCTAAAGAATGCTAACACATGATGATGCTAACAAATGCTAATGCTAACAGTAGTATGCTAACACATGCTAATGCTAACAAATGCTAATGCTAACACATAATAATGCTATGCTAACAAATGCTAATGCTAACAAATGCTAATGCTAATGTTTACACATACTCACATGCTAATGCTAACACTTGCTAATGCTAATGTTAACTAATGCTAATGCTAAAGAATGCTAACACATGATGATGCTAACAAATGCTAATGCTAACAGTATGCTAACACATGCTAATGCTAACAAATGCTAATGCTAACACATAATAATGCTAACAAATGCTAATACTAATGTTAACAAATGCTAACAAATGCTAATGTTAACATATGCTAATGCTAACAAATGCCTAATGTGCTGCAGGCACACTTAAAATATCTTAGAAATGTTCTTTTCTAGTTATTACTGCACTCAATTCATCATAAGCCATAGAACGGACAGGGCTCTAATGATTCCATGTTGTGTCTTAGGTGAGTTCACTGCTCCCCAGAAGGGGGCGTACCACTTCACCTTCATGATTATGGGCATGTCTTCCTATTATTCCGGGGCCAAGCTGGTGCAGAACGGCCAGCTTCAAGTCAGCACCTGGAAGATGCCCAGTAAAGATGACTATGACAGCACTGCTGGAGCAGCGATCCTGTCACTCAATACTGGAGATGTAGTGAAATTGATCACTTGGGGGAGCCGTTTTCAAGTATTTAACGATTTTGGCCACTGCACTACTTTCAGTGGTGTCCTGCTCTTCCCACTGTAGACCTTCTGTACTGTAGACCACTGGTTCTAACCTTTTTAGACCATGACCATGTGTGTTTTCAGATGATAAAACCTATTAATGTGGGGGTCGTTGACATGAAGTAGTGTGAGAACCACTGGTGTGTGCAGATGAACACAGGAGGAAGTGTAGAAAGAGATTGTTCACCTTCTATCCAACAAGTACTGAAGCCTTTCTCACTTTTCTATTAGAATTACACTTAAAGGGCTATTTCACTTTAAAACATGTTTGGGGTAATTTTTGGGGTCCACTCAGATTTGTTTTTCCTTGATCCAGTATTATATATTTAATATTCATTTTAATATTCATTACACTCCCCTTCCCCAGGCATTGACACTAAGGCTTGCCCACCTGCCCCCGGCAGGTAAATAAAACTTGGGGCAGGTGAAGTTTGCTTTCAGGTTGCCCGACAGGGCAAGTGCTCATTTGAGAGGGGACACGGCCATCTATAAACACACCAGATATCGGTCTAAACACCTGAACGTGGCCATAAAAAATATATATAAAATGGCGAAGTGTGAAACCATAGCAACCATAACTACCTAGGTATTTGGAGGTATTGAGGTATGATTCAACATTTTTATTGAGTTAAATTGAGCGGTAATTAAAATCTTACCTATCATTTTATAATGGACGATTTACTTTTTGGGCAAGTGTACATGACCTTTGGGCAAGCAGAACATGACCTGTACTTGCCCGACGGGCAAGTGCCTCTTAGACCTTAGTGTCAACCCCTGCCTTCCCATATAAACCCATTATAACTTCAAACTCCATGTTAACCATTCCAGTAACTGATAATTGTCCTAATGTCATGCTGTTGTTGTTTTTTTAATAACGTTTTGTTTTGATTATTTTCTTTTTTTTATCCCCCTTTTTCAATATTTCTTAAAAAATAAATTTGTTTAATTAAATAAATATTACATATTTAAATATTGAACTCTTGAACACAAAAGCCTGAGTAAACATTAAAATGACCCCCAGGAGTGTTTTGAAGTGAGACTTTCTTTTAATTGACCTTACCTACAATAGTATTGATTGTATCCTATAGTCCTAATGTCCTAATGGTTGTTTGGGTCTTAAGTTAAAGTACATTATTCTGCTGTATTTTCCTTCTAAATAAATCATCCACTGAGCATTTAAGTTGTGTGGCCTGCCTCCATTCAATCAAGTACACCATGTAGTTGTTGTTTATTTAGCCCAAGGACCCCTTACCTGAGAGAGGCTCATGGACGGTCGGTGAGTCCGTTTGATCCCCTTACTGCTCCAAACATGCATGCAAATTAAAAGGTCTTCCCTTTTTGCTCTTAAAGGACAACTTTGTTTTTTTACAACAAGAATTCATATTTTAGATAGTAATTAAAGAAGATGAGTGTTAAAATAATTTCCTTTACTTCTTTCTATTGTTTTAGAGATTCTTATTTCAGTGGTTGGGAGCATGCGTACAAGTGGATAAATATATCCTTTTACACAGAATAAGCCCATTCCCAAAATACAACGCAAACTTTCATGGTTGGATGTGACTTATGGGGGCTAGAAGTGTTACTGTAAATAGCAATAAAGAAACTGCTGGCTTGAAATTCTACAGGAACCTTGGGGTATGCAAAGACAACTTTAAACTTGCCACGGTGACAACTGATGAAGTGTTTAAAAAACTGCGCACCCTACCTCAATACAAGGCCGCTGGCCATGACAAAATCGCCCCCAAATTTCTCATAGACTCAGCTGCCACCATCATTGCCCCAATCATTACTCACATTATTAATCTATCTATCAAGCAGGGCTATGTCCCCCAGGACTTCAAATTAGCTAAGGTAACCCCCCTGCACAAAAAAGGCAGTAAACTTGACCCTGGCAACTACAGGCCAATCTCAATCCTTAGTTCCATCTCTAAGGTAATGGAAAAAATTGTCTATGAACAGGTGGCTAAATATCTTGAAGAGAATAAACTGATCTACGAATTCCAGTCTGGCTTCAGAGAGTCCCATTCCACAGATACATGCCTCATCTATTTGAATGATTACATCAAACGTGAAATTCACGATGGCAAATATTGCGGCATGGTCATGCTGGACCTCCAGAAGGCATTTGACACCGTCGATCATTCTATTCTAATTGAAAAACTCAAAGCTATTGGTCTTGACAGCACAGCAGTGAGATGGATGCACTCTTACTTGGTGGGGAGGGAACAGATTGTGGAAGTCAACGGAACCCTGTCCCCCCCCCCCCCCCCCCCCTCCCAGTAAACTGTGGAGTACCTCAAGGGAGTATACTAGGACCACTGTTGTTCTTAATACACGTAAACGACATGTCATCTGCTTGTGACTGCAATCTGTTTCTGTTCGCGGATGACTCGGCTCTCCTAGTCTCAGGCAGAGACATATTGCAGGTTGAAAAGGCCCTTAACTGTGAACTAAACAAGATCTGCACCTGGCTCAATGACAACAGACTCTCAATTCACCTCATGTATCCTCTTTGGATCTAGTCAGAAACTTAGCCTAGTTGAGAACTTCACAATTAAAGTAGGTGACACTGTGATAGAAAGAAAAAAACACATCTCCTACCTGGGTTGCATCCTGGAGGCTAACCTATCCAGTGAAAAAATGACTACCAAGGTAATCAAAAAAGTCAATCAATTAAATCTCGAAAGACACTAGGAGGTGCTCTTATTGGGCCCCTCATTGATTACAGTGTCCTTGTCTGGTATCGCGATGCCCCAGCTGCCTTAAAGTTAAAGCTACAAACAAACTAATTAGGGTTGTGCTTACCCACCTTACCGATCATCACCACGAAAGCGTGGGGTGGCTCAAAGTAGCTGACAGAGTACAGCATCTTGCAATGGGCCTGGTGTACAAGATTCACTACACCTCCAAGATACCCATGTACCTGGCAAACAACTTCTTAAAGGTCAAGGATGTTCACGATCACAACACCAGAGGCAGCTCCACTAATCATCATCAACGTAGATTTAACACTAAGCAAGGCTCTAACTCGTTCTCCTGCTACACCATCAACATGTGGAACGCCCTTCCACAAGCCTTAAAGGAGAGCAAATCCCTACCCTCCTTCAAAATTGGTATGAAAAGTCACCTTCAGACAGCTGCTACCCGTGACTTGTAAATAGACTAAGCCCCCATGTCCCCCCCCCCCCCCCCCCTTTTATATATATTTTTTCTGCCTTTGTATTTGATATTATGCTTATGGAACTGATATTATCCTAGATAAAGTACTATGTTCTATCCGTCTGTCTTTCAATGTTATATGAGATACTTAAAGTGTGGTTCCTGTGGAAATAAGCCTCTGCTTTCTAGGATCTCCTTTTAGTGATTCCAGTGTGATTTAGTGATACCAGTGATTTGTACTGTCATGAAACTGTACTTTGTTCTATTGCAAACTTCTAATAAATTCTTCAATCAATGAATCAATGTGTCTAAAAATACATATTAACCACATTTTACGCATGCCCCTATTCGTACGCATGCCCCACATTTTAGCACGGTAAACACGATAAAACAATAGAACGAAGCAAATGAAAACATTTTACCACTCACTTTTTCTTTTCTCTAATTACAATCTAAAATAATGAACCCTTATTGCAAAAAAAAAAAGTTTACAACCAATCCTATTGTTAATAATATGATCAAGGTTTGGCAAGATGTTAGGAAATATTTGTGTGATACCATCCCCATCTCTCGCTTCAGCCCGATTTGGGGGAATGAGGCGTTTACCCCGGGTAGGGCGGATGGAGGCTTTAAGCTTTGGGCTGGAAAAGGAATCAAACAACTAAAAGATGTCTTTAATTTGGCAAAAATAAGACTCTGCTTTCATTTGAAGAACTTATGGCTAATTTTAATATTCCTAGGCTGCACTCAGACTGGAACGCACAAGTTGAGTGAGAGTTGTGTGGGGGAGGCGGGGGGCAGAGACAGCACAATGCATTGCGGATGGAAGTCGAGTGGTTTGAAGTCTAGTGCGAGTCGTGAGCAAGTTGAACGCAACCACACAACACCACACGACTCGCACTCGACTTCAAACCACTCGACTTCCATCTGGAATGCATTGTGCTGTGTCTGCCCCCCACCTCCCCCCCACGAAACGCACTCGTTTTTGTGCCTTTAGGTCTGTAGCCGGCCCTAGAACACATCTGTTTAAATTTTTCCAACTCAGGGACTTTATAAAGGTTAAACAAGCACAGTCTCTGACGATTCCTCCTCTGTCGATAATAGAAAGAGCTCTCATCAGGAATCCCTTTGAAAGGGGCATCATATCTGGGTTTTATACTCTCCTGGTGGACTTCTCTCCCGAAACATCTGAATCTAGATTTAATGCCTGGAATTCTGATTTACAAGGGGAGCTAACAATGGATGAGTTTAACACAGCCTGTGAGGAGGCTCAGGCACAGACTAGTAATACTCGTTTAAAATTGCTGCAATATAATTGGCTGATGAGGGTGTACATCACACCAGAACAAATAAACAAATTTGATTCTAATATCCCAGACACCTGTAACAGATGTAATAATGATAAAGGCACTCTGTTCCATTGTGTGTGGGCATGTCCAAGAATAAAGGAGTTCTGGGAGGAGGTTAGGAAGGAGTTACAACGGATACTACTTATTAACATCGAACTTGATCCAAAACTCTTCTTGCTTGGCCTTTACCCAATTGGCCATAAGATAAAAAACTGCGAGATTCTGGATCTTGGGTTCCTACAAGCCAAAAGGGTTATCGCCCTTTCATGGAAAAAGACAGGGAAACCTAGCATCACTCAGTGGTTTAAGGAACTGTCTCTATGCCTGCCTTTAGAAATAATTACATACACTCTCAAAAACAGACAAGAGCTATTTGAGAAAATATGGGGAAGCTTTATTCAGTATGTTAAGGGAAATGACCTTTCCCATCTGATGGAGGAACCTGAAGTGGGGTAATTGTTTATTTATTTAGTTTTCTCTCTACAGTCATTAATCTGGCCTTGTGGCTTATAAATCGGGATGTTGATGTAATGTGCATGCTCTTGTGTTATGATTATTTAGTATTCTTTGGGTTTTTGCTTTTTGTGGGGTTTTTTCGTTTGTTTATTATGTCTGAGTTTTGCCTTTGTTGTACTATGTATGGTTGTTTTGAATGTTATAAAAAAAAGAAAATAAACATATTGTTTAAAAAAAAAAAGAAAAAAAAAGTTGTCCTTTAAGTGTAATCTAATCATCAGGAAGCTCTCCGGAATGTTTAAGTACATATTTTTGAGCGGTGGCACCAGGCCTGGAATTTCGTCATTTTATTGTTGTCCATTTTTTGAAGGCACAAAGGCCAAATGCCAGGGCAGGAAGGCCATCAAATAAAACAAGATTTTAGTCCATTGAATGATTTTGTTGAATTTAAGAATTAGGGATGATAACCTAATCTGCAGTGAAGGCATTTGGCCTTTGTGCCCTCAAAAAATGGACAACACCAAAGGCCAAGTGGCCGGTTACACATCTTCATTCAGAAACATTGCCATTCAGAAGATTGACTTCCATTAGCCCTGCACCAATCAAAGTCAATGGATTGGTTTAAAGATGGGGACTCGGGAGAGATTTCAGAATCTCACAACAAAAGACACTGGTGTCTACATGACAAGAAAGAGACACTGGTGTCTGTCCAGTCTAGACTCTACATATTGACAACAAGAAAGAGAGAGGAGAAAGTGGTTCAGTCAGCTGGGGCATTAAGGCCACAGTGGCCTCAAGTCATGCAATTTTTTTGAGGGGCACAGGGCCAAACTGAGGGGCAACGGCGGCCATGGCCTTCATGGCCTCCATGAAATTCCTGCCCTGGGTGGCACCGTCTCCTTAGCGTGTTACCAGGACAACGACTCACACTGTCTCAGGTTAATCTGGTCTCGAGCTTGTTTCCGAATTTCGGTACCCCTCCCTACATGTCACCCTCCGTGTCATTTCGAGACGCTGGAGGACTCGGCGACTTCCGCCGGGCCAGCATAGAATGTGTCGCGTTAGGTTAGACTAAATGACAGCTGAAACACATCTACAACAGCACACCAAGTACATTAACGAGGCATGCGATGCATCAGTGCATCCAGTGCCAGTACTAGATATGTTCTGTAGGAAACTGTAGCCAGCATACATTTATTACTTAATTGATCTATTCCTGTTCATTCACATCTTGGGCCTTGGGGATTTACAATATTGAAGTGAGACAGAGACTTTCTTTTTTTCCTGCGGACAGTAAGGCCAAAATATTGACAAAACCATGTCTAATTGTGTTTTGGCTAACCAATAATCAATACGGGATTGATGGGAAGAAGAAGTACGCCTACTATTGTCTACTCAGTATTTTCTAAGAACTTGGACCTAATCGAACAATGTGAATTATTCATCAAATGTTATATAGCAATGTCAAATGATGAGTATCAGCCTGCATAGAAACCAAAGATTTCTTTCCAAGCTGGGCTGTTGTTCTACATCTCTTAAATGTTGTCATACCCTCCACCTTTAAAAAAACGACATTGTCTTTTACCAGTAGGTTACCTGTAGCCTATGGGATATATTTGGTTTTACCCTGGTCTACCCTATACCCTACGTTAATAGCTATGCTTAAAGTTCCAATTAGATAGTTAAAGCTGTATTATAAATACTTTTTTTATTTTGTCCAATCTGGTTGTATTTGATCTCCCTGCTCTTTTATAAATACATTTTTTATTTTGTCTAATCTGGTTGTATTTGGTCTCCCTGCTCTCGGCAAAGGCACCTGCGAAAATAGGGCCCATCAAGTTTCGATTTCAGGCCAGGGTAGAGCAGAAAAGCTACATAGTACAGCTTTAAGGTTGTACCATTCAAATAAAAGATATTTTTATCACAAAGAAAACAACAACAACAACAACAATGGCACGAAATAAGTATACAGTATTCTCATCAGTTTATTAGATAATTAGAATACCCATTATTTCATGTTCTTATACTTTCCCAACTAATTTCACAGTTACATTAAAGTGCTGACATTTTAATAACAAAAGATGAACTTTACAGTGTATATATTTTTGACATCGAGGACAGCTAGCACTTAAGATACTGTACATCCTCTTCAGAATTCTATAAAACATTAGTGCAGCAGCATGACAGTGTATTTGACAGAACTTCAGGTAAGACTAACAAAGACATTTTATTCACACATAAAATTTTCTGTTCAACAGTTTATTAATGTACAAAAAGTAGTAAGCCTAAAGGCTCTAACAGAGTCCAGGGTGAAGAGCTATTCACTTCACCTCGTTGTAGTTTCCTAGCTATCACATAGGCTTTGTTATGTATTTTTAGGTGATAGCTAGAAAACTACACCGCGGTGAAGTGAATAGCTCTTCACCCTGGACTCTGATAGAGGCTTAAGTCTATAGTTCACAAGAAGACTCTATCCCTGCTTCATTATGTAGTTCACCCCCCAAAATGACTTATTTTCTATCAACTACACACCTCATATAAAGTAGCCTTGAATCCTTTCTTTTTTTGGTCGCATTCCTAAGCCAATAATTTGCTGATCGGCGGAGTCCCCGGTCATCAAATTATTGGCTTAGGAATGTGACAAAACAAAAAATTGGCATGAATTCAAGGCTTTCTGGGGTGTGTATTCAAAATTATAGAAAATACGTAATTTTTTGGGTGAACTACTCTTTTAAGCACCTTATTTTCTCTTTCCCTATTGCTGCTGTGAAACATTCTATTGATTTGTAATGTTATTGATATGTCTATATGTTTAAGTGATATGAAATCACCCAGGGCTTGTGATGCTTGCCATGGCTTGCTTCATCTTGTCCCTGGCAACTGCATAGCGCTTCACTATCTGTCGGACATGCATCTCTTCCTCCCGCCGAAGAATTCTCAGAAAGTTCTGCAACTCTGGGAGGCTAAAAGCATCCCACTGTAGGGGGGAAAAATGCTTTCAAGTTATATCCATATATTCATATTTTGTGATTTGCCCTGAGCTCTTAACATCGTGAAGATGAAAATGAAAACTCACATTTACTTCCCCTGTTTCATTCTCTTTCAGAACCAGACTAAGAACCTTTTCACTGGGACCGGCACAGAGACGCAGGTGGAGGGGACATTCATCATCAGACAGTTTACGCAGGTTCACTTGGGAAAGTAAAGAAAATAAATACAGAGTTATACTTAGTTACATGCAGGTATTGTGCACTGAAAATAGCTGATGTACTAGCTCAAAATGCGCAGCGCTTCGACTTGTGCCATTTTCGGTGCATGAAATGGCAAAACCGAGTCAGGCCTGAGAGAGAACAGTCAGTGTTTGGTATTAGATACAATCTAATTAATCAATCATACTGTATTGAAATACTCATAAAACTTTATAATATTCTAGTTGGAGAAGTTCATGAACTTCAGAGGATCTTTTGTACTTTCTGGACTTAAGAGAAAATCCGCCATTTGATTAGTGGCTCAGAGACTAACCCCTGTTATCTCCGGCCCGGGAGGCGGAGATTATCATCTCGGTCGGGCCGGAACTGCAGGGAGTCAGAGTTTACGTTTTCACCCCTTTTTCGTTCGTCGGACTGTCTGTGAGCAGCTAATCTCAGGCCAATTTAGTAAAAGATTCCACAAAATACTGATCTGATCAGATGTACCCCAAATTTAAATCACACAGAGGGGCCTCGCAACACACAGCCAAATGTTTGTTGCAGACAAACTTCACCAAATTTGCAACTAATACTCTAGTGCATCGAACAAGGTTTCATACTCTATATTGTTACCTGTATTCAAACGGAATCAAATGGACGAGGCCTAATTCTTACAAAAACGGCATACGTATATCTTCAACGTAACCTCCAATCATCCCCAAATTGCAATCACATGTTATGGGGCCTCTATAGCACACAACTCCAAAGGTTTGTGTCCATATAGGGATGCCACAAAAGCACAAAGTTGCACCGTGTGTCAAACAATCTCTATTTACCAGCTTCTTAGTGTTCTGGCGGCTGCACTCCACCACTAGCACATCTTGCAACCTGGCTAGCCAGAGATCTGCACTGCGCTCCGAGGAGTGAACTTTTCTAGTTTGCATTGCGTTCCCTTTGTTGTGGGGTGCAAGCCGCTGAAGGATGGATGGGTTGGGGAAAGCTTTTTATTTTCTTATTTTTTTATCAATACAAAATAATTTGAAAAGGAGATCATGACATTTGAACATTGGCATTACCTTGATTTTGTCGCTCAATGCGTTCAAATAGAGAAAACTTTGCAGGGTTGTCCACCACGGTAAACTTGTTGAGCAGCGCTTCTATGACTTCCCGTGCCTGCGTGCGGGAGCTTATATGTAGATGTTTGGCAGTGTCTTTAGGGAGGTAAAATGATGTCCGGCGTTTTGGCCCACCCTCCTGTTGACCCCCTTCCTGTTGTGTCAACGACATCTTCCGAGGAGGTGGGAGAGAAATAGGTCGAGTCAACTGGAAATGGACCTTGACGAATCCAGTGTATGACCCATCCTTGTTCTGCGAGGTGAGTGGATACATACATGACAACATTATGAGTTAATCACAGTGAAATACACAAGTAACAAATATCAATATAAAATGAAAATGCAAAAGAAAAAAATAGTAGTAGTAGTAGTAGTAGTATTTGTGCAAACCCAAATGTACAAAGACAATCAATTACAAACATATCACTTACGATCACCATGCAGTGTTTGCTGTTAATCTGAACATTATATTCTTTGACCTTCTGCTGAATTTTGCCAACTGTCAACTGTCGTTTATGCCAACCGAATTGGTCGTCCTGAAATGGAGAACAGATAAATAGGCCACATGATGTCATGGGAGACATTTTTTTTAAAGTTTACGAAGAACACAACTTACACATGGTGTTTACATATCAATTTACAGAAATTACAAATATGTTTTAATATGGCATTAAGCATAAGATCATAATCACTCGTGTAAGGAACCACTTTGGATATTTAACGTGCAGGAGTGCCAGCAATGCACCTTATATAAATACAATATTTATAAATCTCCTGTACATATTTACAGTACATTTTTTCAGGCATTCCTACACATATACAGATACATATTACTATGGATGACAAGAAATACACCATTAATGTAAACTTTCAAGTACAAACGTTGAACAGTTAAATAAAAATGAGTTTGAAGCAAGCGGGGATCGTGTTTGTCAGTGTACTCAGTGTAGCTCACAAAGCCTCGCGCTGCAAGGCGTTGTGAGCTTGTAGATCGGCTATTTTCGGCAAAGAGGTTTTGTAGAGGGGAAAAAGAGCAGACCAAGTACAGAGTGAAAGGTCAACTTTATTAAGTATTGAAGGTTCAAGTGGTTAAATATCTAAAGACAAACTAAAATGAATCCAAAATACACTGAAGATTGTGCTGTCAAACAATGAAACTATATGGAATCTATGAAAATGTTGTGGGGGTCCCTGCTTCATCTCTCTCTCGACTAAGGGGTCCTTGGCCTGAAAACGTAGGAGACCCCTGTGCTAACGTTACTGAGCTGTGAGAGGCGTAACACTGTCAGCTGAGCTGTGTGGCTCACTGTATGCATATGGCTGTCATATGCATGTGCAATCTACAGAATGTAATTTCACATAATTCCCAAGAACTATAAAAGACATTTGCTTAAAGAGTTTCTTACCACATTTGTATCTGTTTCTAGGGTGTCCACAGATAAATCTGTCTCTTGGCCTGTTGATGTGCTGATTTCTGGGCTGCAGTGTAACTGTATGAATGGGCGGCAGCGGTAATGACATGTGTAGCTGCAATCTGAGAGGGGGAAGAGAGAAAGAGAGAGAGAGAGAGAATTTATCATTAGTTGAAAATATACATAGCAGATTTGCATCGGAAATTAGTATTGACTGATTGAATACTTTATTGACAGTTGGCAAAAAAGGCACAGTGGTGCAGATTTAAACAAAGGAATGCTAGAAGGATAACCCAAAAAGCCCAGGCAGGGTTCCAGGGTTTTACCAATTAATATCCAAAACTTTTCCAAAACTTTTCCAGAATATTTAACCCAATTTCCAGGACTATATAACAATAATTCAGCTCAATAACAAGTCGCTTACTCCTATGCGCAATGCCCAAAGACAGGTAGTGTATGCCAGTGGTTCTCAACCTTTTCAGGCTGTGACCCCCGAAATAATCATGTTTTAACTGGGGACCCGGTACCCTGAGGAGCACTAAGAGTTGAGGAATTTTGTATAACACGTTTCTATTGTGAAAAGAGCAGATCTACATGCTCGCAACGCGAGGCGTTGTGAGCATGTAGATCGGCTATTTTCACAATTTCTGCCTCTAATATTTGACAATTTGGCCAATGTTTAATTAGTCATTTCAGAGGTATTAACAAAATCAATAACCAAAGAAAATGCATAGATATTTTTTCCAGGACCTTCCAGGACCCTTGATCAATTCCAAAATGTTTCCAGTACTGGAAAAAATATTTTTCTAATTTCAAAATATTTCCAGGAATTTCATGACCGTGGGAACCCTGCTGCCAGGGCTTATTTCCATTGTGGTCCTGCAGTATGCAGTACTGTATCTGCTGATAGGCCCACAAATATATTTGGTGCAGGCCTCATAAGGCTGCAGCATACGGATTTTCAGGAGTTTTGAATGCTACACCCCGCACACTCAATATTCATGCTTGGATGTCCGGTGTTTATTTTTTGTCAATCTCCAACGTGCTTTCATATCATTTCTGGCGACAGACACAGTGTGTGCTGCCTCTCCATTAATGAATTGCCAAACGGCACAGACGGATGGCAGGTACGGAGGCTCAATACAACAAGTCAAGTGCAACATACATTAAATTTGTAGCAGTCTCACAGAAAGGATTAATCCACAGGCATCGTTAACAGTTCATGTTATGTTGCTGACAGATTGTGTCAATAAAACAGAATAAAATTGAGTGCAAATCTTGAAGATTCAAGACTTACTGAACAGTTCTGAAATGCCGAAGAACATTTTGTTCTTTATTGACCTACCTTAGCCGAACAAAGAAGTTTGGCATTGGTCATGCTGCAGCTTGTTATGAAAGAATAAATGAATAAATGATGAATTGAGTTGAGTGTATTATATACTTGTATGATACTTTGAAGTTGACTATAAGCTATTGTCTTTCTTTGGCAAGCGCTTTGGGCCATCTTGGCGGCTCATTACGTTTGTTATGCCATGGCTTTTGCTCATATCATGTCCTGTCACTCTCCCCTCTATGCTGACTGATAAAGAACAACTCCCTTAAAGAAAACAACAGAAATATTCCCATGAAGCTCTCCAGAGCTTCCTGCTGATATTAGGGTCAAGCTCTGAGATAATGTTTTGCCTGTTTGGAAAAATAAAACACCCATTTTTGTCTTCTTCTTTTTTTTACAATCCTAGAACTTTGTAAATGATGAAAAATTAATGATAGGTTAATCTATTTTAGAATGAAAAATGTTTTGGACCTGACCTGTCCATAATACAGGAAGCAGCCATATACTATTAGTATATACTATAGTATTTTGAGCCAGTTAAGCCGGGTAAATAATTTGTGCACATAGTTCTGTATGAATGAGGCAAATTAGTTGGAAGAAACAACTACAATTCTCCCAGGACACCAAGTTAAATTCCTTTGTTGTACGCATCACAGTGGTAAAGGAATGAGGTGGTAAACTTACAAAGGATCCAAGGCAGGTCTGTTCAGTTTAAGTACCTGTGTTTTTTAACCTGGCTATGAAATAAAATAAGTTTCTACTTAAACTTAACAGAGCTTCCATGGGTCCTTTTTAAGTTCACCACCTTATTCTTTTATGTGATGCCTACAACAAAGGAAATTGACTTAGAACTCCTGTACTGTAAGTAACAAACCCTCTACAAAGAGCACATGTTGTCAGTTTGCCACATTCACGGACCCACGCAGCGCTTCTTCATATTTTATCTGAAATCTGAATATTAAAATTCTCATTTGCAGAATCATAATTACTCAAGAAGACATTACAAATCTGTTATTAACTGCATTTTATTTTACTCACTGGCACAGCGTAAGCTCTGTTTGTAAAGACCCCAGATGAAGTCTCCACACAGGTCACACCAGGTGAGATGGGTGTAACTGCAAGGCCGGAAGTCGTGCTGTCCCTCGGACGCTTCTCCTGGGTAACGCAGCGGTCCCTCTATGCTGACGGTGTCTCCAACCATGTGGACGACCAGGGACTGGCCGGGTTGCCTCAGGGTTAACGGTGGAGGGGCTGCCCAGATGGAAGGGGTAGCTAGCTCAATGTGGTCCTCATCCCTTTGACTGAGGTCCTTCAGCTCAATCAGTTCACCTTTAGACATCTTGTCCCTGCAGGCACGGAGACTCACGTGTCATGTGAACGCTCGCCATCCAGAGTTACCGTGGGTTTATAGGGAACATGTCCAGACTTGTGAGTTTATAAGGAACCTCTCGACATGTTATCATGGGTTTACAGGAGAAATCTCCACACACCCCAGAACTATCATGGATTTTAGAGGGGACATCTCGACAACCTTCATGAGGACCTGAAAAAACGTCAGATGATGATGATCCAGCTTTATTCCTTGATTCATTCCATTCTGAGGTGCATTAGTTGTGGATTAACAGGTGGCCATGCATGGAAGTCCTTGGACCTGCAATTTCCACAACATACCAAGTGAACGTTAGTCAAAAACAACAACAACACTTGCTGTACATATTATAATATACAATATTCTAGGGCTACGAAGGGTCAGGAGACTCAGGACCCCAAGTGGGGTCATACATTGACAACTGAAAAAATACTGAAATAAGAAGACATTTTCTACATGATTTAATTAAGATTCTGGCAATGGTTATATGTATATTCAGTGCTTCCATTTACAAACATGTATAGAAACACTTCCATAGGTTTTAAATTACATTTACAAGACACTAAATCAGAAGGAATCTCAACAATGTAAAGCAATGCTTAATTTAAACTTTAAAATTGCACTATAAATCAAAACATTTCCTCCATAAAACAAGATCCTGGTATATTAAAAAAAAGATTCCAGGCCAGGTCAGCAATAATTGTACTTAAAAGAAAAAAAAACTATTGTCAGTTTCACCAAAAATAGGAATAGGAATGCCAGGGTTTCACTTCAATCCACACAGACAAAAAAAAAGAAGGGAAAAAAAGAGATTAACCTTTATTATGGAGTGGATTCATGAGATGAGATTATGTTGAAATGTAGGTCAAAATGGCTATTATAATCCTGTACTACTAACTCATCATATTTATAGTGCATTTCTATGCGTGGCTGACTGGCATTATTCTGGCAAAGGGAGTTCAAGCAGTCTACTTAAATTACTTCAGTATTTCCATTTTCTTATATATACAGTAAGTCAACTTCAGTGGTTCTCAACCTTTTCAGGCCGTGACCCCCCTATATTTGAACTAGGGAGTCGGGACCCCCCATGCTGATAAGCACTCGGAATGTAGGGGTTGGGGCATTCAATTTAGTTTGACTCATTTCCACAGATAACTATTGTGGAAATAGCCTATCTACCAGCTCACAAGATTTATTTTTTTTATTTTTCTCGCTAAAAGGTCTTAAAAGTCCTTAAATTGTCACTTCACTGTAATCTGGGGACCCCCACTGTTCTACCCCACTACATTTTGAGTAAAATGTTATACGTTTTACTCCACTAATCTACATATTGATTTGTAGACTAGTTATAGACAGCTGCAACATAATGGGCTATACATTAATGCATCAGTAGCCTGTAAAGTATTGTTCTGAAATTGACCATTCTGTGCAATGAGTAGACCTACTTTTACTTTTGGTGCTTTAAGTATATTTGGATCTAAATACTTTTGTACTTTTACTCAATTCAAATTTGAAAGTATTTCTACACACTGTGGTATTTCAAAAATCTACTTCCTGCATTCCACTGCACTGCCAGTAGGCTCTATAGTAGGTAGACTGGATCATTTCCATTAAATTGTGTGCAAACTACTGTGCCATATCACATGCCATTTAAATTCAATTTAGAATCGTTATAAAAAATAAAAATAAACGTTTTACATAGACTGGGTATATGCATGCTAGGCCTATATGATATGCATATTACAAACAGTGTAGGAGGGCTGGCCTGGAGGGTGCATTGATTGATTGAAGAATTTATTAGAAGTTTGCAATAGAAAAAAGTACAGTTTCATGACAGTACAAATCACTGGTACAAGGTCAACTAAAAGGAGATCCTAGAAAGCCGAGGCTTATTTCCACAGGAACCACACTTTAAGTATCTCATATAACATTGAAAGACAGACGGATAGAACATAGTACTTTATCTAGGATAATATCAGTTTCAAAAGCATAACATCAAATACAAAAGGCAGAATACAAAGAAAAAGGGGGGGGGGAGCATGGGGGCTTAGTCTATTTACAAGTCACGGGTAGCTGCTGTCTGAAGGTGACTTTTCATACCAATTTTGAAGGAGGCTAGGGATTTGCTCTCCTTTAGGGCTTGTGGAAGGGCGTTCCACATATTGATGGTATAGCAGGAGAACGAGTTAGCGCCTTGTTTAGTGTTAAATCTACGCTGATGATGATTAGTGGAGCTGCCTCTGGTGTTATGATCGTGAACATCCTTGACCTTTAAGAAGTAGTTTGTCAGGTACATGGGAATCTTGGAGGTGTAGTGTATCTTGTACACCAGGCCCATTGCAAGATGCTGTACTCTGTCAGCTACTTTGAGCCACCCCACGCTTTCGTGGTGATGCTCGGTAAGGTGGGTCAGAGGAGGGAGACCAAGCACAACCCTAATTAGTTTGTTTTGGGCTGTTTGGAGCTTTAGCTTTAAGGCAGCTGGGGCGTCGCGATACCAGACAAGGACTCCGTAATCAATGAGGGGCCCAATAAGAGCACCTCCTAGTGTCTTTCGGGATTTAATATTGATCAGTGGGGCAACTCTTTGCAAGAAGCGAATTCGTTGATTGACTTTATTGATTACCTTGGTGGTCATTTTTTCACTGGATAGGTTAGCCTCCAGGATGCAACCCAGGTAGCAGATGTGGTTTTTTCTTTCTATCACAGTGTCACCTACTTTAATTGTGAAGTTCTCAACTAGGCTAAGTTTCTGACTAGATCCAAAGAGGATACATTCAGTTTTGCCTAGGTGAATTGAGAGTCTGTTGTCATTGAGCCAGGTGCAGATCTTGTTAAGTTCACAGTTAAGGGCCTTTTCAACCTGCAAAATGTCTCTGCCTGAGACTAGGAGAGCCGAGTCATCCGCGAACAGAAACAGATTGCAGTCACAAGCAGATGACATGTCGTTTACGTATATTAAGAACAACAGTGGTCCTAGTATACTCCCTTGAGGTACTCCACAGTTTACTGGGAGGGGGGGGGACAGGGTTCCGTTGACTTCCACCATCTGTTCCCTCCCCACCAAGTAAGAGTGCATCCATCTCACTGCTGTGCTATCAAGACCAATAGCTTTGAGTTTTTCGATCAGAATAGAATGATCGACGGTGTCAAATGCCTTCTGGAGGTCCAGCATGACCATGCCACAATATTAGCCATCGTGAATTTCACGTTTGATGTAATCATTCAAATAGATGAGGCATGTATCTGTGGAATGGGACTCTCTGAAGCCAGACTGGAACTCGTAGATCAGTTTATTCTCTTCAAGATATCTAGCCACCTGTTCATAGACAATTTTTTCCATTACCTTAGAGATGGAACTAAGGATTGAGATTGGCCTGTAGTTGCCAGGGTCAAGTTTACTGCCTTTTTTGTGCAGGGGGGTTACCTTGGCTAATTTGAAGTCCTGGGGGACATAACCCTGCTTGATAGATAGATTAATAATATGGGTAATGATTGGGGCAATGGTGGCAGCTGAGTCTATGAGAAATTTGGGGGCAATTTTATCATGGCCAGCGGCCTTGAATTGAGGTAGGGTGCGCAGTTTTTTAAACACTTCATCAGTTGACACCGTGGCAAGTTTAAAGTTGTCTTTGCATACCCCAAGGTTCCTGTAGAATTTCAAGATGTGCCTAACACCAAACAGCCCAGATGGAGCGGGCAGTTTATTGACCAGATTTTTGGCCATGGAGGTGAAGTAGATGTTGAGATTTTTGGCTACATCAAGACTATCCGTGAGGAGGGTTATGGGAGTTTGGATGGATATGTTGCTGGCTATGGATCTGAGTTTAGCACCACAGCCTAGCTGGGTTTTAAATAGCTTCCATAGGTCTCGTGGTTTGTGGATGTTTTCCTCAACTTTCTCATCCAAGTAGTTTTTTTTGGCAGAAAGGATTAAGGAGGTTGTCCGATTTCTCAGTTTATTAGCCTCTAGACTGACTATTTCTAATTTGGCTTTAAGGTGTTTATTGGGGCCTTTTTTGAGTTTGTGATTATATTTGCGTTTCTCAGAGTATTTTTTGTCTCTGAGTTTCATTGATTCACAGATTTCCGAATTCCACCATGGCTGTGAGCGGGCTTTAACCCTGACCCTACGCAAAGGAGCCACTTCGTCTAGGGTAGTGTTGAAAATGGATTTAAAGCCTAGCCAGGCTTCATCGACCTGAGTGCTAGCTAGTACTGGGGACCAGTCAGATTTCTCCAAGCAAGTTGTGCATGCAAGTTGTTGCAACCTGTTTAGCCTCTATAGGCGTTTTTGTGTCTAAAATGCTTTAAAATGGTATATAATTCTATATTGTAATTTGTTAGGTAGGCCTTTACGTTTTTGTGCAATCTAAATTAACATATAGTCTAGGCTATGTGTGGGCTAATAGCCTACTTTGATGAAACTTAGTTTAATGTGTTCTCCTGAGTTGCATTTTGTGACTTGAATATGAACAAACTGCTCAGTTTGCCAACTGGGTCACCTCCTCACCACGGAACAATTACCCACACAGCAGGGCAACAAGGGCACATTGTAAGCTCACCAAACACCCTGTCTATTTCTTTAACTTGTGTGTAGTGTTAAAGTTAAGTGTGTAGGCTACTGTCAAAATATTAGGCAAATCCTTCATGCAAAGGCTATTACCTACAACATGCATTGCCAGTCGCCACCTAGACTAGGCTACTTCAAAACAACCCCATCAGACATCATGCTGTCAAATGTCCTAATCCTGTCTAAAACGGGAACACAGCGCCTGCCTGCCCGATGATACATGAACATGTCTATTCTTCTGCTCTCCATATATAATGTTTAACATTGCCTTACCTCAGTATTCATCCACCATGCATGCAGCCAGCTACAGCCAAACGTTTCTGGAATGTAGTGAGCGGTTCAGGGAAGTTTGGTTGGGTAATATGGGTAGCCTATTAGATAACACATCGCTTCGTTGCACTGAAGTGTCCCCCCGAATGCACGCTCCTCAATTCGCGCATGCACACTAGTCAACGGATTAGTGTTTTTAATCCTCCAGGGTAGCCTATTTATCAGTGGTGGTGTAAAAAAAACACTGGTTTCCAAACACTGGGTCGGGACCCATTTGTGGGTCGCGGACACATTTTTATGGGTCCCTTAATTTTTGGTTCCCTATTTTTGTTTTAAAATTATTTCAAAATATATAAAAAAAAAAAAACATTCACCGAAAAGCAAAGGATTTGCATGAATAAAACAAAAATCTATGATTGTTTAAGTAGACTACTTTTATAAATATCTAAGACATTCCATAAATTATAATGCTGGAGTATTTTATTTTTTCAGTAGTAACACATTTGGGTACTTCTTCCATCATCATCACTGATCCAGGGTAGCCTGGTTAACTATGTGGAGCAAACTGGGCAAATATCCAGGAATAGCCTATATATGGAAAATGCATATATGGGCCGGGGTCTTCAACGTTTTCCAGGCCAAGGAAGGACCCCTAGCTGAGACTGAAAGAGAATGAAGCAGGGACCCTCTTGATGCGTTGTGAGCTGGTAGATCAGCTATTTTCACAGAATATTCCCCATGGAATTGGCATGAATAGGGTTCATGTGGTAAATGTAAAAAAAGAAAAAAAGAGCTTCCTATCACACAAAGATTTGGCACCCTTCCCAAGGATTTGTTAAGTGAGTGCACTTACATTATACAGTATATGTTCAAGAACATACTGTATATTTATAGGTGAGTAGCTCACTCACTTATATATGTTCAAGAACATACACTAAGTATTAGCCTGTATCAATCATAGAGGTATAAATACACTATTTTTATTTAGCCATACGGATACGGTTATTGAAAAGCCTAAAACAAGCTGTTAAGTGTCTGATGTGCCTGGATCATAATGATATAAAATGATATCCTATTGGCCTATATGCTCTAAACTTTACAAACAAGCAAGTTTGTTTAGTTGTTAAGTATAGGCAGGTTGATTTTTGGAACTATAGTCCTATAAGAGCCTAATTAATGAACAGGGTTATTTAGAATTCATGCCTGGGGAAAAGCCTTGAGGTTCAATATGGTGTCCAATGGGTGGCCAAGCCTACTTGTTCCATGGGCTGATAGATTTTCTATATTCTTTCACTCTGTGGTTCAAACTCTGTAGCTATAGCAGTTATTACACGAAAAGATACAACTGAAAACAACAAGCAAATGTGAGAATGCATCCATGTGTTGTGACTCATGTCTATCTCTGTGCCTTGACTGGTCCAACCGGCGGAGTCACACGCTTAGGAAGAGTTGGAGCACAACAACCAGGGAATGGAGAAACAATGAATGTCCATTGAGAAGTTATATTGGAATGAGTGGTATTGGTCTACAACAGTGGTTCTCAAACTTGGGGTTGGGACCCCAAGTGGGGTCCCCATATTATTTCGTGGGGTCCCCAGATGATTAGCTTAATGTAATTTATTTTTCTCACACCAACGGTAAATAAACCAACATACAGTATAAGTGTATAGAGGGTATCTGCACATTTATAAAGTGAAAATTTGGAGTAGGCCTAATGTAAGGCACCCTCGCTCCCTCTTTTAGTGAAGCTGCATGGTTTTGTGTTGTGTTCCTAAAGTAACACAGGTGTTGGGGCGCATACCACAATCTCTCAATCTCCCACTTCATAAAATAATTTGTTCCAGGGACCCCCATGAAGCAAAGATTTAAGTTAAAAATGTTCACTTTAAATTTGGGCCTATCTTAAGGCTCAGACTCAACAAACGGCAGGTCGCATCTGTCAGTGAGTGAGTGCAGTCCGGACTGTGCTTCGGGGAGTGGGGCTCCCCTCTGATGGAGGCCCCCCTGCATTGCATTGCGAGTTGTAAAAGGGACCCACACTTTCTTGTGGTTTTTATCCTTTTATTAGTTGACATTGTACCAGTGAACTGTTAGGCCTACTGTCCTGTACCCTTTCCTATGCAAACAGCTAATAAAATCTAACTTTCATTACTATAGCCACACACACACACACACACACACACACACACACACACACACACACACACACACACACACACACACACACACACACAAGTTCACAACAGTAGGTAGACTATAATTAGTGTAATATAACAAATAAATTATAATTGCATTTCAATGCATTTACATTACATAAATATATATTAGGCAACTCTACAAATGTTTTCAATCATTTTATGATTAAATAAAGACCACCTTCCCAAAAAAACGAATGAGATTCTATATGATTCTACCTAATGACTACAGTTTACACTACTAGGAACTTCCTTTCCCAGCATGCACTTCGGGAAAACAAGGAAGCGTCCACGTCAGAAGACCACAGCTAAACATCTTTACTTCGTATTCGTAACAATGTTATCACACAAATTAATGTTTGTTTAAGATACTTCAGCACTTCCCTATTATCCCAAATTTGGGGAATGATTTCTAGCATTCGGACTCGAGTCAGACGAGTCATGGTGGAAGTGGAACTCATCTGTATATGAAAGTTCACCTAAGGTGAGCCGACAACAAGCATCAAACCAGTGCGTGTGCAATTGTGCATTGATTGCAGGCCAACTGCTCTGTTGGTCAGCAGAATGGCCCTGCAGATCAAAGCATCGGAACCCGAGCCTCCTCGGATCAACTACAGCTATGCCAGAACGGCATACGTGGTACTGACCCACTTTATATGTGTTGTCTTTACGGGATTCATAGCAGTTCTGTCACGACCAGGCACAAGTGAGTGGTCTTTTCTTGTTGTCCCCCCATTCCCATATCTCACAACAATGGCTTTTGCCCATTCATAATACATTTATTTGCTGATATGATTTTTGTTTATTTCTTTCTTTGATCTAGGTTGGTTTTCTTGGCATCCTTTCCTCATGACACTGGCAGTAAGTTGATGTTATCATCAGTGTTATCAACATGGCTTGAACATTACTTTGAAAGAGTTTCGTCACATTTATTGCAGTGGTTTTCAACCAGTGGTCCGGGGACCACCAGTGGTCCTTGGGGGGGTTTCAGCTAAATTACGGAGAGTTGGTAACCAAATGGACTCTTATAGAATGTAGAAGAATTGTCAACATTATCTGTTATCTCTCCTATGGCACTACTACATCAATACAGCATGGAATTGGGAACATGTCTCCATTCAGACATATCTCCATTCCGACAGTGACTTCTTATTGTCGGAGTGGCGACACTCCCATGGGCCTAAGGTTTAGGGTTAGGGTTAGAGATAGGGTTAGTGTCTGAGACATGTCTGAATGGAGACATGTAACCCATGGAATTGGGGACAAAATCGTATCAAAGTTTAGGGTCTGAGTCTGAGAGGCTAAATCTCATCAAATGGTGGTCCGTGGCTCAATTTTGCCAAATAAATAATGGGCCTTGATATGAAAATTGAAAAAGGTTGAAAACGACTGCTTTAGTATGCCAACTTAATACTTTCTCTTCCTCAACAGTTCCTCCTCTTCATGACGGAAGCCATACTGGTCTTCTCTCGCCACGGCTCCCCTGTCAGGAAACTTCCCCACAAGACCAAGGTCCGCCTCCACTGGATCCTGCAGTGTCTGTGCGTCTGCTGTGCCGCCCTGGGCCTGGCAGCCATCAGCTACAACAAGCACCTCAACGCAAAAGCCCACTTCACCTCGTGGCACGGCCTACTGGGCCTGGTGACGGTCTGCGTGGTCGTGGTGCAGTCGCTGGCAGCTCTGCCCCTGATCTATCACTCTCTTCTGGCCAAGGGATGCTGGTCCCTGGCCAAGATGAAGCGCTACCACGCAGCCTCTGGTCTTGTCACGTACCTCCTGGGTTGTGCGAGTGTTTTCCTGGGCATCAGTTCTGCCTGGTTCGGTGCGTCCGTAGGGGCGTACGCGTGGTACCTGTCGGCTCTCTGCCCGGCCTTCACTGCTCTGGCTGTCATGAGTCAAGTGACAGACGCTTACATGCTTAGAAAACGCTTGGAGTCCTGACATAGTCCATCGCAATATTCAATATCACACAGGGGTTGATCGACACCATAAGGTCTCAGAGGCACTTGCCCGTCGGGCAAGTACAAAAAAAAAAGTAAATCAAATGAATTTTAAATCCAATAGATAACTGCAATCTTTCAAAGTCTTAATTTAATGAGCACAAGTGCTACTTGTAAAACGGTAGCATTATTTGTTCTTTCATTAATAACCAATAATATTTAATGAAGAAGGTTGCTTCCCCATCCAAATGCACTGGCCCATCAGGCAACCTGAAAGCAAATTCCACTTGACCCAACGGTTTATTTACTTGCCAGGCCCACGGGCAGTCAGGCAACCATTAGTGTCAACCTCTGTCACAATATAATTGTGTTGCACAAAGTAAACCCATATTGATGCTTTTTTTATATACCGGTACATGTATTGATTTCCAAATTATATTTGTTTAAATTCTATAACGGAACTATGACTGACTTTGATTTTCATTTTATTTTACAGTTATGTTTGAAAATAAGATTCATGTATCTGATATATATTATGAATCCTGATTTTTTTATTTATTACTGAATCCTAAAATATGTAATGCACAATGGTTCAATTAAAACATTTACCTACTATGCACACTGCAATAGAAGAGTGTTTTATTGTTAAAATAACATTGATAACACAGTCATATTCTGCTCCACTCTAGGCTGCATATACGAAATGACAGTTCTTACTGGATCAGCCGTCTATGGATCAAAGTGAACAAAAAGGTTAAAAAAATGTAATTACAAAAAGGTGATAGAATATATTTTTCCATCATAAATAAATAAATTTGGTAAACACATTGAAATAAGGAACAAATTACCAGAGGTGAGCCAACACCAATCAGAAGTTATAAAAACATTTAAAAAATTGAAATAGTCTCATGAAACAAGAAAAGAATATGCACAGTAAAATAATTTGATATGACAGACAGGGCTTGTTTATACACGGATAGCTATAATATTTCATAATCTGTCTGTCCGAAAATTCAGATGAGGCGTTTCCAACTGATTGAGAAGACTTGAGAACAAAGGCATGGGGCCAGAATGATTTACATGTTGAGCAGATTATTATGATCTTTAGTCAAAGTACCAGATCTTGGACAACAGGACAAGACAAATGAATCAGGCAATGCTCAAAGACAGGCTTGAGCAAAATGATGTTAATGGGAAAAACATGACATACAGACCAATAGATAACAAGCCAGAAGTGCAATGTAAAAATGTGTACAGTATCGTGTCAGGGGGATTTGAGGCACAAAGGGGCCCCGCAAAAGTATACGTTGATCACATTTAAATTCCATAGTGAATGACGTAATGTTACATTATCCAGTGTTCTCATAGTGTTGATTAACATTGCTTCTAGCCTGTGTATCAATGGTGAAAATGAACCTCTCTCAACCCAAATTAACCTGTGGTGTCAGTACAAGAGAGAAACTCAAGGCTACTACAGGCCAGAGACCAAAAATACATAAAATTCCTAAGCACGGTGTGACTAACTGTGTTACTACTGCAATGAAGCTACTTGTGTTGAACTGCTTTTAAGACAATTTTATGAAAAGCTACCCCACAACTATCAAATAGTAATAAGGCCGTCAATTAACTTTCAGACACAGTTCTTCGTGGTTGAGAAGATTTGTAATTAGTGGCTAGACTGGCTACATATGGTACACTTCAGATGTACCGAGATGACGTGCTGCACAATACGACAGCTTCCACAGTTTGGGTATTATTTATCCTCAACAAGTTACCGAAATGTTTTAAAATTATAAGTAAAATGTAACAGTCAATGCAAGTAGGCAGACTGAGGAGAACCCTATCCATAGATAGTCATAGTGGGCAACTTCAGTTGAACCAAAAAAAAAAGAAGGCATAAAAGGCAATAAAAGATATGAACTATCAACGCCAAATCATTGTTGTAGCCAGCTTGGATTTTGATGTTGGTGCCTTTAGTCACAATGCAGAGATTGCAGACTCTACGATAAACTTGCGCTTTGAGAGTAACATCAACTGTCTCAATAATCAGAACGGTCTTCCAGCTTATAGAAATGTGTACCGTCATAAATACCATGGGTCCTGTTTTGCGCATCTTAAGTATCAGGTCTTATGACTTAAGACCTGGAGGTGTGGCCAATGTGGTTTCTCTATTGAGTTAACCTTGTGTCACAACTTTCCACCTCGGAGGAAAGTCTGGTATTCGTTCTAAATTGGCCTGTGTTCTGGTCTAGGCGGAAAGAAGACTGGTAAGAAGACCGGAAAGATGACTGACGAGTCGACTACAACAAAACTACAACATGACGTAACTTTATTTTCGTAATAATGCCAATCAATTCGTTTATTCTCGCTAGTCGCAGTACGAGTTAGAATAACAGATCAACATACCAAACGAGTGTTATACCAAAAGAAACAAAACAATCATACCATTTTAAACATTTTGCAGAGCACTAGTGGTTCCGGTAAACCTGTAGTCCGCCTGATGACTACAACATGACGTAGGTTATTTCCACTCCTGACCGGATCAGAAACCCGAAAATGCTACTGATCGCTGGCTACTTTGAGTATTGAGTAACGAAACAGCATTGGCCATGCTTCCATGTCTAAGTTAAGTCATAAGACCTGGTACTTGAGACACGCAAAGTAGGGCCCAAAGTCTCAAGACCGCGTTGTGTTATTTAAGGCTAAAAAATAAAGAACATAGTCCAAATCCATGTCTCCGCCCCAGTGTTATCAAGGCTAACATGAAATTACATTCATTTTAGTTATAGACTGATAAGTAAAATAATTCATGGTTATCAATCATCCCAAAACGACTTCTTCCCTTGATCCCAATTGAGCACACTGCAGTCTGGACTTGATATAAACAACAATAATGACCACTATTTACAAAATATTGTCATTTTCAGGTACAATAGAATATAAAAAAAGATCCAGATCATAGCCTACTGTGTGTCCTTTTTCCAACATGGGATACTACAATGTCTACCAAATAACTAGACACTACAATAACCTCTCTGAAAGCAAACAATCTAGTTAGTCTCCGAGGGTTTCTTCTCAATGCATTGTGATGTCATTTACTCTCATCATGATTTTATAAGCTGCTTCAATTACCACCAATATTTGTCCAGTCTTCTCTACCAGAGGGGTGATACAATTAAAATATTAAGATCAGTGGAGCTACCATTTTTAAACAGTGAGTTGTGAGCATGTCTCAATTAATTTCACACAGATGAAAAAGATTTTTAATTAAATTGTTCGAGCTCAGAGAAAATAAAACGAAATGCATGTCCCAAGTCTTGCTTGGAAACATGATGGAAGAGGCTGTGCTTGGAAAGCACCATGAAAGATTCAACTAAATGTCAGAAATAAGATCGTATCGTATGAAAGATTCAACTAAATGTCAGAAATAAGATCGTATCGTATGGCGTCTGTTGCTAGGGACAAATAGGTCTTGCAGACTGGTTACTCTGTCTTGGTCAACTTAAAGGATCATACAAGTGGTCCGGCATATTTAGCCCATTGACTTCAACTCCTGGTATAGTTGATTACTGCTGATGATTTTCCCAAGCATACTTTGTTTTTGTACTTAAAGTCGTTGGATTCCATACATTTTAGTGTTATGAAAATCAACTTGCAGAGTTGAAACTTTAGTGATCCAAAATGACTTTATTGCATCTTAGTTTGTCAAAGTTACGGTATTGTTTCGCTTGAATGCATTTAAATCGCGGCTTGATTTAACAAGTCTACCCAAAAATAGTCCCCGGAGAAAAGATTGATTTTACGAAATGAAACTGAAATGTTCATGATTTCTTAAACTACGCAATGATGTTTAGCCAACAATGATTCAGTTGTACAGGTTAAGTTCTGTAAAGTTTTAACGACTTTTGAGAAAATGTTAACAAATGCGAAAGTCATTAACTTGGAAATGGTCTATGTTTATATATGGCCAAAGCGATGAGTAGACAATGACATGTATGGATGGTGTTATGGACCTTTAAGAGTTATTAAAGAGTCCATCTGTATAACATGGTGTCTGGATTTGAGACCATTAGGAATGGGAATTTCAGTGAATTTCCACCGTTTAGCCAAATGACCAACAGTGAGCTGGGTTGTAACCGACAATTTTCTCTAGGTGTGTGAGCCTATTTGATTCTAGCGTATTTGTATTTGCAACACTGGGATATACACATTGTATTTTTACTTTATTTATTTTTCCTCAGCATTGTATTATCTCTCATCACATTTGACAGCACTTACCGTTTCTACTGCTACGTAGTAAAATGTGCTTGTACGCTTTCAATATAACAAAAATTAGGAAAAATAACAAATAGTTCTAAGAAATGATCAGAAAAAGGCAAGTTGTACAGGTGAAAGGGAATGCTAAAAACATAGGAGTTCAATTAAATACAAGTACAATTTGGGATTTTCAGAATCATTGAAAGCTTGGCAATTAACATTTGCCCGAATGAAAAACAAAAATAATATATTTTTTAAAAAGGTATGACTTTTCTGATGTGTATTAACAAACTCAATTGTGTCCATATTTAGGAACCGGAACCCTGTTGGGAGGTAAATGGATCAACTTAGTTCATTCTCTAATTTGAGTTGTCCTCCAAATTTCACATATCCGCGTATGTAAACGCGCAGTAATTCCCATTCCTAATCGAGGGGGGGCGTTCCCATTTCTAACGGAGGGTTTACCGCGTGTAAATGGAAACTCTGTAGAACTCTGTTGTCTCTGGCTACTTCCCTGTCACTTCTATGACATCGTCATCGGAGCTACTGCCACCATTGTCTATAGTCAGATGCGTGTCGGGTTGGCTCAGCGCTGCCCCCAAGAGACTAGAGGTGGGATTGTTAAAATGGGAGAGAAAGCCGGACGCGGTGGAGCTGGGGCTGGGCGTGCCGGGGAACGCCCCCGCCCCGGACAGGAGAGAATTTGGGTACATTCTGGTGGGCTCAGACAGCAGGGACTGACTGTAGTTGAGGGGGAAGCCTGAGGACAGCAGACCGGCCATGTTGGGGTTCATCAGATAGGGCGGCAGCGAGCCCGATGCCACGGACGAGGAGGAGGAGGCGGTGGACGCCGAGGGGACAGTCGGCATGGAGGAGGCGGCCGTGGAGAAGACAGAAGACAGGGACGAGGTGGAGGAACAGGCAGGGAGGTATCCGTTCCCCGTGGCTGAATGGCTCAGAGCGTCTGTCCCTGCAGAGGGGAACATGTTCTGCAGATCACCCAGAGTCTGTCCTCCTGGCGTCTGAAGGAAGGAAGATCCACCGCTCCCTCCCATCAGGAGCGGGTGACTCATGTTTCCCAAGTTCCCCAGTAGGGAGGATGACGCCGACGAGTTCAGACCCGCAGGTGGAAAACTGAGCCCGCTGCCCAGGGACAGACCCGGAAAACGGTTCGCAGCAGAGGTACGTTTAGTTTGCTTATTGCCGTGGCTTTGAGTACTCTTCTTGCGTTTGCCGCGGCGCACTTGTAACGCGGAACCGAGGAGGTCGTCGTCGTCGTCGTCATCATCATCGCCGAGTTGCCCATCAAGGTCTCCAGGCCGATTGTGCAGCGAGCCATCTCCGTCCGCCTCCATCTCTGATGGAGACGGCAGTTCATTTCCAATGGCAGCGTTGGAGTTCTCTGTGTAGCGGCTGAGCTCTCTGAGAATCTCGGGGCTATCGGGGGTGGAGGGACGGGGCTCAGAATCTGGGCTGTGCCGTCCCTCCTCCTCAGGCGATGAGCAGCCATTCCTTTGGGGAGGAGGCGAGTCTAAAGAAGTGAAAGTAAAGATGCCATCACATTAAGTAAAGATGCCATCACATTAATTCCACAGGAAACTTTCAGATTGCCTCTTGTGACTGGCAAAAGGGATGGTACTGTAAGAGGCGGTAACAATGTACGTAATACATGTATTGTAAATTAAAATACACACAATTCACTCTTTGTCAAGTCTCACCCCATGTCGTTCTGTTACTAGGTGGGACAACAAAGCCAGGGAAGAATATTTTTATAATGTAAGTGAATGGGAAAAAAGTCCCACCCCATGTCGTTTTCATAGCCTCGTTATTGCTATTTAAAGTACCAAAAGAAAAACATCTACGTGATATTAATAAAAAAGGAACAAAAAAGTACCCGAAAATACATGTTTTACATGTCCTCTGAAACAGGCAGAGGACAGAGAAGAGTGAGAGAGCAGTGCATCATGGGTGACTCGCAATGACCAGGAAGTTGTGGAACTATAATCTCGCCCTCAACATAAAATGTATTTTAATTGTAATTCTGCCCATTTAAAATATATGTACCAATCGAATCTCTTAGTTACATCGATATCGTTCATGTGAACTAGTTTGTTGAAGCTTATTCGTTATACTCATCGAAATCGCTATGACCGTGCCGCGCCGTACCGCATCGTGGCCGTACCGTGCATCACCGCACAACGTAGTGTCTAGCAGGAGACGTCTATGCAAGACTAGTAATCCACATAGCGATTTATTTTATCATTTCAACAAATATTCACTGTGTATTCACTCCATTTTGTTCCAAAATGTTCCTATTTATCATGACAAAGCAAAAAATTAAATACAAATATAAATAAATATCAATTTAAAACTACACTCTCGCCATTAATATTAATGGAAGAATGTGGACTTTGTCCCACTGCATAACTCCGCCCCCGGTAGCAAAAGAGAATGATTTTTCTGGTTGGCCAGTCAGGGACCAATCAGAAGGCTGACAAAGGGTGTAATGAAGTGGTTAATTAAAAAAATGAAGCCTGGTGTTATGCAGGAACTCAATTTCCCATGATGCTTTGGGAGATGACGTCATCAGGAAGTAAAATCCTCTGTTGGCTTCAATGCAATTGCTCGGCAGTAAAATGGCTTTATCTCTGAATTTATCTCCAGATCACGTTGATCAACAGAGAACGCTTTTTTTCACCAGGCCGTATCTAAGTGACGGACAGTCGCGGTAACAATTATTAATTTCCTGGAAGAATACATGCTCGATCGATGATTTGACAGCGCAAAGTTAAACAACATGGACACCCTCGTGGCCTCCGTGGGTCTTCAAAATAAGGTACAATCACCAACATGAACTAATAAATACCTGGCAATGTATGTGTATGTCGTGACATTATAGCAGGATCTCCCATTGGTGGTCTGGTAAGCTTTCCAGAACGGATAGCGAATATCCTGCCATCGTTAGTCCTAATGTAGGTACCTGTGTCGGAAAAGAACAGGTCATGGAGGCAAATTGATGAAGGGAACTGTTTGCAAACAGAGTCCATACTATGTTGTTGATGTTACCTTTAGAGCCTTTGATCACATGGATGCTCTCTCCTGCACCGATTCGAGCTTGTACATCTGTTGAGCTGTTAGCGCCTGGAATTACAATGTCTGTGGATCGACACAAAACAGTGAGTAATGTAATTGATAGATACAATTTAACTGCTTATACCTCTTTACTTGACATGATAATAAAACAGCATTCTGGTAGTTGCTAAGCTGTTTGTGCATGTGAAGAGCTTTGATAGATGTTGAGGTTCAAGTTTATTGTCACATATATCCATACAAGTACAGATACATGTGAGGGGGGCATGGGGGGGATGGGTAATTTAAGGGACATATATAGCACAATGCAGGTTTTAAAGGTGATACACCATGAAATTTCACTTTTCCTATTTTAAAACCTTTTTTTGGGGTCCCACTAGCACCTTCTATCCTCACAAAGTCCCATTTCTGACCGTTGTGTCTTTCTCTGGTTTTGAGAAGGCGAAGGTTAAAAGTATCCCACAGGTTCTCAAAACAGGCTATCCAGATTTGCTGCCGATTGTGACGTCATCTGCCGATTGTGACGTCATCATCAAAAAAAAACATTAAAAAAAAAAACTATTTTTCAAAAAAGCAGTTCAGGCCAAAGGTGGTACTGCAGCTGAGAGAGGCTCTCTATTCAGGAGTGGTAATTTAGCCTCAAACCTTTTGAAAAACGTTTTTGGGACATACACAATATGACATAAATACTTTTTAAATGCATGGTGTATCACCTTTAAAGGTGGCGTGGCCTGGAAGAAAACGCTTTGATCGGTAAGACAAGCACAGTAACGTTTACCAGTTGTTGTGACGATCCTCTGCACATAAACCCCAGCCTTCTGCAGATAGTTGACAGGAAAGCTGCCACCGGAGCTGGAGCCGGCCATCCCCACTTGACGTGGCATCATGGGGATCGGGGTGGACTGAATTGGCCGGACACTTGCCACAGGCTTCTCATCTGCCCGTGCCATGGGACGCCTGTTAACATAAGGTTATTACCTAACTTGATCAGTAAAAAGAAATTATACCAAGGCATGCCTTATGTCACTTTTCCACTGCATGGTACACTAGTAGTGATTTCTCTGACTACCAGTAGTTGAAGTTCCACAGTTCTTCATGTCACCTTTTGGCTTCACCTCAGCTTGTTTGTAAATTAAATGGTGGAGATACCAAAACATTACCAGGTATTTTTGCCTAATGGAAAACTTGCCATCTAGTGGAAATTAAAATTCAGTTACTGAGGCTTTGAATATACAGTAGGCATTTATATTGTTATAAGGATCTAAGGATGTCTTTTAATGCCATAAAAGTAGCTTACCTTTGTAATTCTATAAAAATATCCATCCATTATTTCCAACCGGAAAAAACTAAAGTGATCCCGCCGCCATTGTTGTTTATGTACGCTCCAGATTTGAGACTAACGTTACGGGAGCTGCTGCTACTATACACACCCGCGCCACCCCTCATCAGCTTACAGTGCTCAGACAGGTAAAAGAACGAACGCTCGTTATGGCACGGAGGATAAAAGAACGAGCCTTCGTTCGGCGGCAAGAGAGTTATTGTACAGTTAAGGCTTTATAATGTTTGAATTAAATAGGGCTATTGGGGACCGATAGCCCAGTGGTAAAGGCCCCGCCTTGATGCCCTGTCGTACCTTTGCTGTACCCCGACTCTCTGCCCATTTCTATTACATTATAACTTTCACTAAAGGCAAGAAAAGCTTGAAAAAACAAAACAAAACAAAAAAAAACTTTAACATAAATAAATCTTGCTAGACACACAAGAGTTAAGAGTTGTTAAAAGTATTCATGAAAGCTTTGAAACCCACCAGTTGCGCTGGCTAAATGCTGGTATGTTGCCAAGCGTCTGGTCATTGTTTGGGTAATAGTGGGCATAGGACGGGCGAGAATAGGGCACGGAGGCACGCTTCTCGTCTTCGTAGCTCTTCTTGGCAGCTCTCTTCTCTGCTTTGGTCAGCTTGGACTCCTTCCGGTCAACCAGCAGAGACTCGTGATGGAAAGGTGGCTGTTGAGACAGAAATGACAAGATGTCAGGTAATTGAATAATTAACCCATTTAGGCCTAGAATTATTGACTGCTTTAACCAGTGAAAAATATCAGATATACAAGCTCACAGCGCGGCACCGAGTGCCGCGCTGCGAGCTTGTAGATCTGTTATTTTTGAAAAAGTCATGAAAATGTGTGCAAATCTTTGAATATATGTATTTTCAAAGCGAACGGTTGTAACTCAAATTTTGCTTCTGGGGGGTCCCTGGAACTAGATATTTTGAGATGCGGGTCCGTGGCCAAATAAATATCATTTTGGGGGTCCTTCACATGAAAAGGTTTGAGAACCTCTGACATAGTAGTCTCTCAAGAACAGACTAACTGAGCTCCAGTTAAGTGAAAAGGACCTTTTCTTTGACGATGGCTGGCCAGATTGCTGACATAGAAACATCGTTTTTTTCCAAAAATCTTAGAAGGATTCAAAAGACACTTATAGAATTGGGTCAAAATTCTAATTTTCACGATTTTTCAAAAATAGCAGATCTACAAGCTCGCAGCGCGGCACTCGGTGCCGCGCTGTGAGCTTGTATATCTGCTATTTTTTTATATTTAAAGCATAAAATATTGCGTCATAATGTGTTCAGGCCTAAATGGGTTAATTCACAACTTTGTCAGCGGGAGCCAGAGGAGCCTGGGTAGATTCAACATGACCAGATGACAAGCTGTTTGCCACCCTGAGGTCATATTATCCCGTTTATCTGGGGAACAAATTCCATACCGAGAAATTTGAGACAAATGTGTTTGTAACACATTTCAAAAAGTTGAAATTCAACTCCCCTAAGGGAACGTCTGACAGCTGCTGAATGTTGGAATAGCCGCACCGCATCTGGGCAAAAAATACAAAAATTCAGTTCAGAAAACGCTGTTTTGCGTTCCTTTGATTTTATTAGGTAATGAGTCTAGGTTGCTCATGTTTAGTTTCCTTTTAATTATTGTTTCACCGTTAGCCCACCCTGAAGTTTCAAGGTCTTAACAAACCCTTAAAAAAGGCTGGCACTTTGTTGCTAGTGGTTCTTGGGAGCAGGAGAGAGCGGAGACCCCCACTTACTCATGTTGTGCCATGGTTTCCCCAAGGCTGGGTTGTAACGCAAGGCTAAAATGTTCTGGGTTCAAATTTCATGAAGGTGAAATACATTATTTGCTGACATTTCCTCATTTAAAAAACATACTTCAATTACAATGATGGCCTGGGGGAGACGTGGCACACATTCTGAAGCTTGGAAACCATATAGTTTAATCTGCGCTGATTACAAGTTCTAGGTGTGATTATGTTGTCCGTAGGAGATGCCTTGTCGGCCGCGGTTTGTGATTGGCTGAACCGGAGGTAGGGAGCGCTGTGCTGAGTTCACTTGGACCACGCAGAGGTGAAAATTTACAATTCCGTCCCTATCGGGATATAGCGTGAGCCCCGGATACGCATGCTGTAAAAATAGGATTGGTTCTACTCCCTCCTTGGTGTAGCCAGGGGCTTTTCGCACACACACGGACAGCGCACGTGTGCCCGCACATTTTCTGGAGTAGTCCGGCCGTCGGACGGCGCGCCTCCGTCGTCTCCACCGAAAACAAGCGCTCCTTTACAAGGCACCTCCTACGGCAGTGGTTCTCAAACTTGGGGTCCCCAAATTATTTTGTGGGGTCCCCAGATGATTAGCTTAATGTCATTTATTTCTCACTCAATGGTAAACAAACCAACATACAATATAAGTGTATACATGGTATCTGCACATTTCTAAAGTGACAATTTACTACTTTCTAGACCGTTTTAATACCAAACTGTCAAATATTAAGTAAGCAAGAGGCAAACATTGTGAAAATAGCCGATCGAGGCGTTGTGAGCATGTAGCATGTAGATATTTTCACAATATTTATCTGTGGAACCGAGTCACATTAACACAATTAGTGCCTCTTAATCTGAAGGTTGCTTGGTGCCTCGGTGCCACGTGGTTTCCTCCATAGGCCTCCGCTATTATTTTGAAGGGCTGGAAGGGGGTTGTTTTTGTTTTTTTGGATTATCACTTGACGGCAACGATTACGTCATCTAGTCACATGACATTGTGGGACAAGAAGATGAAGATGGCTGCGCCCTGCCTTGTGCCTTGTTTACATTTAGATCTGCTGCAAAATGTCTCAAAATGGCTATTTTGTTTAAATGAAGTTTCTTTATGGGCCTCTCCATTGACTTAACATTGAGGAGCTTCACTTCGCGTGCACGCCCAACGTGCGTTGTAAACAAATCGCCGACATTACCGATGCGAGCGGGACCGGAGCGACATTAAGTAAGTAATAATATCTTTACTGTATATACAGTAAGATTCACAGTCCTCACCGTCAACGGCGCCATGGTATTAACCCTTTCAATGACAGTCCTCACCGTCAACGGCGGCAGAACAGTTAAATGTAACACCTACAATTCCAAGTGCTTGTCAGGGTGGGGATCCCCAGTTCATATGTTTATTTTGAGGGTCACAGCCTAAAAAGGTTTGAGAACCCCTGTCCTACGGATACAATATTAGTGTTCTAGGAATGTGTGCTGCTGTACCTTGGTGATGAGGTTTGGATAGAGCACACAGGCTTGACTGATCACATCCTCCAGGTTTTCTTTTGGGTCCAAAGACTTTTTGGTGGCGTTGGGCTCCTCCTCCACAAAGTGCAGCAGTGACTCCACCTCTTTACGGGTGAAGTTCAGCACCGGGTTCAGGTCGTCCACCACACGGTCTGAACACAACACCACACGACATTTTAAACAGCAGTGGTGCGTAAAAGTTCTAATTTCAATACTTTAACTCCACTACATCTCAGAGGCAAATATTATACTTTTTTCCCCACTACAATTATTTTAAAACTTTAGTTACTGGTTACTTTGTAGATTTTGATTTTGATTTTGATTATTATTATTGCGACCAAAGGTCACAGTTTACCATGAGAAATGTCACAGCTTGTCTGCATGTAGACGTGAAGCCGTGTGTGTACACATTTTTACAGTCTATGGGTTGGCTCCCTTGACACATCACTGTGACATCACAGGTGATATCACAGGTGACATCATCTATGTAAAAGTCCATATATTGGTATTCCAGAAACCCTTTTATGCCCATATATGAAGATCCCTGATGTCCAAGACATGGCCCATATCTGTGTGGCTGGTTCAGATGGGGATCTCCATGTATGGGCATAAAATATATTGTATGTTGTGATGTCATGGGAACCACTCAAACAGAATCCCTTTTATGCCCATATATGGAGATCCCTGATGTCATCAATATTAAGCCCATATCTAACAGGACTTCATATGGGAATGCCCATGTATGGAGGAAGACAGCCCATATCTGTGCAGCTGGTTCAGACAGGGATCTCCATGTATGGGCAAAAAAGAGATGTACTATATACAGTACATGGATCTCCATATATGGGTAACTGGTAAAATATACATCACTTACAAGATGGCCAAGAATTGGCGCGACCTTGCCCTTTAGGGTGAGGTCGCATGTCGCCCTGAGACGTCTTACTAGTGTTAAGACCCCACAGTCTAGGGTTAGGGGAAGTAACATAAAAATGGAAAAGGACAAAGGATTTAAAACTGAACTTATGTCCCACCATTAATAAATACTTCTGACCATGACAATTATAAATCACACATAAACACGTCAACCCTATAAAATACTGTACTTTGGCTATTTGAAAATCGCCATAGCCAATCTACAAGCCGATCTGGAATTTTGGAAAGATTTTTATATTTTAGAAAATTTGAAATGCGACATTGTGCAGGACTTTAACTGAAGAAGCAGAAGCACATGGTTATAAAGACCAGATGGCTGGTGCAGCACGGCCTCTAGGGGGCTCTAGTGGGCCTTTTAGAATTAGCAGTCTGTTTGATTTCAGAAAAGCAAAGGTAGTTGAATACACTGTAGTCCAAGGTTACATTTCTTAAATAGCACACTGATCAAAACGACATTAAAAGAATAGAACACAATGAATAGGCTCAAGACGCAGTCTACACAGGTGCCGTGGCACATTTCAGACAAAAAGCTCTTCCTCCTTTTGGATGCAGATGTGTATAGCAGGGGTCTTCAACAGGGGATCCTCAGAGTTACTACAGGGGGTCCTCCAAATCTTTGTGTGATAGAAACTTTTTTTCTCTTTTTTTTTATATCAACCACATGAACCCTAGCGTGTCCATATTCCGAGAACTTTAGCCAAAAATAGCAGATCTACAAGTTCACAACGCCTCGCGCTGCAAGGCGTTGTGAGCTTGTAGATCGGCTATTTTCGGCAAAAGGGTTTTTGTGTAGAGGGGAAAAAGAGCAGACTAAGTACAGAATGAAAGGTCAAGTTAATTAAGTATTGACGGTTCAAGTGGTTAAATATCTGAAAAACCGCATTAACATGAATCCAAAATATACTGATGATCGTGCTGTCAAACAATGAAACAATATGGAATCTATGAAAAGGTTGTGGGGGTCCCTGCTTCATCTCTCTCTCAAAAAGGGGTCATTGGTCTGAAAACGTTGAAGACCCCTGGTGTATATAGTATTTATTTTGAGACATCATCTCTTACCGGACATGCCCTGTTTGGAGACCTGCCTGTCGTAGATCTTCTTCTCCAGGGTGAAGTCACAGACGAGGCGGTAGATGTGGCAGGCCTTCCTCTGACCATAACGGTACACTCGACACACGGCCTGGGCGTCGTGACATGGGTTCCAGGACGCATCGAACACCACCACACGGTTGGCCCCGATCAGATTAACCCCTAAGCAGCCCGCTCTGTGTGGACAATCAATCACAACTATTGATTAAATATCAGTGGGGAAGTGTGTGAAAGACTGAAGCCAGATTCATTAACCCATTTAGGCCTAGAATTATTGAATGCTTTAACCAGTGAAAAATAGCAGATATACAAGCTCACAGCGCGGCACCGAGTGCCGCGCTGCGAGCTTGTAGATCTGCTATTTTTGAAAAAGTCGTGAAAATGTGTGCAAATCTTTGTATTTGTATTTTCAAAGCGCACGTTTGTAACTCAAATTTTGCTTCTGGGTGGTCCCTGGAACTAGATATTTTGAGATGCGGGTCCGTGGCCAAATACATATCATTTTGGGGGTCCTTCACATGAAAGGTTTGAGAACCACTGACATAGTAGTCTCTCAAGAACAGGCTAACTGAGCTCCATTCAAGTGAAAAGGACCTTTTCTTTGACAATGGCTAGCCAGATTGCTGACATAGAAACATAGTTCTTTCAAAAAATCTTAGAAGGATTCAAAAGACACTTATAGAATCGGGTCAAAATTCTAATTTTCAAGATTTTTTAAAAATAGCAGATCTACAAGCTCGCAGCGCGGCACTCGGTGCCGCGCTGTGAGCTTGTATATCTGCTATTTTTCAATAGTTAAAGCATAAAATAATGAAACACAAAATGTGTACCCGTTCTAAATGGGTTAAGGGCCATTCACACTGGACACTAAAAATATAGTTTTAAAAGTCAAGTGGATGGCAGAGTTCACACAGACTATTATATTAAAATTAAATACAATGGTGAACGATGGAACAAATGACATACTCTCTGAGGCTCCAAAAGGAGGTAGGAGAAAGGAAATGGGAGAAATGGCTAAGACAATTGGGTGATACCTCTGATTCTTTATGAAGGTTGATTCTAACCCTACATGTACACGTTATATGTTAATGACTGTCTGACAACTGTGCCGGGCGTCCCATGACCTCTTTTATTTTAATTTTTTATTTATTTTTTATTTATCTACCTTATTTTGTTATTGTCTGTCTTACATATTGTTTTTGTCTTTGTGCTTTGTATTGTTGAAAAAAATATTTTTGAAAAATCTTTAAAAGTTTAAAAAACAAAAAAAACAAAAAAATGGTGAACGATATAGTTATCTTAACACCTTCTAAGCCAAGGGGGGCCCCTTAATGTTAAAACCGTACTATATCGCACATCCCCCCAGGGACTCTCAGCCAGGCCGTCTATTCCCGGACTTTGTCTTTAAAACCGGAATAAAAGCTTTTGATCCGAAAATCGGCGATCGTCTAACCTTCCCTAGTCACCACTCGTGCACTGATGGCTCATGCAGACCGTGCATGAAGCAGAGGTGACGTCAGCGCCTCTCCTTCTCCAAGGCACCTTCCACCCATCCGTTTACTGTCTACACACTCGAGCTCCTCCTGCAGCCATGCTTGGGGCTATGCTAGCGAAACTTTTCAGTTCTGTTCTTCAGTCACACATGGACTATTTGCGGGGACATTTACGTGAAAGGATCGCGCACGCGAAACGCACGGGGACATCGACGATCGGCCAAAACCCCCATTCTATCCCAACGGAGATCGAGAAAATCATGGTGAGTTACTGGCCTGGGGGGGAAAAAAAAAGAAAAAACAGCGGCGCTGTTCAAGATGGAGGGGCTGCGGGGTCATGTTTATAAACATAATATTATGTCTCAGATCACAATACAATAATAGAAATTTCACGGCTAATCTACCAACCACCATTCTATTTCGGACGGCAAAGTGTTAACTTTAATGCTCAGTGTGAATGGCAAATTTATGCTTTGCCATACAACGGTGTTTGCTGACAAAAGAACATCAGATCTAAAAGCGCACAATGCGTCACACGGAGAGATGCGATGCAGAGCACAGATTAAGCATAAAAACAGCTACCTGGTGGACAGAAGGAAGAGCCACGTGTTGGTGTTCTCTGTGTCATTGAACTGGTTGATCAGTCGCTCTCTCTCCGAGCCAGACGTACCCCCATCCAATCCTGTACGGAGCATAGACATGAGTAATGTTAAGCATGCTTCCTGAATCCCAAAGCATCCAGTGCACACCAGGGCGGCAGTGGCTGCAGTGGCTCAGGAGGTAGAGCAGGCAGTTTCCCAAGTTAGTGTCAAAGTGTCCTTGAGCAAGACGCTGAACCCCAAATTGCTCCCGATGTCGGATGCGCAGGTTGGTGCCTTGCATCTTGACGTCTGTGTGTGTGAATGGGTGAATGTAATGCACAATCATTGTAAAGCACATTGGATGAAGGCGCTATATGAATGCACCATTTACCAGGAAGCTGAAGAGTTTCTGGGGTGAGTGAGTAAATGGGCGGCTGGATTTTAAATCCACACCAACACAGGCACTGGCACATATGTACTTCTTTAGAGGTTTGTACATTTTGTACTCCTCAATGGTTTTATGTGATTTCTTTTTTTGTTTTTGTTTTTTAACCCATTAAGACCGAGAAAGCCTCTGTCAATTTAGATCTTAGCCATATTTTCTACTTTGGCTATTTTTGAAAAATCATGACGTGTGCAAATCTTTATTTTTTATATAACCAACCAAACCAAACAACATATCTTTGCGGATATAGAAGCATGTTTTTTTTCCCACAGAAAACTGTTTAGAAATCATGTGTAGAATCGACCTCAAGTCTAAACGGGTTAATTCATGATGAGTCAATAATTAATCTCTGCTCTATACACAGAACAAATTGCATAGGAGGCGGACAGGAAATCCGTGGTAAAATCCCAGCAGTCAAACGTTGCCAATGAAACATGCACACATTCACATTCACACAGTTCTCCATGGTTTAATAGCACACATTGTGATTAAAGTAGTTGCTATGGGAACAAGGAGCCGATGGCTGGGTGACTCACTGTAGTAGTTGAGATTGCGGACCCAGTTCTGGTTGTGGGCGTCTGGGCGAGAGACCTCTGCCGGCATGGGCCTTTTGCACAGGAACTCTTCAATGACCGACAGAGTGGACAAGCTTTGGCTGATGGCGGGCAAAACAAGAAAAAGATGACAGGAAGATAATAGATTACAGGATGTTATTAACAAGCTGGCATTGTTTTAAAAGGATCCCTGTCTAATAAGACAAATATGCCTCAATACATTATAGTGTGTGCCAGCGGCTACGTCATTGTAGTCCTTAGCGGCCATTTCTTGGGACAAAACACAGGTGTTTCAATTGTTTGATTGCATAGAACTAATGCTATAGTCTAATCAGAACACCTGTGTAAGGCTGTGTTGTCCCAAGAAATGGCCGCTCTTAGAACTACATTTGGCACATCCTATAATAGCCCTTTGTAACTAAATTAAAAACACTTTTATTCAAGTGGGACAACGCCGGTCGCAAGTTGATGGTGTCATTTGTAAATGTGTGTTCCAGCCCTATGGAATATATGGAATGCAAGTTCTTATAAATATTTAAAATATTGTTTTGAGGGGCGCCCGCTGGCCTGGTGGTCAAGGCGCATACCACATACTAGGCTATGATGCCTGCTGGCGTCGCCAGTTCGATTCCCGATCCGGACGACCTTTGCCACATGTCATTCCCCATCTCTCTCCCCATTTCCTGTCAGCCTACTGTCCTATCAAATAAAGGCATAAAAAGCCCAAAAAACAAATCTTTAAAAAAAAAATATATATATATATATATATATATATATATATATATATATATATATATATATATTGTTTTGATGTTTATACAGTATTAGCCTTAGGAAGTATTAAGTTGCTTTTTATTAAGACTAATAACATTCCTTAGGGCTGGACCACACATGGACAGAGGACGTTGGGCGTTGTCCCACATGAGTAAAACATGAACTATTTGTAAAATAAACAAAATATTTAAGTTTAAGGTGTTTTACATTTTAATTATAGAAGGCAATTAATGTATTAAGGCATATTTGGCTTGTTAGCCAGGGATTGGCCCCAACTATCTGTCCAAACCAGGGTAATACAGACATTTTCCATTTTTAGATGAATACATTACTATCACTGCTAATTAATCTATATCTAATAAACCATTCACTTAATGTTGGATTTGTATATCGGACAAGGGACTCACCTGAAAACCAAAATCTTGTCTCGTCTCTTGACACTCTCGTCAATCAAATGGAAGAGCAGAACCATCTTGGCAGAGTTCTGCAAAAGTCCTGGCTGGTAGTTTACCATTATGGGCTTTGCCTGTGATAGATCAATGGAGGAAATAGATGCTGAATTAGACAATGTTGCAATAGACATTTTTTAGGCCTATGGGGGAACATATCAAGAAATCTTAGATTGACGACCCAAGGAGGAGAGGGAAAATTAACAAAATGGCACAGTCAATATTTGTCAATGTATTATTTGCTGAATAATCAACCACAATGAATTACTTTACATAGCAATTGCTGAAATGTATTCTGTAACTGACCACATTGTCAATGTAAGATTGTCACAGCCTTTAACAGTCAGCTATCCATTCCACACTATTGTGGGAGTGAGACATGCTGTCATTTCACATTTTATCTTAGGGACCGTCAAATATAGTATGTATGACGGAAGGTTATTATGTTGGCAACCCTACAAATATGGCAGAGTCACGTGAGAGTTATGTTTCCCCAAACATTTTTGAGTACCAATAATAAACCCAAGGGTAAGTGACAGCATGCAGTATTCCATGGTTTTGGAAGAACAACCATATAACCCACAAGTGTCAGGCGAGTTTTTATGTTATTACCCTTGATAGTAGTTCTGACTCAACAAAAATCAATAGATCACCATTACCAGTGTAACACACACGTGCCACAGTCAGTAGGCAAAAAAGGTGGAAAAAAACTACGTACCAGGGCTAGTTTTATTAAATCACACAAAACAGTCCTGAAGTGACGCAGACAATTTTCAATGGTAGGTGAAAAACGCTCTGAATAATGGCAGAGAATGAGTTAACTACTAAATTACATTACTCCCCATCACAAACTTATTATGATTTTTAATGCCTGTCGTGTTTCTTTATTGTTTATTCCTTGTATCTTGTATTTGGACCTGAGTCTGCTAATAAAGATTGAATTAAAACAAGATAACAAGTCATACCCAATCATAGGTGATGACTTGATTGGCTCTGTCCTGAGTGGGGTTGAGTGGAGGCAAGTTGATGGGCTTGGAGTCAGCAGCTTTGCCCTTGAGGCCTGTACCGGGGGCGGGGCAGCGGGGGTTGGAAGCCATGTCCTCAAGGTCCAGGTCCTGCTCATTGGCCTGGTTCTCCTTCTGGAGGCTCTCATACAGCACGTCAGGGTGGTTCCAAATCTGGAGGGATAAAGAAATGTATTCAAACAACGCCAAATTAGCAGCATTAGCTCAAAGCCGACTCCTAAAGGTGGCTCTCGACCAAACAGACTCCAAGACTCTTTCCAACTCGTTCAGACTGGCAGTCTGTGGCATTTAGTTGGCACAGACTAAGCACAAACTCTAGTCGGCCGAAAGGACATTGTTTTTGCACTGATCGCAGTGTGTTGCCAGGTCTGCTTATCATAAGCAACTTTAGGCTTGTTTTCCAGTAAAATTGTTTATATATTCATAGCTGTGGGTTGATTTTGTTTGGGCTTGTTTTCCGAAGTGTAGTTGCTTATTTGGGCTTGCTTTCAAGATTCTTTTTAAATAAGCTGATGTAATAGGGCTAAAGTGGTGCAACTGGTCGCTTCTTTTGGGCTTGTTTTCATAGACCTGTTCGCTTGTTTCACTCACAGAAAATAGCAATTGTGGCAACACTCTCAGCTTCGACAAACACAAACACAGCACTATCTTTGCTTTGGAGTTGACCGATTGGTATGGGAATTGAGAGTCGAGATTGAGAATATGGCATTTAGTTGAAATCGGCTGAAATCGGTGCGGTGGAAAACTGCCTTAACCATCACCTTGCAGCAGACACAGAAGGCCTTGAGGGGGTTGAGGCCCAGCCAGCCACTGTTCCCGGCCTCCCGGAAGCGGGTCATGAACTCTGTGTAGAGCGCCCTCTGGATCGGGGACAACCGCACCATCATCACGTGCTCTTCCTTAGAAGGAAGCTGGTCACGCAGCACGTCATGACCACGTCTGAACGACAGAAAAGCATCGCAGAGAGAACAGAAGTCAGTTAAATCTTCTACACCAGTGGTTACCAAACCTTTTAGCTCCAGACCCAAAAGAGAAATTAAGACGTTTGCCCGGGACCCAAACTAGTGAAAACAGCAGATCTACAAGGTCACAACAACGCGTCGTTTCATGCCGCGTTATGAGCTTGTAGATCGTCCATTTTCACTACTTCTTAAACATTTGTGTTCTAATATTAAGGAATTTCTTAGATTTTTCTTTGATTTCGTCATGACATTACTGGAAAAACAAATCTTTGAATTTAGTTTTTAATTAATGGGGGGAAAAGTTTTTTTTGGGAATGTTTATTGGAAATATTTTGAATAATAATTTAAAAAAACAAAATGTAGCAATCAATGCGACCCACAAATGGGTCCCGACCCACTGTTTGGGAAACGGTGTTCTACGCTGGAGAGTAAAGTCATGGTTGACTTGGCAGCCTTTTCCAAAATGACTATGTCCTCTCACTCCTCACCTCTGGACAAAGCCCTCAAGTAGGCTGTGCAGCACATGGCTCCGGTAGCGCATGAGGCGGACGTCTCCAGGCGTGCTGTCCACACACTGCCCGTTCAGGATGGGCCGCTCGAACATGTTGCTGAACTCCTGCCGTGTTCCCAGGAAGTCTGGCCTGACAAAGTCCACCATGCACCAGTATTCAATGAGGTTGTTCTGCAGAGGGTAGCCCGTCAGAACCACCCTGCGCCGCGAACGGATGTTCTTCAGGGCCTGTGAGGTGTTGGCGTGGCAGTTCTTGATGCGGTGGCCCTCGTCACAAATCACCACGTCTGGACCGGGTCGTGCAATGGCTTTCTCAATGCCTTTAAAAGACAATAAAAGACAAGAGGTTAAGGAAATAGTTAAGGTGTACACACACCGGCTGCAGACGCCGTGCGTCAAAACAGCCGCTCCCATTACTTTCTATGGGCATGACCACATGGGCACAGTCAGACGCGCACAGGCGCACGTTCGCGGAACTTTGCGCTTCGCCTGCCACTCCGATATGCCACTGTTGCATTTTCCAGTCGTTGCAGCACGGTGAGATATATGCGCAGCCTGTCCGCAGCCGGTGTGTGTTCCCCTTTACATACACAATGTTTGAGCAGTGTCTCAGCGCTCCAACACTATGGTTAACCTAAAGAAAAACTGTGCTATTCTAAAGAGTATTTCTTCAAACTAATCTCTATATTCACCTTTCATGAGCTCCTCCCGCCTGTCTTCTTCATCCAGGTCAATGATAACTGGACCGGCAGGCTTCTTAGACTTCCTCTTTCTGCACACCACAAAGGTCTTCTTCATAGACAACAGACGGTACATTTCGTAGCCCATCAGCAGCACCCCTCCATCTCTGGACCAGTCCCCCACCACCTTAGCCCTGGCCACTGTTGATCTGCAAGTCAGACAATCCATCATGTACACATAAGGGGAATACGGATCACTAATTTTCCTTGCTACACACATCCATGCGCATTCACAAATGCATGCGCACGCACATGCACACAAATTTTAAGCTGCATACTTGTGCTCATCATTGAGAATGTAAACTTTGAACGCGCGGCCCGTGAAATTTGCAGAGTCAGTGTCTGGAGGAACGGCGTCTTGGGGAGGAAGCCAGAGGTTGAACTCTGACATCCAGTTCTGAAGAGTGTTCACCTGGGATGTGGGAGAGAGAAAAAGAATATGTATGAATTGAGTGTTAACTAACCTATACAATGCACACCTAGGGCTGGGGCGGTATGGATTTTTTGTTATCACGGTAATGTCACTGTTTACCGACGGTATGGCGGTATCTCCCCCAAAAAATTAAGTTTGAATAAAAATAAAAAAAATGAAAAAAAGAAATTTATCTCTGTATAATTGCGGTTATGAACTTGATACCGCGGTTTGCATTACACAACTGCGGTATGGCGGTAATGCGGTTATGGCACCCAGCCCTATGCACACCATTCACTATACCACAGGCAGATAGACAACTCACCGGGACAATGGCCAGCACAGTGTGTGCCCCGGTGTGCTTCAGCAGGATGTCAATAAAGGAGATGACCTGTAGGGTTTTGCCCAATCCCATACTGTGAGCCAGGATGCAGCCAAATCCACTACTGGTTTTATACCGTTCCAGAGATTCAATCAGGTTATCGTACAGAAACCGGATACCCCCAACCTTGAGAAATGGAGGGAGATTAATAAATTAATACACAATTACAATTTAGCAGACACTCTTAATCCAGAGCGATTTACAATAGCAAGGTAATACATCAATACATCAAATGCATAGAAATAGTCATCTAAGAAAAATGTAGGTAGACCCAGCACCTATTCAGTAAAAAAGTTATAAGAAACAAATGAACTATGAAAACCGGCACATCTTGTCCGTATCTCCGTTACGCCTGACACTGTGGTTAGCCGCTCTGACATCATGCTCTGACGTCACTGTGAGGTCAGGGGAACCACCCTAACAGAATGGGTTTGCCGCTCTGACATCACAGTCTGACTTCACTGTGATGTCAGGGGAACCACACTAACAGAATCCCTTTTATGCCCATACATGGAAATCCCTGATGTCATCAATATTAAGCCCATATCTAACAGGACTTCATATGGGAATGCCCATACAGTATATGGAGGCCACAAAACTATTCATTCGGGTTGCCCGCTGGCCTACTGGTCCAGGAGCATACCACTTAGGCATTGCCACATAGGCATGGATGCCCGGCGGCGGTTCGATTCCCGATCCAGATGACCTGTGCCGCATGTCTCTCCCCATCTCTTCCCCCATTTCCTGTCAGTCTAACTGTCCTATCAATAAAGGCAAAAAAGCCCAAAAACAAATCTTTAATAAAAGAAAACTATTCATTCATTCATACCTGGTGAGGTTTGACAGCCTTGGCTAGTTGCGGAGCCAGGAAGATATCCTCCTCCTCTGCAGGGTGGTTCAAGTTGACCAGCACTCTGCCCTGGGCATCGGGGTGGTTCTGGGAGTCGTTGATGTGCGCCCCGCTGCTCTCCTCCGTGCCAGCGGCTGCCTCGCTGTCCTCGTCGGTCGACTCGCTGCTGATGTGCATGGCATCCTCGTCCCCGGAGCTGAGCTCAATCACATCTGTATCAAAGTAGGATGAAACAAAATGGATTTTATGTAAGAAGTGTGGTTCAAAATACTTGATGTTGATACTGAAGGATGTGCTCCTTTTGTCTTCCCTCAATTCAATCATTGCCAATAAACGTAATAAAAGTAATAAAAAAGTCCAGAAGTCACTCCGTTACTTCCTGGGTCATGGAAGTATTTTCTCTATTGAAAATATCATAGGTTCTTCATAGCATCATAAGAACTGTGTTCCAAAAAACATTTAACCCTTTAAAACCAGGAAAGCATCTGTGTAATTTTAGATTTGAGACATATTTCATGCTTTGGCTATTCAAAAATACAAGATATACAAGCTCAAAGCGTCCCGTGGCAAACACAGCTAATCTACAAGCCCACAAAGTGTTGAATCAACGAGTAGCGACGCATTGTGGACTTGTAGATTGGCTGGTGTTTGCACGCAGCACCATCTTACGATGAAGTAAAGCCTTGAGGGGAGACCTCTCCCTTCTGCCTCTCAGACTGACGGCTCTGATCTTGCGATGCCAGCTGCCGTTTAAGGTTACATTATTATTATTATCTATTACTATTAGGCCTGTCCTCGACTCAGGATTTATGAACTCGACTCGAGTCGAGGGGTTCATTCCGACGCGTCGATGAATTGTTTTATAGTCTACTTTGTGTAAAAAAAAAAAGGAAAAAAAATTGCTTTAAACCACGTCAACATAATACAATAATACATTAAGATGAATTGAATACACAGTGTTTTCGGTGATATCGGTGCGCGAGCACAAATGTTATCTGCATAGCAGTGTACAACCATAGAGTTATAACACACCGTTAAAACAAATAAAACATCTCCGCTGTTTCAACTCTGCCCCGTCTCTCGGCAGCGTGCAGTATAGATGAGACATTCGCGAACGATTCCGCTCTCTTGAACGGCTCTTTTAAATGAACGATGAGTCGCGGGACACAGAGCACTGACAGAGTAATGAGTCAGTGTCGATAACGGATTCATTTCAGAAACGGATCATAAACAGGCGGAGGCACAGCTCCCGCTAGAGCCAGCAGTGTGGACATGTCATGGACGCAAACACAGCGAAACACAATCATTCATCATGGATTACAACACTGGAACAATTCAGAAGCACTTTAATTAGAAAATGTAACTTGTAGCCTACACTTGTGTATGTTAATTTGACTTTAGAAGATTGTTTACTAAACGTGCGTTTGTGCTGTGGCAGGAGGTTATTTAATATGGGATTTTGACAGCGTGCTTCCTCCTCTTAACGGAACACCGTCCCGGGGCTTAAAACGACGCGTCAATTCGTCGATCTTTAGAGGACAGGCCTAATTACTATGCATTTCTATTATTATTATTTGCGTTCTTGTATTCCAATGCAGTCGCAGTTGGAGAATGAGTTGGATGTCCAGCCCGTTGACAATAGGCAGAGTGATCTGGGGAGTGACACAGAGATGCGCCCGACCGTGGAACACCACGGTTGGCTGGAGGGCCTGTGACGGTCACGGTCACACGCCCCCAGACCTTTTGGGCCGTAACAACATGTCTCGCAAGAATTTAATCTATTTCGTTTAGAATATGGAACATTCGTTGACAGCCTTACTGCCTACTGTATACAGTGCTGGAATGGAGATTTTACAACATATCTGAATCAGGGATGTTTTAAGGTTCTATGTTGCTCACATTATAGTGAACAGAATCAAAGACGTTTTCTCTCTCCGATCATACCTTCTCGGATGAGTCTCGCAGGCAGCTGGGGTTCCTCTAATTCATCCTCCTCGCCACTGCTATCCAAACAGATGACATCCTGCTTGCTCAAGAGAGAAGGCACTGCTTGAGACGCCTCCCTCAGAGCTTCCACTGACAGAGGTGCAAGAGGACAGGAGACGTACAGAAAATGGAATAAGAGCCAATGTCAAGTTGCGAAGACATCGTGACATGCATCTATGAGGTTATGGTTAAAACGGTATACACAATCATAGGTGATGATGAATTGATTGATGTTCAAAGACAGGGGCTCTGCACTCTAAAATATTTGTTATGATCGTGGAGATAAAAAGAAAAACAAGTGACCACAATGAGGAAAGCTGAAACATTTGTAAATATTAAAAAGGAAGTTAACCTGAAAAATTACTTTACTTCCGATTTAATTGTATAACATTCCTTTACAGTGAATGAAGGAATCCCAATACGAAGAAAATACTTGACCAAAAATGTAGTAAATGGAGAACGTGATTAAGAGCAAAACCAACTCCAAACAACACTCATAGTGCAATCGAGTGCACGAGCGAAGCACAAGCCTGGGCATGCCTGTGTGGTTGAACCGGAGCTCATTCACATGCACGCAACTGCCCAGGTGTGTGCGTGATTTGTGCATGAGTCAATTTAGCCCAGACGTAGTTCTAAACGAAACAAAACCAGGGCGAATTTTGAGGTTGGTCGCCAGTCTCGCCACCACCGAACATGCAACGTCGGCAAAGGAGCACCCTTCATTAAAAAGGGAACATTCCCTGCGTTCACGATGACATGGCGCCTGATGGCTGCAGCTTTGGCCTTAGTGTTAATTTTTATTTATTTGATTTTCTTTCATTTGTATTTATTTTTTACCTATTTGAGACTCTGTGACAGGTAGAGCTTGTGACAGTGTAGAGGATTCCTTCCTCTGCTGTTCCAGACGTTTCCGCCTTTCCAACTCTTCCAGTTGGGCAGCCTTGGTCCCAGCCTCCAGCTGATGCTCTTTGAGTAACTTTCTGTAAAGATGAAAGGAAAGAAGGTCAGGCAAAAACAAATGACCTAATGCGTTATAGCCAGAAGTATATCTGTGTGTGTGTTTGTACAGTACCTGATATTCTTCCTCATATGTGAAGGCTTCGATAGCTTGGAGAGTTTGGAGCCTTTTGAGGACTTGGAGGACTTGGATGATTTCGAGGTCTTGGATGATTTTGTGGTCTTGGGTGATTTTGCGGACTTGGTTGACTTCGGGGACTTGGTTGACTTCGAGGACTTCTGCTTCTTTGTTTTTTTCGGAGGTGGCTTGCTGCTGCTGCTGGTGTCCTCTGGGCTGGTCGGAGGCTGAGAACGGGAAGCAGGTCTGGAGGAGGGGCGGGAGGCAGGCTGAGACGTAGGCTCGGGCGAAGGCTCTCTAGAGGTAGCTGAAGCAGAATCCCACTGAATCCCACCCGGACCAGACTCTGCTGCTTTATCTTGTTTCTGGGCACCCTCAGCTCGTTCTGAGAGAGTGAGACAGAATTTCGGATACACATTTCAAACTCAATGCAGCTTGGTTGTGTGTGTTTTTTTTTCTTGACTGCTATGCAGGAGTTAGGGTAGTTACAAAATGTGACTATTATTTCCAGATATGAATAGCTAGCCTAGGGATGGATGTTTCAAATTTGTACTGTTTTACGGGATGTCCATATCTTACTAATTAGCTCTCCGCGACTCCGCCTACACCAATTTGGCACAAGGATACAATTTTAAATGATCAGATCTTCATGATTGTCACCAACTCACCATCATTATTAGAGTTGGGTAAAACAAGGACTACTTAAGTCACTCACCAGCTGTGTCATCTTCATCGTCTCCATCGTCTCCATCATCTCCATCCTCCTCTTCCTCCTCCACGTCCTCCTCCTCTTCATTTTCCGAACTGGCCCGATCTTCCTCGTCACCGTCACTGTCAAGACTGCTGCGGTCCTCATCACTTTCTGAAGACATGGCGTCCTACAGGGCTCTAAGAGCATTACCTACACATCCTCAAAAGAAGCCCTTAAAACCAAAAGAGAAATGAATTGCATGTTACAATAATATTGGACATATTGTTACTCTTGCAAGTCTTTCCAAAAATGATGAAGGGCTGTCCCAAATTCTAGCATAATTTTAAGTGAAACATTATTTGTAGAGATTACCACTGAGTGCACGTAAAACAGGAGTGTTATAGAATATAGATTGTAGACTCCTTTTGAACTACAGTTAAAGGAGTAGTTCACCACCAAAATGACTTTTTTTCTATTGACTACTCATGCCGCTGAGACTTGAGTTCAGTTCAATAATATTTTTTTGTTTTTTGACGCATTCCTAAGACAATAATTTGATTACAACTAGTAAGACGCCTCAGCCCTAAAGGGCGAGGTCGCGCCATGTCTTTGCCATCTGGCCAGTGATATATATCGGACCAGTTACCCATATATGGAAACCCCTGGTACCCATAAATGGAGATCCATGTACTGTATACGGAGATTTGCTGCGAGAGCCCAAACATGCTTACTCAGTCGTTATGTGAAAAGTCCTATGATGTCTATGACATCTGACATCATAGTCTTTTATGCCCATACATGGAGGAGAACCAGCCACACAGATATGGGCTGCCTTGGCCATATATGGATTCTGTTAGTGTGGTATGTGGCCTCCATATATGGGCATTCCCATATGAAGTCCTGTTAGAATTGGGCTTAATATTGATTACATCAGGGAACTCCATATATGGGCATAAAAGGGATTATGCTAGTGTGACATCACAGTGAAGCCAGAGCATGATTTCAGAGCGGCAAACCCATTCTGTTAAGAGTGGTTCCCCTGACAAGACATCACAGTGATGTCAGATCATGATGTCAGAACGGCAAACCCATAGACCGTAAAAAAGTGTACACGTCCAGACATCCAGACAGAGTTAGCATGTGCCGTTTCACATACTAAACTGCGACCTTCGGTCGCAATAAATTTACCCCCATTGATTCCGGATGGGGACCCAACTGAAGGGGGTAAATTTACTCAAATAATGTTTTTGTCTTATACGAATACGAAAACAAATATGAGTAATCAATAGAAAAAGTGATTTTGGGGGTGAACTACTCCTTTAATGTTGTTGTTGTTTTCTAAAAGAAAACCTTGACTACTTTATTATTGCATGTAATCATTTCTTCCTCAGATATATTTATTATCTGTACAAATAGACATAACAAATGAAGATAAATGGTGGAGAAAAGACAAAAGTATATTATTATAATTACAGCTCAGTGACAGAAAAATAAAAAGGGGAGGTATATTTACCACAAACAAAATGCAGAAGTTGAGATACACAACTACTCAAGAAAAACATATACAAGCTTTGAAGCCATTGCATGCAATCTTAACCTGTGATCTTAATACTTGGTTCTATTTAAATTGTACACTCTCTGATGTCATTAACAATGAGGATTGTACAGTGTAGCTTAGGGTTCCAGAGATAAGATAATAAATGTGGGTCCGACTCCTGGCGTGGCCTAATAAATACATTTATCAAACTAGATTCATTGGAACTACAGTACAGTGAGTGTAAATAAGCCGAAAAGCTTACTAGGGTCTCCTTTTAGTTGACCTTGTACCAGTGAACTGTACTGTCGTGAAACTGTACCCTTTCCTATGCAAACTTATAATAAAGTCTTCAATCAAAGTAAGTAATTTGAAGCGACAGCCAAAAACACACATTTTGGGTATGGGAGTTAAACTTTTGTTTCGATTTGATGATTCTGAACAAACGGTCTCCGAGTCTGAACACAATGTGCAGGCATCGTGGTGCTGGTGTCTGGTGATAATAATACACACAGGTCTCTCTCTCAGGCGTTGTAACCTAAGGATGTACAACAAGTAACTGCTACCAGCCAAGGCAGGCACTAGCGCGAAGCTAACTGCGCAGGTAGCCTGTTTGTGTTTATAGTAGTAGTACCGTTGTTATTGTTATTGCAACATCCCTAGCTCGGTCGTTTTGAGACAGTGAACACAATGTGACATTACTGACATAGCTCTGTTTACACAATGCTGTACCCCCCATCCAACTGTATACATGTTCCCCATTTTCCACTGTTTTTATTATATTTTGACACTTTGGCAATGTAAAAGTATGTTTTCTCATGCCAATAAAGCTCCTTTGAATTGAAAATTGGAACAGTAATGTAAATGTTATATAACTCCCTACACTTACCCCTGTGTGTGTGGTAAGGTATGCTAATTGCTAACAAGCGAGCGTGTTCGACGACTACGACTGTCGTTGATTTAAACCCTTAATAACATACAACAGTGCAGCGTCCATTGTCCATCCTTAGTGTGCGCAGAGGATGTTGGTTGACTAGCGGCTGCTGCTAGCTGGCAGGGATGCTAATGTTCGCTAACCAGCTCAATTGGCTAACGACGTTAGCCAAGTTACACACCGATGCTAATCTTTTTACACAGTCTAGGATGCTAATGCATCAAGCTAGCCAAGATGCGCTAGCCAAGACCCCAAGTTCAAACGTCAAGCTTTGCACGGCCGGTTATTCTTACCTCGTGTATGTTGAAGGTATCTCCTTTGAGATTCTTGTAATGGTGATTTGTTCTCCAATTAAATAGATATTAGCGGAATAAAATGCAATGGCAAAAAAACGTTGCTATTTTTCCCAGGTTTTTTTGTGAGTGTGACCACCAACACCATCCCCCACAGAACCGGGAACAAGTTTGCACACTCGAACGTTCCGGGGTACCAGAAGCAGTTCTCTGTTACACCCGTTACAAGCCAGGTTACAACCTCGTATGATAAAATAAAATAAATACAATTCACATTAATTTGAAAGCTCAATAATTGCAAATAGAAAGAAATTAACACCGTTTAGAGTTTTACTTTACTGCTAAGATTATGACAATTACAAATAATGTAATTATCTCTAAAAATCAACATGATACAACAGACTGAACTGAACAAATAGGCCTACATGATAATAAATACAAATCATATATTATATTAATTTGAAAGTTTAATAATTGCAAATAGAAAGAAATTAACACTGTTTAATAAAAATCTTTTTACTTTTACTGCTAAGATTATGACAATTTACAAATAATAAACTGAACAAATATGTCTACTGACACTTTCTTGACTGCCTAACCCTAACCCTAACCCATTCAACTGTACGCTCATATGATTTAGTTTACCTTTCCTACTCTATTACACATGGCAATATTTCTACTGCTTTTTCGTAAATTAAAACAACTACCAACTTCTGTTGTTGTTGTTGTTGTTTTGTCTTTTTTTAATCTATCACTCCTACCCTGTCAGCTGTCACTCATGATTTGACGTTTACACACTTTGTAACCTCGCCTACCAGGCTACACACTTCACTTTGTACATTTCTGTGAGAGTGTTGTTAAATGAGAGTTTCTGGGACAAAACTAGCTCTGGTCCATGAGCTAGGACAAAACCCAGACCAAGTTCCAGGGGGTCCCCAGCTAAAAAAGATAGTTAGGAACCAAATAGACCCTTATGGGTGTGTAACAACAATATAAATTGGGGTCACTGTCTGTCTGACTCTGACCCCAATTTGACATGAAATGGGTCCTTACAGTACAGCCTAAAGAATGTCAAACTACTAGCCTCCTTGAAATTAAAATAGTTGAGAATCACTGCTAGAGCTGTACAAATCTTCTCTTATGGGGGTAACTGGAATATCTTTTCAAATGGGGTCCGCGTGTCAATTTGAGGGTCCTTGAGATGAAAAGCTTTGAGAAACACTGCATTAGGGCAATAGAAATGGAACGCGGACCGCCGTTGGCCCGCACAATAGTGACGTAGAATGTAGGCGTCAATGAATGCTGCCTGTCTGTCTCTTTTGTGTTTATTTCATAGCTAACAACAGCTACACGCAAGGAATTGTACATGATCAATCATTACGTTAGGATTCATAATGTGCATTCTGTGACCATGATACCGACGAGCTGTGCATAAACACAAAGATGAACAACAAAGGGTGGCTGGAGCTTGAGAGTGACCCAGGTGAGAATATGAAAGCTTTCACACAGGCTAACACAGCTAACGTTAGCTTCTGTTTTGATTACATGGTTTTTGGTGCTTTTTATTCAGATTTTTGGGCCTTCTTCGGTTCGTCAATGGAAAAAGACGATGTAACATAACATAGTTTACATTGAGGGGATTTTGCCAGTCGCAGTCTAATGTGACGACTTGTGTTTGCACATCAACTTCTTTTTATTTCAAGGACCCCCAGTTTGATCAGAACTCGTTCTGGACCAGAGCGTTAGTGTAGTGTACATACATACACATGGAACCAAATGGACACTCGGGCTTACACAGACCCATAAGGGAGAACCAATGGTCTACACACCACCACACAATTTAAATTTAATTTGCTTGAATTTGTGGGACATTTTGTTGCTTCACACTCACAGGCTCAGCACAGCAAGTATCACTGCACCAGTGATTTTCAACCCTTTTCATATCAAGGTCCATTATTTATTCGGCATTTGAGCCACACAGACCACCACTTGTTTTATCCTCTGTTTCAGACCCAAAGCTTAGAATATTATGTTATCATTGGATAAGATTTTTTCCCCAATCCATGCTATATTAATGTGGCATAGGAGAGGTAGCAGGCAAACGTTGATCAGAATAACAATTCTTCTACGTTGTCTCATTGAGTAGACTTCTTGTAAATTAAGTAATGGACTAAATGTAGACGTTAAACAATAATTTAACTCTTGAGAGTGTAAAATTAAACCAAAATGGACCTGTGAGTTCATATTACACTCTCAAGAGTTAAAGATCTATAAGGGTCCATTTGGTTACCAATTCTCCATTTAACTGGGGACCACCTGGACCACTGGTTGAGAACCACTGCACTACACCATTTGATCAATAGAATTCATGTGATAATATTAATTATTTTGTGGTCATCACAGGACTATTCAGTCTGTTGGTGGAAGACTTTGGTGAGTAGCTTGTCACTTAGTCGTCAGCATTAACTATTTACATTTCAGTCACTATTATGGGGCTCTGCTGAGAGTATTTAAACTACCAAGCAAATGGGGATTTTTTTTCTTCTTCTTTTTTTCCATTGTAGGTGTCAAAGGTGTCCAAGTAGAAGAAATATATGATCTTCAAAGCAAATGTCATAGGTATGTAGTCTGGAAACAAAGTCCAATGCATATCATGTACCCCAACCCAAGGCCTAGTTAGTTACTGTCAAATCTAATTGCTTCATATGAGTAGGAGGTCTAATGTGGCACTAAAGCTGGTTGCACACTGCACTGCGTTCTTTTCATTGCGTTTTGGAAATCCGGCCTGGGAGAGAGAGAGGAAAGAGAGAGAGAAAGGGACTCAGTGGCAACAGTTGCGCGAATCTGAAAAAAATCCAACCCTGGTCCGAAAATAAATACAAAACGGGCGACAGTGTGCAAACGTGATTGACATAAGGTGAGGTTGATTTTTTTTATTTACGTGCTCAGAAATTCGCTCCGATATTCGGCCCGAAAAACTCAGCAGTGTGCAAAGACCTTAATACTGTGCATCTGTTGAACTGCCGATGTTTCAGATGATTTAACTACATCAGGGTCTTCAGTGTCGTTGGCTAAGATGTCGCGCCACAGTGCATCTACGTAGGTGGTGCGCTTCTTGCCTTTCCTGGCTTTGCCCCTGGGCTGGCTCATAGTGTCAGTTTGCTTACCTCTAGATCTGGGTGCCTGAATGCAGTGCCCTGCCCTGCCAGCCTTATCCTTCTCTCTCTGACTTTGTCTGTGACCCGTGGTAGTTCTTCATAGAGGTCCACATTTCTGATGTGGTCCGTCCATGTGACACCTAGTGCCATTCGTAGCATTCTTATGCAGGTGGTGGTGATGGTTCCTTCAGATGCTGCGTTTCCTTGCAGTTTTTAAGCCTAAGGTCATGGGGGTGTGGAGAGAGAGAATAATAAAATTGTCTGTTTCATTACTCTTTTAAAGATTCTTTCTGCCACTGATCTTCTGATCTTCTTGGCTCATTTGTGAAAGAAAATCTCTCTTGCCAAGTCCCTCTCTGATGTAATGTCTGAAGGCATTCTATTAGTCCAGCTCTCATTTACAATAGCATATAATAGTATTGCTGGTGACAACCAAGTGTTGAATTGGCTAAGAACATCTGCCTTTATTTACAGTTTTACTAGAGTGTAGCAATAATATACGTATGTAATCTAATGTCTAAATGTTTGTTGTTGTAAATGGATGGATTGTTCTTCTCTGCCTTATCTATGGGTTCATCTTCTTGTTGTCATTTGAAATGGATTGTTAACCAGACATTTGTTCTCCTCAGCCCTGTATATGGCTTCATCTTCTTGTTCAAATGGATCGAGGAGCGTCGGTCCAGAAGGAAAGTGTCCACCTTGGTGGATGAAACCTCCGTTATCGATGAGGAGATTGTTAATGATATGTTCTTTGCCCATCAGGTAACACATCTTATGTATTATTCTGCAATCTTTTATCGTTACAGTCTCACTTGTCTTAAAGGTATAACAAAGTATAGGCTTTCCCGTTCTTAATAGGTTAATAATGAAGACATATTGTCAGCTATTCCTTCTTTTCTCATGTTCAATTATCCCAAGAATCTGTACAGGTGTCAGCTGTTAAACACTTCAAGCGTTTATCTTGACGTCTTAACTCATTCATTAATTGTGAGACGCAGCTATCTGATCTTGATCTAACATGTACTCATTTTAATGAATTAGTGTCATCACTGAATATAGGTAGCACTGTCAAGTTATCAGCATTTCAGGAACAGCGTTTGATTTATATTTGTTCAGTTGAAATATTTCTTACTACTTTCAGCTAAATGTAGTGTAACCTTTTAAATGTATAAAATGTTATTTTGACCAATACATATGGTATAACTAACGCAACTGCAGTGGTTGTGTTTGGGTTCTTTGCTCTTCTATTGAGCAATGTAGATCCTGTGTGTAGACTGGTGTGACCAATACTGGTTGACAATATTGGTACTGCCAAAAAAACAAATCCTATTTTTATTTCTCACCTGAGCAAGCAAGCACTATTAGTTCAGTGGTAAAAATGTCAGCTCTTGACCTGGAGACCCTGGTTAAAATCTCAGGTGGGATACTAAAGTTAAAGAATGTAGCTTTTAAGTAACCAGTACTATACTTTCTTCTCATTCTGCTCAAAGCTTTTGTAGTTGAAAAGTTATGGGTCAGTTTTTAATTCTGCTGTCCAGCTGACAAAGAGATAGCCAAGTTACTGTGATCGCTAATAACTTTACAATGATGTCATTTCTGTATCTAGCTGATACCAAACTCCTGTGCTACCCATGCATTGCTGAGTGTGCTTCTGAACTGCAGTGGTGTTGACCCTGGCACCACTCTTAGTCGAATGAAGGCTTTCACAAAGGGCTTCAGTCCAGAGGTAAGAAATGTCTCCATCTTTGAAGCGGTGAAAGCCGCTTCCAAGGAGTGGCTTTGTGTGTCCCGTACATGTCCATATATGGTCATTCCAGTCCAGAATGAACAGGCTTTGTCTGTCCCGTACATGTCCCGTGCATGCAGAATTGAGGATTGGTCAAGCTTCACATGACAATTTGGCCCTCCAGATAAAATTATTCAGAATTCAGAATTCATAAAAATATAGAACTAAAGCACATAGAAAGATCTAGAACACATATTTGTTCTAGAGCTATGAACTCTAGAACAAATATAATAAAAATTCACCGCGTTCCCGACGACCTTTGCTGCGTGTCACTCCCCATCTCTCCCCATTTCCTGTCAGTCTATTGTCCTATTAATAAAGGCATAAAAGTCTATTGAAGTAGGGGAAGATATCTTATTGACAACTTGTGTGGACAAGTCTTTAACTGATTATTGCTTAAAAACGATTTAAAATTGGTTCTCCCCTCACACAGTATTTTCAGTATACCATCTCTCTCACACACATACACACTAGAGCTGGGATCGGGCCCATTTTTTCTGTCCGCATGTCGCCCTAATCTGGCCAGTCTGGCCAGTGATGTATATCGGACCAGTTACCCATATATGGAGATCCCTGCACTTTATTATTATTATTTATTAATATATATATCCATATACATATATGGACTTAGGGTGTAAATCAGAGTAAAGTAGGCTTTTGGGCCAGTTAGGATTTGGGAGTTATTACATCAGAAATCTCCATATATGGGCATAAAAGGGACTTTGTTTCTGAGAATGCCCATATATGGAATTTTTTATTTATTTTATCGTTTATTAATAATAATATGTATCCATATACATACAACATATGTTATGCCCATACATGGAGATCCCTATCTGAACCAGCCACACAGATAAGGGCTATGGCTTGGCCATCTGGCCAGTGATATATATCGATGACATCAGGGATCTTCTTCATATATGGGCATTAAAGGGATACCCATATATGGACTTTTACATAGGTGATGTCACCTGTGATGTCACAGTGACAAGGGAACCAACCCATGTAAAAATGTGTACTGACTGACACGGAGACAAGCTGCAACATTTCTCATGGTATACTGCGACCTTTGGTCGCAATCAACAATATGTCCGACCTGAATCGACGTCCGTCCATTAATTATGAAAATGCGTCCGCCCCGAGTCCGAACCCTCGGTTACCGACGGGTCCTGCGTGTTTGCAGTCGGGTATCCCAGCTCTAATACACACACCACAACAAGGAAAAACATTCTGCTATCTACTTTATATGATCAGTTTTAATTCATTTATTTGACGTGGACATCAGAATAGACACATTTACAACATCTGTCCACAGGAGGATTGTGTACACAGACTTAAAAGTGTATATATTATAATGTATATTGTTTTCTCACAATTCACTTTCGTTTTGCTTCCCGATCTTTCAGAGTAAAGGCTATGCCATAGGAAATGCACCAGAGTTGGCCAAAGCACACAATAGTCATGCCAGGTAAGTTGCCATGAGTGGCTTTTATTTTATTACCGTGGCGGGAGGCGACTCTGGATTTCCAGGAAAACTGTCTTCAGTCATCATTTGATTGCTTGGCCTTGCTCTGGGAGACCTCAGGCTTTGTGCAGTCATCAGTTTTCTCAAACCCATTTTCTTGTTTCTATGGAGACCTGAGCCAAGGCATTTGCCGGAGAAGCAGAATGGGATCAGTGCAGTGCGGACCATGGAAGCCTTCCACTTTGTTAGCTATGTGCCCATCAAAGACCGCCTCTTTGAACTTGATGGGCTCAAAGCTTACCCCATCGACCACGGTAAGACTCCCACCCCGAATCAAATGAAATGATCCCTATTTACTTTTGTCACGCTATGCACATCATCCTGTCTGGCAGCGAACTATAGAAAATTAGAGCAAGTCATCAAACATGGCGTCTATAAAGTAATGTGCAGGGTTCCCATGGTCATGAAATTCCTGGAAATATTTTGAAATTAGAAAAATATCTTTCCAGTACTGGAAAAGTTTTGGAATTGAGCAAGGGTCCTGGAAGGTCCTGGAAAAAAATAGCTTTGCATTGTCTTTGGTTATTGATTTTGTTAATACCTCTGAAATTAAACATAGGCCAAATTGTCAAATATTAGAGGCAGAAATTGTGAAAATAGCCGATCTACATGCTCCCAACGCCTCGCAACGCGAGGCGTTGGGAGCATGTAGATCTGCTATTTTCACAAACCGTGTTATAAATTCCTCAACTCTTAGTGCTCGTCAGGGTGCCGGCTCCCCAGTTAAAACATGATTACTTTGGGGGTCACGGCCTGAAAAGGTTGAGAACCACTGGCATACACTACCTGTCTTTGGGCATTGCGCATAGGAGTAAGCGACTCGTTATTGAGCTGAATTATTGTTATATAGTCCTGGAAATTGGGTTCAATATTCTGGAACAGTTTTGGAAATGTTTTGGAAATTAATTGGTAAAAATGTGTGGGAACCCTGAATGTGGCATCCATCCTGCAGGGCCTTGGGGCGAGGAGGAGGAGTGGACCGATAAGGCTAGGCGGGTCATCATGGAAAGGATTGGACTGGCCACAGCTGGGTGAGTCCTGAACCCATTTTCTTTGTTCTTTCATGCATTCTCATCGGTTGAAGTTCTCAGTCGCCACGACTGATTTCAGTCATTTTAGATCAGTGGTTCTCAACCTGTGGGTCAGGTATCAGGAACCAGGGGGGTCCCCAAATTATTTTGGGGGATCCCCAGATGATTAACTTAATGTGCAACACGTGATTTCTCACTCAACAGCAAACAAACCAACATAAAGTTTAAGTGTATAGCACATTTCTAAAGTGACAAATCAAGGACTTTTTGATACCTCTGAAATGATAAATTAAAGACAGGGTGAAATCAAAAACATGTTTTTCACACTTTTAGAGCATATCTGTAGTGATTAATATGGCCATACCTAACACTAGATGCCCAAAAAATAGAAAATAAACAATTTTTGTGTATATTTATATCAAAGGTCCCTAAATAGGCCATTAATTACTTCCTGTGAACAGAAATTCAAAAAGTGATGACATAGACAGGTCCGCTTGCAAATAAATGAACCTTTGATTACATTCACCTGTTTGTTTCCCATTGCTGGCTCCCATTACTCCCATTACTCAGATTTTAAATCCCATCGCCTGAAGGGCTGGTCCCCTCGGATTGGTTCAGAAACACACAGGCTTCCTTTTCAAACTGAAACTTCAAAATAAAATACCCAAAATAGTAATTTCATTGGGTCTTTAAACATTGGCCAAATTGTCAAATATTAGAGGCAGAAATTGTGAAAATAGCTGATCTACATGATCACAACGCCTCGTGTTGTGAGCATGTAGCATCTATCGATATTATATATCACTGGCCATGGCCATGGCCAATATCTGTGTGGCTGATTCAGATAGGGATCTCCATGTATGGGCATAAAATATATTGTATGTATATGGATGGATACATATTATTATTAATAAACGATCAAATAAAATAAAAAGTCCATATATGGGCATTCCCAGAAACAAATTCCCTTTTATGCCCATATATGGATATTTCTGATGTCATCAATCCTAGGCCCTAACTGGCCCAAGAGCCTGCTTTACTCGTTTTATGCCCATATATGGAGATCCCTGTCCCAATGTCATCAATATTAACTCATTTAGTGCCACCCCTTTCACCACTAGAGGGCGCCCAGTGGCCAGAGAAAATCCCATAGAGATATGCTGGTATATGCAGAAGCCCTGCAGCCATGACTTGCCTGAACACTTTCCTTTGTGCATGACTGCATGTACAGGAAGAGGATGAAGTTAGCTTGAAGTTAGCTATTGGCTACCAAGCATTTTAGAAGCCTTATTTTCGTCAACTTAGCCATGATTAAACCTTGCACACCTCATGCATGGGAAAAAAACAGAGAAGAATGAGCTCTGAAAAATCCAATGCAATCCAGAGTGGATTTGTGCAGTTTGTTCACAGCTTTCAAACAAAAAAATCCGATTGGAAATCCGTTCAGGCATTCTTGAGATAATCGCCCTTATGTTTTACATGTAATGTAAACAAAAATGGCTGCCCTGTATGTTAGATGGGGTTGTATGGGGGTGGAACATGCAAAATCGCGATTGAAATCATGTTCACCAGATTTGATGGGGTCCAAAAAAAAAAAAAAAAAATTCAAAAAAAATTTTTTCAAAAAAAAAAAAAAATTTTTTTTTTTTTTTTTTTTTTTTTTTTAATATCCCGAACTTGTTCGGGATAGGCACCCTGTGATACGATCATATATCCCGAACTAATTCGGGATAGGCACTCAATGAGTTAAGGACATATCTGGGAATGCCCATATATGGGCATGTTTTGATATAACATCGTTTACTATCATGCAGGGGTCTAGAAGCCAGCGTGTCTTCTATAGAAGCATGTTGCACAGTGAAAATAGCTGATCTACAAGCTCTCAATGCGTCTGCTTTGTAGATTCTTCTGGCTCCACATCAACCGATCAACGTCACACGATTCCTTTGTTTGATTTGATTTTGCTTTAATCAATGCTGATTCTATATACAGTATATACAACGTAATTCACTCAGCACTCTCCCCCTCTTTGTTTTATTTCAGTGAACCGTACCACGACATCCGCTTCAACCTGATGGCCGTCGTGCCTGACCGCCGGATGAAATACGAGTCCAAACTGGACATCCTGAAGAAGAACCGCCAGACCGTCCTGGAGGGGCTGCAGCAGGTCAGGAACCTTCTGGGTTTTAGTTAGAGTTGGATCCTATTCCCCAAGCTCCTCTATGGGTTTTAGTTAGAGTTGGATCCTATTCCCCAAGCTGCTCTATGAGTTTTAGTTAGAGTTGGATCCTATTCCCCAAGCTGCTCTATGGGCTTTAGTTAGAGTTGGATCCTATTCCCCAAGCTCCTCTATGGGTTTTAGTTAGAGTTGGATCCTATTCCCCAAGCTGCTCTATGGGCTTTAGTTAGAGTTGGATCCTATTCCCCAAGCTGCTCTATGGGTGTTAGTTAGAGTTGGATCCTATTCCCCATGCTCCTCTATGGGTTTTAGTTAGAGTTGGATCCTATTCCACAAGCTGCTCTATGGGTTTTAGTTAGAGTTGGATCCTATTCCCCAAGCTCCTCTATAAGTTTTAGTTAGAGTTGGATCCTATTCCCCAAGCTCCTCTATAAGTTTTAGTTAGAGTTGGATCCTATTCCACAAGCTGCTCTATGGGTTTTAGTTAGAGTTGGATCCTATTCCCCAAGCTCCTCTATAAGTTTTAGTTAGAGTTGGATCCTATTCCCCAAGCTCTTCTGTAGCAGAGAAATATGCATAGGGCTGTCACAATTACACATTTAAGTCGATGATTAATTGTCACACAAATAATTTTGATTAACGATTTAATTGTGTTTTGGGAATTGGAACATATGAATGAAATTGATTTTTCTTTGCTTCATAACCGTAAATTGCACAGGGCGGTTATGACAAAACACATAGTAATTTTAAACTTTTATAAAAAAAGTAAAAATTGCAGAAATAGCTCATGTACAAGCTTGTAGATCTGCTATTTTTGGAAAAATGTATGATGATGAAAATGATTCAACATTTTCAACAATAATTGCAATTAGGCCACTATGTATTAATTGATGGCCTTGTCAGGAACTTCCGGGTTTAGTTAGAGTTGGATCCTTTTCCCCAAGCTCCTCTGGACTGTGGCAGAATAATACGCCTCCATATCTACAGAACCCAGAAATCTTTATTATAAACATGCTTGTTATTGCTCATCCTCCTGCATTCACAGCAACCAGCAAAATATGTTAAGAGGGTGTTTTAATGTACAGTAACTGCATGATGGTCATGACATTCAATAACAGTAACACCTACAAGTGCTGTGACCCTCAAAAAAGTAATACAAGTAATCGGATTCATTCATTCAATTTAATGCAATCTTTATTGGCGGACTCGGGTCCATAGAAATATGTAAAATAAAATAACAATATGGGAAGTAAAAGCATTAAAGGTAAATAGATGAGACTTAATCCACAGGCAGAACACTTAGTCTGGATGAACAGCTCATTGTGGAGCTTGAGAGTGCCACAGTGAGCCGTTTGCAGATACATCAACCCCTTGCATGATTAAAATAGGTTTTGAAGAATAGTTTTGGCTGATTTGGCATTCAATCGTGGAACAGTGGAATGCTTCAGTGAGCATTCTCTCCCTAGGTATGGCTGTGTCCACCAAAGCGTTATTTTTTTCTCTCCTGCTGAAATTGCAAGGAACTGTTTTCCAAATGACCAGAGCTGAAAATATTTCAACTCTCGGTGACCAGCTAAAAGAAATATGGTGAATGAGCAGAGTGGAATAGATGCCTCGTCACGCTGCTTTTATGGCCTCAAGGAAAATAATTGAGGCCATAAAAAATAAATGTATTTTCATTCAAACTGAAGCTATTGGCATGTCAAAGGATCTTTATTTATTTATCTACCTGCAAATGACAGGAGCATGTAGGACAGGGGTATCCAAACTTTTTTCAAACTAGCCCTTACCCGTTCAAAGATATGAGCTCCAAAATGATGTGCAGTGTGTGGGTTATGGGATGTGCACTGTGCATACATACAGTATATGAGGGATGGAAAGTAACTTTAACTGGTGCTTGCATGATAATATGTAGGAGCATCAAAGTAAGAAATACCCGTTTCGTTTAATGGCTAACCCCCCCCCCCCCCCAGCCCGCCCGCCCACCCGCCTGCGCACACACCCGCCTGCCTGCACGCACACACACACACACACACACACAGAGAGAGCTGGTTAAACATGTTGCCTCATGCTAGATGCAGAATAGATGTGCCTCATGCTAGATGCAGAATAGATAGTAGATACACCATAAAAATGCTAATATACAGTATATGATTTGTGAAAGTGACAAACGGGCTTCACAGTTATGTTAGGTGTGTTCATATGCTAATGGTGATGCGATTTCAGATCAATTGCTCCAGCCACTGAGGAGAAACGCTGTTTCAGACAGACAGACAGACAGACAGACAGACACTCACTCACTCACTCACTCACTCACTCATTCATTCGCAAAATTATAGTATAGATGGACCACATTAGAAAATATCAAAACCAAGGGCTGACTACATCTCCTGACAAAATATACTCGGTCGGGCCATAACAAAGTCACATACATATGCATCGTAATTACACTATTTTATTTAACTATCATCGTAATATATCACAAATAACTCACATTACCAAATGTAACCAGAAGTGCAAGGTAAAAGATTCAACAAAATAGCCTTTCTTTGACTCCTTCAGAATGTGACAACGGGGAACAAGGAATCCTGACAAATTATACTAAACTACACAGAAATGGTTAGGAAAAGTAACTTCGGTCAATAATATCTCCCCTTTAATAATACCAATTGGTATTGTGTTGGCGTGCCGTTTATAGTACAATTCAGGAATGAAGCTGCAGGCCGTATAAAATTTGTCATCGGGCAACATTTGTTCCCCGGGCCGCACTTTGGACATCCCTGGTGTAGGACAAATAATGTCACCCAGTCATGTGTACGCTTGTAGACATCTGATGTGACAATAAAGCTGAGTTTCACATTTCTCCATAATGTGCTGTCTCTGCCTCCAGCTGATCCGCCTGACCCAACCAGACCTGGTCCAGGACAAGAAGCAGCAAGACTCTGATGACACCGCGGTCAAGAAGGAGGACACCGAGCTGGTTATTTCCCAGGGAGCAGAGCAGACTTCCTCTGGTATTGCAGCCCAGATGTATATTCCCTTGCTTGTTATTACTTGTGGGGGAATTAATGCAACGCTTCACTGCCAGCGTTTTTAGTGTTTTTACCGTGTTTTCCGACGGCGATCGCAGCTGTGGCTGTGCTCTGTTTGAGCGAGTCGAACATTTTTCCATCCTGTTGTTGTAGCGTCGCCCAGGCACCACTACACTGTGTGTGGATGGGAGTACATGGCGCTGTGGAGAGCTAGAACCAGAGGAAAGCTTGTTTTTTTTTCTACAGAAAAAGAATTGAACCGGATGGAGAAGTGAATTCCATTTCCGGGTTATCTCGGCATGCCTTCATCTCCTAGCAACCGAGGATCGCCCATACAGTACAGAACGGCGATATTAATCAGATTAATTACTAGAGACCAATAGAGGGAGATCACCGTCTATGGCAAAAAATGAGTTAATACATGAATGTGTTGAATTTCTTTTTAGACAAGGCGCCAGACTCAGCAGCTCAGTCTAACTCTGGCAACACCAAAGTCATGGGTAAACCAGCGGCACCTGCTGGAGGAGGCGTCCAAGTGGTCGGCAGTCCCAACCCCGGCGCCGCTCAACGCCTGCCTGCCTTCCTGGACAACCACAATTATGCCAAGTCTCCTATGCAGGTATGAGGGCTGGGGGAGAACATAACTTTTTCAGGCGGTCGTCAAAGCAAACCAAAAGCACACCAAAAGTGTTCACACGCATGAGAAGCATGCAGTGAAGTTTATTTAGTGATGAAATTCGTTTTTTGAACGGCCACACCCTAGATTCTGTCCCGGAAAAGACGCGCTGTGATTGACCAGTAGTCCCTTTGAGTGGCAGCGTGCCTTCCCTGGCGCGGCCACGATACAGCTCGCTCCAATGGACTGCAGCAGCGAATGAGATATCTATCTAGATTATTCGATCTATGTGTGCCACACATTAGTTTGAGTTTGTTCGACCAACAGGAAGAGGAGGATCTTGCTGCTGGCGTGGGCCGCTCCAGGATAGCAGCCCCGGCCCAGCGCACCTACTCTGATGACGAAGACTACGAGGATGATGAAGAGGAAGTCGCAGCCCCAGCAGCAGGCACGTCCAGCAGGTGAGCTCTGCAGCCGGCGTGTCCATAAATCTCTTTGTTTGTTCACAATTGTTCTTGTTCACAAACTGCAATTTTGTGCAATTCTGTTCAGGTTTAGACGGAAGGCAGGTCTGCGTTCACGAACGGGACGGGCGACCAGCGGAATGGAGAGCCAGATTGCGCTAAGTGTCCTGGCTGAAAAACTGAAGAAGGAGGTGCAAAGGAAGGACGCCCTGAACACCCCCCTGTCCGTCCGTACGGAAGGCCGCACGGGGGGCATTTGCATCACGGCCGCATCGCAACCCTCCCCTACTCCCAGCAACGAAAGCACCGACACGGCCTCGGAGATCGGCAGTGCCTTCAACTCGCCGCTGCGCTCGCCGGCGCGGTCCCAGGCTGCGACGCGCCCGTCCAGCCCGGTGGCGTCCCACCTGTCCCGTGTGCTCTTTGGAGACGACGAGATGCTCAGGCTGGACTCCAGACACAACCGTGCCGTACGAGACCTGGGTCCCTCCGTCAGCGTAGCCCTCCTCCACCTCCAGGAGGACGGTGTGATCTATGCTCTGCCACTACCATGTGAGTTCACTGATGTCTCCTGTAGTCTGAAAACACCTCCTTTGGTTGTTCCGGCACCTCTGGTTAAGAAAGCATTCATCAATGGTTGGAATCAATGGTTGATAATGGTTGACACTAATAATGAGATGATGTGTGTCTAGAGAGTAGAGACTAGCAAGTGTTTTCTAGTGTCTACACTGCAAATAGTTAAAAGTAGTGATACACTAAATTCAGTGCACTTACAGTAACTAGTACATTGACTTCACTGAAAGTAATGAATGTGTTTTAGTTGCTAATTGCCGTTCTTGCTGCCTGTACAGTGGATGTTGCAGCAGACGGAACTAAGAAGCCTGAGAAGATGAAGGACAATGAGCAAGGAGGCCATACGACAGGAGAGATGGATGCAATGAAAGAGGGAAATGAGGGGCCATCTGCTGAGGTGAAGGAGGAGGGCAAGGATGGAGCAGATGTCAAACCTAGCAAGAAAGACCTAGACAAGATCAAGTCTGAATCGGACGGAGGCCAAAAACCACATGGGGAGAAGTACTCTCCAAAAGTAAGTCCAGGCATCGCTAAGCAGTTTGGTTTTGTACCCTGTTCCCTCCTCTTGAATCTTGTGTTAATTTTGACACTGCTCCGTCCATGTGTTAGTTTTGCTTAAATACATTTGTTTAGAAGGCAACGTGTGAGCGTGTTTGCCTTTTGATAAACAAGTGCAACCGATCAGCAGCTGTTGATTGCCTTTGTTTCTTCAAGGAGCTGCTGGCTCTGCTCAAGTGTGTAGAAGCTGACATTGCCAATTACGAAGTCTTCCTAAAGGAGGAGGTTGAAAAGAGGAAAAAATATAAGGTGGGTTTTAATTGCCTTCAATTAACCACAATCTTATGGTTTCTGCAAATGAATGTGTTGTTGGGCCACTTAACGGAAATGTTTCACCTTGTTTGAAAAGATTGATGACCAGAGGAGGACTCACAATTATGACGAGTTTATCTGCACCTTCATATCCATGTTGGCACAAGAAGGTAAACCTCTAAACTCTCTGTTCTCAACCTTTCCTCAGACTTATTGTATATACTGTATTTTTAACCCATTTAGGCCTAAAATTATTGAATGCTTTAACCAGTGAAAAATAGCAGATATACAAGCTCACAGCTGCGAGCTTGTAGATCTGCTATTTTTGAAAAAGTCGTGAAAATGTGTGCAAATCTTTGAATATATGTATTTTCAAAGCGAACGTTTGTAACTCAAATTTTGCATCTGGGTGGTCCCTGGAACTAGATATTTTGAAATGGGGGTCCGTGGCCAAATAAATATCATTTTGGGGGTCCTTCACATGAAAAGGTTTGAGAACCACTGACATAGTAGTCTCTCAAGAACAGACTAACTGAGCTCCAGTTAAGTGAAAAGGACCTTTTCTTTGACGATGGCTGGCCAGATTGCTGACATAGAAACATAGGTTTTTTCCAAAAACCTTAGAAGGATTCAAAAGACACTTATAGAATCGGTCAAAAATTCTAATTTTCACGATTTTTCAAAAATAGCAGATCTACAAGCTCGCAGCTGTGAGCTTGTATATCTGCTATTTTTTTTATATTTAAAGCATAAAATATTGCGTCATAATGTGTTCAGGCCTAAATGGGTTAACTTTTCATCTCTAAGTTTTTTACTTCTGTTTAACTTCCACACAGCAGTTAAGATTAATATATTTCTCTCCACCCACACCACATTAAGACAAATAACCAATATTATACTGTGCAGTAAAACTGGAAGCTTTTTTTCAGGAAACCTAGAGGTAGACAATCCACAAAAGTCTGTGTGCCGTTTTTAATAATTGGTCAGCCATTTCATGTTTACAGTACCTTGTTGTATTGTGTTGCTCAAGTATTCATTTTGGGTGCGTGTCCTCCCTAGGCATGTTGGCCAGCCTTGTGGAGCAGAATATTTCAGTGCGTCGTCGGCAAGGTGTGAGCATTGGCCGCTTGCACAAACAGAGGAAACCCGATCGCAGGAAACGCTCTCGACCCTACAAAGCCAAGCGCCAGTAATTCCATATGATTGGACTGTACTCATGTAGGTCAGTAAGCACCAAGCAATCACGGCAAAGAAGGAAATCGAGACTGTCCAATGAACTCTTTGTATTTTAGTCAGAGGTCTCTCTTTCAGGCACAGTAAAATCGTCAGTGTTAAAGGAGAATTCCGGAATACCCATTTTCTTACCTTAACTCATACCCTGCCAAACCCGAGGAACCCGAGAATTTCGCGATGTCCCTCCCTGCCACGCCCGAGGAACCCGAGAATTTCCGCCATTTTGAAAAAAAAAATAAAAAAAATTAAAAAAATGTTTTTTTCAAAAAATGTTTTGGGACCCCAAAAACGTTAGTAGGCATTATAGCGATCGCGAAATTGCTTGTTTAACCCCCATACAACCCCCATACAACTCAGGTAGCAGACCTCCAAGCTCACAACAGTGTAAAACATAATGGCTGCTATCTCATGAATGCCTGAACGGATTTCCATTCGGATTTTTTTGTTTGAAAGCTGTGAGCAATGTGGACACACGTGGTGCATTATCTAGGCATGGGTGTGCATGATCCGTGCACTAGCAGTTAAAGAGTACGAAGGTATTGTTAAATGGCAGCATATGAGTTAATTTGATGTTAGAATATCCCAGAACAAGTGGAAAAGTTTTATTTTAATTTTGTTTCCATCACCCCGAGTCGACCGCAGCTCCGATCGCGAGCAGTGGGGTTTTTCGGTAAATTGCTTTTATTTGCTATTATTTGTATCGCTCGAAAACCTTTTTTTTGTTGAGGTCTGTTGTTTATAATGACAAAATACTATCCACAGTTTTGTGTTCCAAAGGGGACTTTGGATGACATCACTGGAGAAATCTTGTTTTGCAAGACTTCAGGAAGTACATTGTTAAAAAAAAAAGAAAAACGAGCAAATACTGCGATTTACTGAAGAAGATTTTTACTTTTTCACTCGTTCTGGGATATAATAACATCAGATTAATGCAAGAAAACGGGTGCGGAATTGTCCTGTAACACAGAGAAATTTACTGTGTACAGCTGACCATATTTATGGTCATTTGTGTTTTATCATATGTATGTACATTATGTATTACAATTTTAGTCTCAATCTAAACTTGCCTCTGTCCGTGCCACTACTACTTGCAGGTTGTACATTTTTGCAAGTGGCATTTAATCATGGATGCATCTTTTTAGTATTTTGTCCTTACGTTATTATGAATGGTTTAATTATAGAAGATGACTAATTATAGTCATTAGATATGGGCTTATGTCGTGATATCCGTTCAATTGAAACGCCTTTCGCACTTCTGTGTATATAAGACTACTTGCTAACCTGTCCCAAGCTGTATCACCAACACGGTTTTGGGTGACATATCTTAATCCATCAATATAATAAATCAGGGGTAGGCAACCTTAGGCACGGGTGCAAACATTGGAACAGGGGAGGGTAATCACTGGCACACTGGTATAAGAGTTTGGTTTGCAATAAAACATTCTTTACAAATTAAGTACCCTCACATCTGTAAGCAAATGAAATGCTGCACATAATTCTACATTCATTCAAACTCTGAACTCTGACTGGTGTGAAAGAACATATTTCCAAAGAAGGAAACATTTTTATATATTTATGGACAATAAGAATCTGTTGGAAATATTTAATTTTGATGTGGTGTCATAATTAAACTTAAAGGTTTGCCGACCCCCTGTAATAAATCATGACCTTTAACAATGGATCAAGCATTCCTCAGAAGATATCCTGCAGTCGACAATTTCCAAGATGCAACAATAGGCTATCACACCCAAACAAATCAACTCTTTGAAGAAATCAACTTGGAAGGTTGTCTGTGCTCATGGTGTACGTTCAGCTTTGCCTCTATATCTGTAGAGCTCCTGTAAATGAATGACAAGCTCCACCACATGTTATTTTTGTACTTTTTGAGTTCCAAATTGAGCAATTTATGGGCATGTGTGCATTTGAGTGTTTTTGTACATATGTATCTGTTGTTGATCAGCGCAGCATCGCTACCATACAGTGATGCTCAGTTGGTTTTGTCCTTGTGTATTCGTACTACAATAAACTCTCCAAAAATGTCTCTTTTTATTTATTTCTTTCTTTCTTCCTTTTATATATAGAGCCATTTAATATATATATATATTGTGTAAAAGTTAATTTTCTTTAATATAATTCAAATATTAAAACTTTAATATATTTTAGATGCATGGTGAATGCAGTGAAATATTCAAAACCTTTTTGTTTAATTTTGACTCTATGGCATACAGCTCATGAATATTAAATGTCCATATCTCAATATTACACGAGACCACTCAAAACAAGGATTTATAATACAGAAATGTCAACCTTCTGAAATCCCTGTCTTAGGTACCCGGATAAGACCCCAGTGACTGGAGAGAAAAACGCTTCGCTGTAAAGAGTGTGACAAGAGTTTCAGTCAGTTAGGTCACCTGAAGAGACACTAGCGTATCCACACTGGAGGAAAACCTTTTCACTGTAAACTGAAAACCAGCTATCCTAAAAAGCCCAATATGGTCACACGAAATATGGCTGTAGGCTGATAAATGCAGGTTGTGCACGGCCTCCTGTTTTGTTCACCCAGTGCAAATTGCTAAGTGTAATCCTAGGCCGGGGGTCAGCAACCCGCGGCTCTAGAGCCGCATGCGGCTCTTTAGCGCTGCCCTAGTGGCTCCCTGGAGCTTTTTCAAAAATGTATGAAAATGAAAAAGATGGGGGGAAGAAAATGTATTTTTTTGTTTTAACGATTTTTTTATCGTCACTGTCGGGCAGAAACCTTGTATCTCCAAGTTTCAAATTTGTATGTTTTTTTTTTCGCAAAGTAAAGCCCTGCTAGAATTAAACTAGTTTTCACTAGTTTAATTCATTTTTTAAATGATAAATGTAAAACGAAGTTTTATATAAGGCTTTTATATTTTTTTGCGGCTCCAGACAGATTTGTTTTGGGGGTTTTTTGGTCCAATATGGCTCTTTCAACATTTTGGGTTGCCGACCCCTGAGGCGCTACTCTCCCTCTGCCAACCTGCGGAGACCAACAAACTGCGCTCATGCTTCCTTCCATGCACGAGGAGTCCAAGCCGCTTCTTTTCACCTGACAATGGGGAGTTTCCCCGGTGGGGCGTAGCGCGTGGAAGGAACACGTTATTCCAACCAGTTCCTTTGCCCTCCATCAGTTGCCCTGGCTGGCCAGGGGGAGGCAGTATAGACACCTGGATTACTGCATGTTTTTTGTGAGGGTACCTACCTACTGTAGCCTAGGGGACACGGGGAGAACATGCCAACGTTGTGGTCCTTTTTATGAGTTCGCGAAGCTTGGCCAATGGCAAGCTTTGCGGGAAATACATACGTACAAACAGACAAAGTCGGATGTAGTGGCGGTTAGCACCACTCCAATCCTGTGGACTAGTCTTGCATAGCCAGACAATATCACACTGAGTGTTGCCTTGTGATTAGCAAAGGCAGATTGTGTTTTCTGTAATGGTGGCCTCTAATTTGCATATTTAGGAAAAGGCTTACCACTTATTCCATTAAAAATGCCTTATATTGTCTGACACTCAGAACACAGGTATAGACACATTATTTGTCAGTTGTGCTTGTCTTGTTACAGTGCTATTGAAGAAATGGTTCAAAATTGGCAACTCCAGCAGCCATTTTAGCCAAATTAGAAGGTCAAAAACCAACTTGGGAACAGTGTTTTTCTGATTCAGCATCCTTGAATTATGTAAAATGGCCTGGTTCCTACTTTTACCCCAAAACCTCCTTATAGAAGGCCTTTTTTTCTGAAATCTCTCCTCACTATTTACACAATATTCTATTTTTTTCTTTCTGTTTAGAAGGCTCTGTTTAGTGAGCGTTGAGCTGTATGTGTCACAGCACAGCAATTCTGTATGCTTTGGAGCATTCAACTAATATAAAATAAAAAAATCACACCCGTGTGAACTGAGCGGTGGTCGAGGAGGCTTCGCAACAGCACTACTGGGTGGGTGCAGCGGGGGTTGCAGTACTTATGGGTCAAATACATGCATTGTAAGATTGCTCAATAGTGGCACTTGAAGGTAGGTCACCCAGGTGTTGAAAGTAAATGGTGCAGGTATACTGTAGCAGTGGGGCCAAAAGCAAGGTGAGTGTGATACAGAGACAGTTATGGCAAACAATTGTTCTTTCATTAATATTTGTGTTACTTGCAGCTTAATGTAATATTTTTCTCATCCTAAAGCCAGATTAAAGTATCAAACTCCCTGTAAAATGCAACAGAATACAGGAAATAACATCTACTCTTTTATTTTTTTTTCTGGGGGAGGACCCCCAGACCCCCCAACAAAATGATCCACATTATAGGCTATTAACTACATTTCTGCCTCAAAATTACATATTCATTATTGAGGGTTAGATTTGGAGAATTAAATAACACCCACCTAGAGCAACATACTGTACCTGGTTGGTGTAATAGTGACTCCAAGGGTCGATAAAATTATAATAATAACCAAAATTATTGTAATATTTGTTGAACATATAGGCCTATATATCATTTTTTATATTTCTTTTGCGTCACCAAAGCCCCCCCCCCCCCCCCCCCCCCCCCTCGCAAAAAATCTCACTCCTAGGTTTTCCTGAAAGTTGGCAGCCCTGCTCTGGATTAAGAGCGTCTGCTAAAAGCCTAAATTGTAAATTGTCATTCAGACTGATCCAAGTTTACAAAGGGTTCTGCCCCCCATGTGTCGCTCTACAATTAGTGTAGTGTGCCAATGCTGTAGTTTCTTCACACACTCTAATTTATTTGACCCTAAAACATTCAGTTTGTTAATAATTATAATAATAATAAATTATTTGTAAGTGCTACAGTACAGAGAAACACAGCCCCCCCCCTGTGTGTGTGTGTGTGTGTGTGTGTGTGTGTGTGTGTGTGAGTGAGTGAGTGACCCCCCCCCCCCCCCTGTGTGTGTGTGTGTGTGTGTGTGTGTGTGTGTGTGTGTGTGTGTGTGTGCGCCACCCCCCCCCCCCCCCTGTGTGTGTGTGTGTGTGTGTGTGTGTGTGTGTGTGTGTGTGAACAACAGCGCCCCTCCCTTAACATGTGTGGTCAGAAATGTGTGTGTGTGTGTGTGTGGGGGGCCTGGCCTGAACAACAGCGCCCCTCCCTTAACATGTGAGGCCAGAAAAGGTACTACACCACAGGCTTGAGGCTTGAGGCTACATACAGACCCACAAACATACCTACAAACATACATACCTACACACACGGCCACGCTATGGAGACGGTGTGACCACCGCTCAACAACTTATGAGTTGAGGGAGGTCGACGTTTTCTGCAGTACACGTCAGTGTACACTAGGGACAGCCCAGACAGCTGAGCAGTAGCAGGTAACCTCGCCTACCAGGCTTTCTCCCGGGAGGGAGCCTGGTGTTCGTTCACAACAGGCCGTTTGGTTTCCGCCTAAAGCGCGGAAACCACTAGAAGAAGCGGCGTCGCTTTGATTTGGTTCCCACCGTTTGTTTCCCCAATCCCTATTAAAATGCTCCAGTAGCCTAGTGTGGTCTTGCCGGTCGCTAAAAGTTGGACTAAAACATGCATATACCAAACAAATTTTTCAAAAGCAAAACTACTCCGCATCGAGGAGTTTATTAGGTAGGCCCTAAAAGTATGTCCTTGAGCGCAGGGGAATTATTTTGGGTTAAAACTGTTTCCGGTGGATATTTCCGGCGAAATTGTAGTCCTTGAGTACTACAACATGACGTTTTGTGGTTTCCGCTCCAGACCGGTTACAAACCCGAAAAGTGAAGTGATCCCAGACTAGTAGCAGGTGATCATTTTGCTGTCAGTTGCTTGTTGGAATTATTTTGGAGTTGACAGTTGTCACAATCAGATAACACCTCGGATTCTCATCCGCAACATTACATGATGTGGCATTTTATGTTGTCTATATTACTACTAGGCAATTGATATCCGTGTCAAATTATAGGCTATATATCAGAAAGGAAGGAGCTGATGCTTTGCTAACCACCAGGCCTGTTAGTCATTGTTAAGGCGGCATGATCTCATCAAAGATGTACTGCATTAATTGGACCTATTTGCCATTAGCCATGTTGTATAGGCAAATACTTTCATTTATTAAAAAGAAAGAAATGCTGTAAAACCAGCAAGCATGAGTAGCCTAGTTTAATTAGGCCTTATTGTCTGCGTGTGTAAGTGGACTGCGTCTTCTCAGAAATAGAAACACTAGAAATCAAAAAGGATTTAAGAATCAGACCCCAAAAAAAGGAAAGAACAAGAACCGTGCACGCGCGCGTCGTCACATTCCCCACCCCCTTTTGCGTCAGCGCGCTCCTCCTCCTCCCCAATCCTTACCGTCAGGGCGCGTGCTCAGACCGTGCCTGACTGTGGGATGCTAGAATTGTAGGTGAATGATGGCGGAAGAAGGGGAGCAACAACGTCGAGTTTCTTCCTGAGTTTTTCAGTCCCAGCTGCAGTAGAACCATCTACAAACAGCCCGTTTCTTCTCCTCCCGTCGGGTTCCTGCCTTCGTCCTCTCTAGGAGACGATGGGGAACGAGGCCAGCCAGGAAGGAGGAGAGGGAGGCGGAGGGCAGGCCGGCTCCGCTGTCTCTCCTGCAGCCGCTCCGACTTCCATTTCAGCACCACCGGGCTCTGGACAGCTCCACAAGCCCAGCAATGGTGCGCCAGCCGGAGGGACAGGGGCCGGCGGACCCGGCGGCGGCCCGGGGATTAACAGTAACAGGTAGTTTGCTTGGGGCTGGGTGGCCAGCCAGCCACAATCTGAATCTATGCCATTTTCCTTTTAGTTGTTTCTTCTTTTTTTGTTTTTGTTTTTAAGCTATGTGTGAAATCAGTGGGGGATTTCATTTGACGATAGCGTAATAAGTGTGTGTATGTTCCGTATCTGTATCTATTTGGTTGTTGAGCTTGTGTTGAGATCATTCGATTATGTTGTAGATAGTCCCGACCGACTCCCTAGTGTGTGAGTGCGTTAATTATTTATTTCAATATCATTGTCAACACAATTCACCCTTCCTCTTGAATTGAAATCGATTTTTTTGGTGTTGACTGTTGAATGGTGCATCTGTTAGCCTGTAATATATAGCCAGCAACAAATATGAGTCGGAACCGAAAAGGAAAAAAGAACACTTATAATTTAGAAGCAAATAATCCGTATAGCTAACACAGCCTAGACATTGTGAAATGGGTCGAGTAAGAATGACTACGTTCTTGCATGTGTGTGTGTGTGTGTGTGTGTGTGTGTGTGTGTGTGTGTGTGTGTGTGTGTGTGTGTGTGTGTGTGTGTGTGTGTGTGTGTGTGTGTGTGTGTGTGAAGCATTTTAAATATGAATGGGCGAAAATACGCTGTTCGTATTCAGGTGTGTGTGATGGCTGATGGGGGAAACGCCGAGATAATGTAAATGCGTAAAAAGGGACAGAAACAGAATGACCGATGAGCTTAATCCTAGTAGCCCTAACTGACATAGACCTATATGAGAAACAATATATTATGAATAATGCAAAGTATTAGCTTTAGGCTACGTTTGCGGTGCCATTACGTGTGGCATGCTTTGCTGCTGGTAGCCTTTTATTACCCAACCTCATAATGAGTGCCAGTAAATACAAACCGATCGTTATCTTGCTAACGAGGTACATAGCATTTGTATCCTAATGGGAGTGGTCTTCTCCAGAATGACAGTGCGCCCCCCCCCCCCCTCCCCCATGGAGCATTGGCGCCATGGAAATGGTTTGTAGGGCATAGGAAAATTAGGTAAACAATGACATACAAAAGTTTGTGGTCACCAGATTTCCAGATGTATATCATGTGAAATGTATGATCAGTAGGTTACGTTCCTGTCACAATAAAACAACAAAATAGAACAACAAATGAGAATACATTTTCATAGACGAATCATGTGTGAGTTCAAGACCCTTCATGCCAAGAAGATGTCATTGTGGTTTGTTTGTTTGTTTGTTTGTTTGTTTGTTTGTTTGATTGATTGATTGATTGATTGATTGATTGAATACTTTATTAGCAGTTCGCATAAGAAAAGACATGACAGTACAGAGATACAAGGTCTATAGGATTTGAACCCAAGAAAACACTATGGCTTGTTTACATTGGGGTCCTCTGTACTCATTTCATTGAGTAAATGAATGGTTGGTCAGTCACCCACAGTGACCGTGCCTCCAGTGACGCAAAGTCCTTGTCATTTAGGCATCGTACGTACAGTTTACAATTTAGGCATTTAGCAGACGCTTTTAATCCAAAGCGACTTACAATAAGCAGGTAATACATCAATATAATAAGCAAGATAATATGTCAGTACATCAACAACAATATAACAATGCATAGGAATATCTATCTAGAAAAACAATAATATTGGTGGACCACGCCCCTAATGAGTAAAATACGTTTCTAAAACCTAAAAATGCTATCTAGCTTCATGTGTGCATGGTCATCGAGGGAAGGGAAGTGTTACAGTAGTGCTATGGGTTTAGGTGGAGTCTGAAGAGGTGAGTCTTCAGTCCACGGCGGAAGCTAGGGAGTGAGTCTGTAGTTCTAAGTGCAACAGGGAGTTTATTCCACAGTTTGGGGGCCAGGAGGGCAAATTGTTTTGAAGGTCAGCATCAGTGTTTTGTATTCAGTGCGGGCCACAACCGGGAGCCAGTGGAGGGAGCGGAGAAGGGAGGAGACATGTGAGAATTTTGGCTGGTTGAAGATCAGCTGTTGCAGAGGTTTAAGTGCACATGCCGGGAGCCCATGAGGAGAGAGTTACAATAGTCAAGTTTTGATATGACAGATGTCTGGATGAGGAGCTGGGCTGACTCCTGGGTGAATGTGTTCTGAGGTTGATAAGAAAGAAATCGTTCTTTACTCAGGCCTGAGCTTCTTACCACTTTATAGTAGCTCTATTTTTGGCACGAAGGAATCAAAAGGGAAGGGAAATTACTTGTTATTACCATTTAATTGCCTAATACCGAAATACCAACAAAAAAAAGCTCCTGTAAACTGTTAAAAGAAACACAACTTCCGATTTCAATATCTCAATAGCTATTTTACTGCCATCTGATAAACCATCATAGAAACCACGTAGAATTCTGACTAACTAAAAATGTGACCCACATCCATAGGGGTGTTGGATTGGTGCGAGACCATGGGGCTGCTAGGACACCTTTACAATATCATGAGGTGCTGCAGTCGATAGTGTGAACCAGATTCAGGAGTTCTCGTTCTATTTATACAGTATAACCTCATGTCTGCTCTCCGAAGGATGCCTGGTTGTGGCTCAGCCACTTATAGTCCCCAGACCATAATGTTGCTCCTTTGGGAGAACACAAGGACCCGGGTTCGACATCGCACTCCTGTCTTGTCTTGCATGTCTCTCTCCGCTCTCTACCCTTGTCAAACTGTCTCTCTGCACACTGACCTGGCTTAAGAATACATCTATAAAGTCTGTTGAGTGAGATCATAATGTATTCATAATGATCTAAGTGTCAAGTGAAATAGTGATCTGATAAGCCTGACTAAAGTAGGTCTTCTGCTCTGTTTGCTCATTGAAACAAGCAACAGGTACAACCCCCCCCCCCCCCCCCCCCCCTCCTACCCCCGACTCAAGTCAGGTGACCATGATGTAAACACATTCATAACCATAACATCTCCCTCCGTCACTCCCTTCTTTCCTTCTCACTTCTTCCATCTCCCCCCCCCCCCCCACCTCTCCCACTGATTGAGCTCTGATCTGACATCACACTACAGAGACCATTGCCTAACAACATAGATTCGCGCTGATGTCAACCGTTGCCTAACAAAGCTGATTATTAACATTGGGCTCAAGCATGTCCATATTTAGGCACAATCTGCCGCTCCCCCGCCACCACAGACAAGTTTAACTTTATATAGTAGATTTCTGTCTATATTCTTGTCAGACTGGTGCAGTATCCAAGTACTTGGAAGCCAGTCAATGATGTCAGTCATCTATGATGACAGCATTATGATGTCAGTGCTATTACGTATATTATTCCCGTCATCAGGGTAGCCTACTGGGAAGCCAGTCTATGACGTCAGTCGTCAGTTCTATGATGTATACTGAGATGTCAGTCATCTTCATACATAAGTTGGGCATAGCAACGGACGCACGTACGCTCTCACGCGCGCACACACACACACACGCACACATCCAAACACACTCACGCATGCACGCACGCATGCATGCAAACACGCACGCAAATACACACTCACGCGCACAGATTTGTGGAATTTATGGATATAGATACCAGGCAGTGGTTCATGACAATGGCACTGTGACAACCATATTTTGTAAAAACAGGGACATCTGCTGCATTATCTGGTCTCTTTTCAAGCCGATCTAAATCATTTTCAGGTGTGTGTGTGTGTGTGTGTGTGTGTGTGTGTGTGTGTGTGTGTGTGTGTGTGTGCGTGCGCGTGCGTGTATGCATATGCAAGAGTGTTTGCTAAATACCTAAATTGTGAATTGTAAGAACCTCAAATGAAAAATCAACAATAACTGTCATTTTTGTGAATTAATTGCCGAGCGATCGTTCTTCCAGGCTATGGAATGAGCATCTAGTCTGAATATGGTTTGGAACTAGCCAATCAGGCACCTCTCCGTCTGTCTTATATAGGATCTATACTACTAACTACTTGCCGGTTATGACCGTCCTGTTCCTCTGGTTTATGGGATGTATTGGTTCACGCCAGTGGCTGACGTGCAAATACTCGCAAGCCAACGTTAGATTAAGACCAAAATATACATTCATTTCATTCACATGACAACATACCCCAAAACCCAAATCACTAATATCTTTGCATATTCAACTCCGTCCGAACTGTCTTAAGTCAGTGTTTAAGCACTTTGACAGAATTTATAGTGTCATTGTTCGCCATTTATGCACCAAAACTAATATAGCCTTTTATAGCACTGCCTTGAAATCGCAGACATGTAACAGTTGCCAAACAAGCATGCTGGATTTGAAAATAACATGGGGACATCCCATTTGAATTCATGTTAAATATGTCATGCACGGTATGGTTTGAGATACCAAGCTCGCTCTCTCTCTCTCTCTCTCTCTCTCTCTTTCTCTCTCTCTCTCTCTCTCTCTCTCTCTCTCTCTCTCTCTCTCTCTCTCTCTCTCTTTCTCTCTCTCTCTCTCTCTCTCTCTCTCTCTCTCTCTCTCTCTCTCTCTCTCTCTCTGTCATATGGAGTGTCACACCCACACACATACACACGTCTAATTCATGGACTATGCTGGCATGGTCTGCCACCTTTATGATATACTGTAGCTGTGTATATCTCTGTCTACAATGCATGCCACTACTTTCCAGTTTCATGTACAATTGACTGTCAACTTGTGTAGGCATGATGTCAGTAATCTCTCAAGACGACATTTTATATTATTTTCTTCTTTTCTTTGCCGATGGTTTTCCAAGATTGTCATGTCAGTTACTACAACGCTTACTTCCTCTCGCAAAGGACTGTGAAAGCTCAAAACCTTTAACATTTCAAATCACAACCTTTGGTTGACTGGCGTTGAAACAAAAAAAGTGAATGAGAGAACTCTGTTCAGAATTATGTGCAGGATCATCATGACATTTGAACTGGGAGGGCCTGCACACAGTGGCGTCAGTTCAGAAAAAGCTAAGGTATGGCAACATGACTGGTGTCTTGCATGCGCGCCTTCGCGCGCATGCAAGACACCAGTCATGTTGCCATACCTTAGCAACAGGCATGATACATTTATTTTAAGAAGTACATGTTTCTACGGTTTCTTGGGCTGGATATGGCAGCCTGGAACAAGTGCAGCTAAACTTGGCATGTTAGTAAACGTGCCACAATTAACAATAATGAATTGCACCTGTGCAGCTGACCTGAGGAACCTGGGAATATACCATTTTGTCAAGATGGGGAGAATACAAGTGTGGAGAATATCATTATAATACCTTGTTAAAGTGACCATTTTGTTAACTTTTGCATTTGTAGTGATTTTACTGTAATTTAACAACATAATAACCTGGACCAGAACTTTTATTTTCACCCCTGGATCCAGGGTATGGCAGCTGCATACCCCTGCCATACCCAATTGACGCCCCTGCCTGCACACATATTGCTATTAGGGTTGTAACGATACATTTTCACAGCGCTGGCATCACATGACGGGGAGAAAGATGGAGAGACAAAAGGGCGTGCCCCGGGCAGAGATTTCCACTCAATCAATCAGCCCTTTAAAGTTAATCATATTTTATCATGATGCCTACAGTATATAATCTTTTATAACAACCTAATTAATCAAATTAAACTTTGACACTTTCATTTCTCTTTGCACTTTTTACTATCCGATTTATTCATCATGTTTGATCACAGTTCAACCTCTTACTTTGCCCTACCCACACTTTACCAATAAAAATACTGATCCCCGAACCTCTTGAGTGCAGTGTAATAGGACATAATATTATGTATTGGCTCTGTTTGTAGTGGTAGGCTGTGATCAGATATAAAATCCAAAGCAGAAGCACCTCTACTAGATATCATGGATTATTTCATGGATTCAGGGCATAGACAATGGGTTTCAGTGTGCCAGAGAATACAATAGCTTCATGCAATGAGCATGTCATTAAAGTTGAACTTCAACTCTGCATCCTTTGTCAAGATTCCTTTGGCAGCATAGCAACAATAGATAACCTACTTACCAACTGGCAGTGGCAGATGCACTGGCATGGCATGCCACCAGTATATACAGTATGATGCTGTATAATGTTCACAACAGAGCAATAGTTAATCACTTAAGCCTTATTTTATACTTTGTCATACAATGCACACAGAAAATAGCCAGTCTACTGTAAAAAGCTCACAATGAGACCTATTTCGAGCATGCTAGCTGGGGTGTATTTCCCCTCATTTAGAAAATTCTTCAACAAAAAAGAAGAAAAAAAAACCTATACATTGATAAGCCTTTCCATCTTTGTAATGTGTTGTAATAAATTAAACAAATTTGATTACGTCCCTTTTCAGCTAGACTTTAAATGATCATTCAGATGACATAATATCATCAGTGGAAAAGTGAGAAATCCTTGCATTTATACTTGGGTGCAACATTTTATTCAGGCTACTGCCTTTTCTTATCAACAGAAGAGGAGTTATCAGGGAAATCGGTGCTATCAGCAGCCAAAATGTTTCAAGATTCACCTCCAATTCAGTGACCCTGTTGAAAGAAAACCACTCATCCTTTTTGTGCTTACACTTATTGAAAAGCATTGTATCTGGATAGTATCTATTAAACATGAAAACCGTTGCCTTAAAGAAGGATTGGAGCTTGTGGTCCTCGAAATGTATTGTAACTTTATTGTTTCTACAATAATTAGCATGACTTATAAATCAGTGTCACCATCCAGCTCAATGTTGGCATTAAAATAATTCACACAACACAATGCTAAAATGCACCTATAGTAAGGCTGCAAGATATATCGAAAATGTACCTTCATCGAGGTATAATCATGGGAGATATGCATATCGAGAGAGACGGCATCGACGTACATGGCATATTGTCCAACTGAACGTTCTCTGTTGATATCAAGTAGGCTACTTCCCAGTAATCCCTCATGAAACTATACCTCTCTCCAAAAGGACAATTTTATTTCCATCCTGAATGGTAGCAGGTATTCAACAACGATATTAAATATCGAAGGTTTTCCTAATATCGTGCAGCCTTAACCTATTTGGGTGGCGTTACATCAATCAAACCAATCAGAGTGTCGGCAGCCACGGTAGGCGCATTCCTTAGTGGCAGAGGTTCAGAAGACTCACATAACGCCTTTCTTCAGTATAGCTGCATGTCCTGCTGCATTAGGCCTGTAATGTGAAAGTACGCAAGCTTAAAATCTAGCAGCATAACAATGTGATATAATGAGGACGCAGGGGAAACAGCCAGCCACAGTGGTGCACTAAAAACATCTGATCTCCAAGTTCACAATACATTGTGCATCAACGCATTGTGAGCTTGTAGATCAGATAGCTTTGGTGTACAACGTAAGGCTGATCCACACAATTAGGCTACACAGGAGGCATGTAACACACTCTTTCCATCACTGCTCATCTGTCAAGCAATGTTTTTGTTTCATTTCCTGGATTATTGAAGAGTGTTTGGAAATAGTTTATCTGGCGTTTTTATTTGTGGTACACTATTGCAAATTGGCTGATTGCGACCGACACCCATATGGATATATATTGATAATGATAATGATAATATGTTCATTAATTGTTTTTTCAGCCTCAATGCTGGACCTGAAATATCACCTGAGTTGTTGAACGTGAATGTTGTGTATGCATGGATTTTGATTGCAATCAATGTTTTTTCTTTTTTTAATTAGGGGTGCCTGCTGCACTGCTCCCAAAGTAGCAAAAATCACCTGTAAATCACCTAAAATTGAAGCTGGTCTAATAGGGGAGTTCCCATTATAGACTAGAGAGAGGACAGGCAGCATTCAAATTCCTCATTATCCACTCAGTGATAAAGAAAATGATTGCTTTCAACATGATACTTGCTTAGAAATCACACAAAATCTGGAGGTGGTCTCAACAGACTGCTGTCTGTTGAGAGCTTCTAAAAAGATAACTTCCACTTTACTCTCTCAGAGGTAAAATTGGGGCTTGGGCTGTTGCTCAAATGAAACCCACTGATAGTAAGACCGGAGGCCGATTCTTTCAATGCCTTCTGAATCAGTAGTCCACTTTCAAGATCTTTCATGAAATATTTCCCAGTTTTAATGGATTAAGGAAAACATTTCTTTTTTCTATTTTCAAAAGATTTTAATACATTTTAAACTTGGGACATGGGACATTCTGCATAATGAGTACTTTCTTCTTTTGGTACTTTTAAGTACATTTTGTTACCAAAATTAAATTTTGAATTCCAGACTTTTACTTGTAACAGAGTATTTCTACATTGCAGTGTTGATACTTTTACTTCAGTAAAATGTGAGAGTACCTTTTCCACCACTGCCTAGATGAACCCAGGATTCCTGGGGAGACAAGGGTAGAGGAGCCGGCAGCTCCACGCTCTTTTATTTCTGTCCTTCTTTCATCATAGCAGTAGGCCTGCTGATGTGGTTTTTCCCAAGCGATGGACATGACACAAACAAGGTCTTATTTGTTTTGATAGAAGACTTCCCTCTATTCCCATTTAATTGCTGCCAGCAATATCTAAGAGATGCCCATGGGACAGAAACAGCACACGGAAGAAAAAAAAGAAAAACATCAAAAGTGAGCAATTATTTATGATTCACTGTGCCCTCACTCTCACTCCACATCAACCACATCATCACTGATGCCAGGACAGTACTGTAGCTGCACAAGTGCAATGCACCTGGAATACTTCACACAATCGAGAGGCGATGCAAATTTCCCAGCATTTGCATTCATGAGCAAATATTTATGATTCAGAACTAATGACTTGCGCTGTGATGACTGGGCTATGTTTTCAATTATATAGTCTAAATATAGACTTGATTGCTTTGCTACTCAGAAAATGGGAAATCGGTTGACGATGATTTGCGTGCGTGAGCACGTGCGTTTGAAAATAGATTGCGTGTGTGTGTGCGCGCGTGTGTGTGTGTGTGTGTGTGTGTGTGTGTGTGTGTGTGTGTGTGTGTGTGTGTGTGTGTGTGTGTGTGTGTGTGTGTGTTTGTGTGTGTGTGTATGGAAGTCTTCTTCCATAAGCGTTATGTAATACAATTGTGATATATATATAGAGAGCATACTTGCCGACTGCCTGGGCTGGGAGAACTGAATCTATTTCCATTTCTAGGGAGGTTAGAATTGCTCATAGTGTGGGCGTCTAAGCAATGAAGCAGAAAGCCTAAATTACTCAGATATGCTATTTACCTTCCTTCTCACACACACACACACACACACACACACACACACACACACACACACACACACACACACACACACACACACACACACACACACACACACACACACAGACGCTTGTGCATGACAAATGATAAAAATGTCAGACCTTGAAAATATACTGCATCACAATAAGGCACAGGAGTGCCAGGAGCATCTACTCAATTCTGACAACCAAGCTAATGATGTTCAGGTGGCTATTATATGTTGTTTTTGCAGACAATCAGCCTCTAAATATCTGAAGGATCTTTTCTGGTTGATCACGGAGGGGAAACTATACTGTTCCTTTTTGTCGTCGATTCAGTTCATGCCACACAACACAACACACTGTTTTAGGTCGCAGGCTGTGCCTACCTTTGCACTTCTTAGGGCCAGAAATTCAGAAGTTTATTGCATGTGACAGTAAACACCTTGAAATCTGAATGTGTTTCAGTCAGTGGCCTCGTGATATAATGTCCTGTCTGCTGTCTTAAGCTGGAGACGTTGCTGTTCTCGGTTGCCGGCTCTGAGAGCTAAATTCTATGAGACCTGGGGTCCGTTTATGACATTCTACCACAATACACAGACTGCATAGAGTGGCGTACCTTTGCTCTGACTAGCTCCAAACTGCAACAAACCTCAAATGTCTATTTGATCTGCTCTGATCATTTTCATGCTTGTTTATTTATCTATCTATTTATTTTTTTATTCTATATTTTGAGATTGTGTCTTACAACTGCCCTGGGGATTGAGGGTGGGGGGAGGGTGGGATAGGGGAAGGCGTTTCTAATTGTATTTTTTATTTATATATATTTATGAGATATTCAATTTTAAAATGTTGTGTACATAGGCTACTCGCCCCTGGGCTCTGTAAAAAAAAGGGGAAGGCGTTTCTAATTGTATTTTTTATTTATATATATTTATGAGATATTCCATTTTAAAATGTTGTGTATAGGCTACTCGCC